>NC_081348.1:39539465-39870752 GCF_029784015.1 Lycium ferocissimum
CTGTGTGCAACTAGCCTTGTAAACCCAAAAAATCCTTAACTAACCAACTTAATTTTTTTTCTAGATTTCGTTATACAGACATCCCTATTTTTCTCTTCGAAACTTATTTTTCTCTTTTTTCATGTTGAAGGATACAGAACTTGTGAATTTGATAATTAAGTGTCAGCGAGTAACTACATTCATAGATTACTCTTTAACGATGATTATAGTTTGTCAATTTATTAACTTGTTGGAAGCAAACAATGCAATAGCTTTTTTTTCTTTTCTTTTTTTTCCTAACAACAATGCTATAGCTGTATTATGTAATTGTGTGTTCTTGTAAGATTAAAAGTTATTTCTTCATTTATCTGCACATTGGGTTTACTCTCAGACGGAAAATTCAATAATGAAAATGATTTTTTCTTTTCTTGATTCATTTACTTCTCAAGAGGTATATAAAATATTTTCTATCGAAGAAAATATTTTCTTTTTCCCTTTGATGTTTGAGTTGTTAGGACATTAAAAAAAAAAAAAAAAAAAAGAGTTGTTAGGACATTGTGGATAATTTCTTAGTATATCATGATATCTTATACACTTTACTATTCATAGTTATGTTAGATACTTAGATTACAATTTACGTTAAAAAATTTAACACTTTAATTTTATATTTCGTGATAATGTGTTTTCATAATTTTTTCCTATTTATACTCTAGTACTATATTGTAAATTCCGAAATTAATACTATAATTTAAAGATTCACGAAGTTTACGACACATGTTGCAGGACTTACGCCTTACCTCGTCCTAAGTAAAACGATGTGTTTTACTTAAAAGCAATATCCTCAAAAACAATAGGAAGCACTAGGAACAAACACAAGAATTATTTATTATCAAAGACTGATTAGGGTTCGGAATTTGCACAAATTTACCAGAAAAAAGAATTCTTCAAATTCTGTTACAAAACCACACAACGTACTGCCGGGCCCAAACAACTAGTATGATCCTAATTCCTAACTAACGATCCTTGTGTCGGTTATTTGACCGATACAAATAAAACCAAAACGACGAAACAACTTTTATTCCATTTCTAACAAATTCCCAAATCGACACGTCCACTTTATTTTTAAATCCCGGTTATAACACCTTATCTTAACAAAAGAATCTTCACCAGATACGATGCACACTTAAGTAAGGAGTAACCGATCCAAAATTCTTCTGTGGACTATAGATTTTATCAGCCCAACTCATCATTTCGAAGCGTCTTCAAAAGGTTATCCCAACTTGTAAAATTTTGATAAAACTCAAAATTTTAATGATTTTTTAGATATTGTTTTTTTCTGTATAAAAAATGTTGGGGTCAATTGAACCCGTTATTACCGGACATATTCCGCCTATGTCGATAGGAAGTGTGGTAGCATTGAGAATTGGGCCAGGCATTAGAGCAGTAACAAATACGACGAGTGAACTCTTTTCTGAAAAGCTTTCCATGGCTTTAGATATGGCAAATCCACCAAAGCTATGGCCTACAAGAACCACTTTTTCATGTGAAGGAAGAGAAGACATAGAACTCCATTAGTGGACTAAAGTAATTTGATAACTGTGGGACTTCGCACACCCGCTTTGGGTTGATCCCTGAAGCTCCCAAGTCAAGCGTTGTGACTTTATGCCTTGAAGATTTCATCAATGCCACAATCTTAGTGCCAGGACCCGGCTCCATGGCTTGCCGTATGTTGAACTAGCACAAAATGCTTCTTAGATTTAGGCCTTGACAAGGTTGCAAAGTATTAGAACTACTAGACTTGTTAGAAATCTACTTTTCTCCATATCTTTTTTCCTTCTTTTGAAGAATGAGCACATAACTATACTTGTTGGCAATGCTCAGAAAAGTAGTAAAAAGTTGTTGGGGCTTAGACATCATGGTCGCGTGGTCAGTGTTACATCCCGTATTTTCGTGCGTTAAGTTGCATCATAGGTTAGTCACATAAGCTCAAAGGACGATTATTTACAAGCCAGCTATAAGTGTTTATGTTATGTTCAACAAGTGATAAGTAAGTGCCGCGAAGGTTGGAGATTAAACGAATCGGAAAAAAAAAAAAAAATTTGCCATGTTTTGTTGCCACACAAGCTTATATGATCAGATGAGTTTTCTTTTGGACATATCCATATGCAAATAAAGAGATCGGTTATAAAAGTTTTAGGTCTCTCAAATACTTCATGATGAACAAGACTGCATCACAAGAAGAACTTGGGAGCAACTATAAAGGGGTTTAACCTCATTTTCAAATGCTAAGAAATCAGCCCAAAAATATTTCCCAAAAATTCTAGAGATTTTCCAACCTTCCCACCATTAAATTTCAACGCGAGTTAAGTAAAAATCTCGGATTCGGGTTCCGCCGGCGTATAGTTACGCTTATAATATTGTGCTGTGCGCGGGGCTTGGGGAGTAAGACAAGTATTGGAGATATCGTGGCATTAGCGGAAGTAAGGTAGAATCTTTCTCTTTTGGTATCATTTAAGGCTTGTTTACTAGGGATAAATTTATGGAATAATTATGGTAGCAAATTCGTTTGTGGAGGAGTTGGAGGAAATATCACGGGAGTATTTGATGGAATATTTTGGTAGTAATGAGGTTGTTGTTGTTATTGGTTGTTGATTGTTGGTACCGAGACCCGGGGCCAGGTATATAAATAGGGGAGATGTCGTCCTAATTTCGGTAGACCTTAAAAGGAATTTATTTAGAGGTTTAAGATAAGAGTGTGACAAATGAGCCTAATGATAATACGAATGGTTGCCTATGTAGATTATGAGACATCTAATGATCCTAAATAAATCGCGCGAGCTAGAAGCAAAAGCCTGAGAGTAAGCTCCGAAGGTATGTTAAGGCTAGTCCCTTTCTTCTAAAGGCATGATTCCTTTCTTATGAATCCAATAGGTGTTTTCAAATGTCCTGTGATCCCTTTATGTGAATCCATAAATGTTTTCCAAGAATATTCTTATTCCTAAAAGCTAGAAATTCATGATTCATAGAGTTTGTGATTCAAAGGCATGATTTCTTTTCTTGATAACTCATAAATATTTTTCAAAACGTCCCTATTTTCCGAGTCAAAGATTTATGATTCTATAAGCTTTATGACAACAACAACGGACATGTTTTTACAATATGAATGACGCAGCTAAAGATGAGAATGTTTCTATGATGATTATGATAATGATGATTTTAATTCTAGAAATTCCAAAGCTTATGATGTTAAAACTATTATGTGATTATTGAGATTATTTCCTGATTTTCTCGATTTCATTCATTGTTGTTGATCTCACCTTAAAATAATTGTTCCTTCAAGGTGAGATATAGCGATGATGATTGCTCCATAATATAAATCGGAGGTTACCAACTTTGCGTCACTCCGATAGAGTCGTAGCTTTTATTTGGCTCTCATGCATGTTTTATATATATATGTATGTATTTTACTACACCGAACAGCTACTATTAGTTATACTTTTTGGCAAAGCTCAGAAGAGTAGTAGAAAGCTCATGGGGCTTAGACATCATGGTCATTGTGTCGGAGCCCTGGATCACTTCCACTTCATCAGGTGGATTCTTTTCAATCATCAACTGTTGAAATTCCTTCTTCAAAACTTTATCTTCAGTAGCAACAATGAATGCTCGCCTAACTGATCCATACCTTTTTCTTGAAAGAACTATCTCTTTAGAAACATCTTCCGCACTGTAATAAGGAACTTCCCGTACTAGTGTAGTGGCCAGCGCCAAATCCAAAAATCAAGAAGGAAAATAAACCGATTTAAATCAGTTCCAAGTTGATGCTGCAGTTAAGTACTTGAACAGATCTTTAATTTGGATTAACTATTAAAATCTTCCGGTAGGTGATGCCTACTAATAGTTTTTGGCGAAAGAAGTTACTTTAGGGCCCAGTGGCGGACCCAGAATTTTGAGTTCGGGGGTGCTTATCCCAAGATTTTGAGTAAAAAAGGCTTATTAACTATTTATAGCTGTTTTTATATTTTTTATCTGTTTTTTATGTTTTCTATACGCTTATACACTCCGCGATCGAAGTTTAATGCGCTTGGAAACCCAAAATTTCTACATGGGTCCGCCCCTGTTAGGGCCATTCTATGACCAGAATAACAGAACAGATTGGCTATATCAATTTGTATAATGATTTGCTTACCTTATTTGGGCTCCGCTGGTAAATATTAGTTGCCAAGTACTTCGGACCGATGACGAGGGTTGTTGGAGGATTCGTAGGTCCATTATCGTATATAAGACGGTTATCAAGTTGAGATACTGCATTGAGTAACTGTAACAAAGAATATTAGTTTCAAAAATGTAAAAGTTTAACCTAACATAACAGATCATTTCATGGCTAAAGTTGGGAATATATGGAACATTGGTACCTCAGTGTAGACGGTGGTTACATTGATATTTGGACCAGGCATTAGAGCAGTGACAAACACAGCAACTAAAATCTTTTCTGGAAAGGTCTCCATTGCTTTAGAAATGGCTAAGCCACCAAGTTCATGGCCTACAAGAACCACTTTTTCATTTGCAGGAAGTGAAGCCATGAACTCCATTAGCGGACTCAGGTAATCAGAAAAATGTGGGATTTCACGGGCTTGTTTCGGGTTGATTCCAGAAGCACCCAAGTCAAGAGCTGTGACATTTTGCCCTGAAGATCTCATCAATGCTATAATCTTGTACCAAGACCAGGCTCCATGAGCTGCCTTATGAACTAGCACAAAGTGCTTTGTAGCTTTAGGAGCTGAAAAGGTTGCATTTGCATATGGCAACAGAAGTATTAGAACAACTAGACTTGTTAGAAACTCGCTTTTCTCCATATCTCTTTTCCTTGTTTTGAAGAACGGGCACATATTTTGAACTATTACAAGGCAACTTTATAATTCCAGGAGCGTGACTTTTGCTAATTTACTTCCATGCAGAAGTAACCCCACGTTGGCTATTATTTTAGGCATTTGATTTTTAGAGGAACTAGACTTCAGCTAACTTACTTCCATGCAGAAGCAACCCCATGTTGGCTACTATTTGAGGCATTTGATTTTTACTCCCTCCGTTCACTTTTACTTGTCCAGTATTCTAAAAAATTTCACTTTTAGCATATGAAGAGAAGACAATTTCTTTTTTCCTGTTTTATCATAGTATTAATTACTCATGTTAAATCATTTTTCAAATCCATTAAATATATGCACCAATTAATATGGGTATCACGGTAAATTATGCATTTCATTTATTATTTCTTAATGGGTGTACAAAGTCCATAGTGGACAACTAAAGGTGAACGGAGGGAGTATATTATTAGAGGCGAATTTAGGATTTGAACTTTATGGGTTCCTTTTTAACTCAGTTCAAAATAAGTATCCACTTAGTCTTTTTATTTTTGTTCAAAATAAATGTCCACTTACATAATCAAGAAGGAATTAACTTTATTTTTTCAGATTTTCCCTATTTACTCAAGGCTAAGCAAGAGAACTTATTAATTAAGGGTAATTTAGTCAAAATACCTATTTTTCTCTAGGAGTTAATTACTGTTTTTTCAGGGGTGTGAAAAAGACTAAGTGAAAACTTATATTGAACAGGAGGGAGTACTAATATATAATAATTTATACTATTCTAGAAGTAGGACACTATAGAGTATAAAATTAAATTACCAAAATGTCATTTAAAAGTTGAACAATCATTTTACCCTTTTAAACACTACTCCTATTAATAATTTTGTACAAAAAGGTAAATATTTTTTATGGATTGCTCGTCTCTTTTGGGGTGATCTTTTAATGCCCCTCAAATTAGTGGTCTTTAATATTTCTCTTCGCTTAACACCCAGAGAGTCCCTGGTTCGAACCTGTTCGCCAAAAAAGAACCCGTGCCTAAAAACAAAAAAAAAAAAAACAAAAAAAAAAATCGCAAGGCATAAGTTGGAATTCGCAGGCGGAAGTTGGGATTCGCAAGGGTCCAACTTATGCCTTAAGGCAGAGATTTGCAAAATTCCAGCAAAATATATATTTGTTTTTTCTTAAGGCAGAGGTTTGCAAAATTCCAAGAAATATATATTTGTTTTTTCTTAAGGCAGAGTTTAGAAACCCAACTTATGTCATAAGGCATAAGTTGGGGTCCAACTTATCCTCTGCGAATCTCAACTTATGTCTTGCAAAAAAAAATTTAAATTTTTGACTAAGCGAGGGTTCGAACCCGGAACCAATGGGCTTTTAGCGAAAGACAAAAATTAAAGACCACTGATTTGAGGGACAAAAATTAAAGACCACCCCCAGCCAAGGCAATCCTGCAAATTGCCCCATAATTCTAAATAAATGATAAATATCTACAAAAGAAAATTACATTATTTTTTTTCAACGGCTCTTTTTGCTTAAAAAAAATGTGAGAATTTGAAAAGTTGTAACAAATCTATATATCTATAAAAGAGAGACATAGGCCCGGTGATGTGGCGTTCTCTAGAACCAGCAAATATATTTATCTTTACCAACAATTTTTTTGACTTTTTCACCCTTTTTATTTATTTATGAAATATTAGAAATAACCCAAGAGTCATGTCATTAACTCCCTACATAATTGCACCTGTTCACACTGCATTAAAGACACAATGTTCCGCTAACCGTTTCTAATTTGCAAATAGGTATGTCCTCCTTCTGTTGAAAGCCCCAATGCTACGCATAGGGGTGTATATGGACCGGGTTGGTTCGGATTTTTTAAACACCAAATCAAATCAATTGCGTTGGGTTTTTAAATTTATACACCAAACCAAATCAATAAAATTCGGGTTTTTCAACCCTCGGTTTTCTCGTTATTCGGTTTTCTCGTTATTCGGATTTTTTTTTCGGAATAATCTTGATACAAAACATATATCTTTTACGTCAAATATTTCTTTAGTCCTAGTAAGATACAACTATGTAATTAAGGTGTTTCATAAGAAAATAACACAAAATGTGAGAAGAGTGATGACATTGTATTAAAAATATTCAACAAAAGATAATAAAATCGTTAAAATAAATATTGCTAATTAATAAGCCATAAAGAAAATGACCATAATCTAAAAATACTAAGTCATGCTAAAATAAGTACTAGCTAATAAATATTAATTACATGACAAGAAAAAAAACTTAAGTTCTCAGATTTTCACTCTAAACCAATTATGCAAAACTAAATAATAGATATCCAACATTATTGTCATTTCTATGGGTAAATTGAAATTCTTTGTTAGTATTCGTGTTGAGTTGGTTTTGGTTTGGACTTTATATGAGTTACTAACATCCATAGGATATAAAACTTATTCACATTCAAAATCCTAAGTTCAAGTTGAATAATATGATAATAGATGAAAAACTATGAAAAAAAAATTAAGAAATATTTATAAATTACATTACAAATAAATATTTTTATGTATAAAATATTTTAAAAATTGAATACATGTAATGTTTCGGTTGGTTTGGTCTTCGGTTTGACTTTTTAGCTAAAACCAAACCAAACCAATCATATGGTCGGGTTTTTTTTTCCAACACCAAACCAAGTCAAACCAAAACCACTAGTCGAGTTTTTTCTCAGTTGACTCGGTTTATCGATTTTGCGCTACATCTGGGTTACCTTTGTACACCCCTTAGCTACGCATATGTCCTTCTTCTGTTGAAAGCCACAATGCTACGCTAACCATTTCCCAAAATTCTCATCAAGTTTTCTTGATCATTAGACTACCACTGTAAATTTTTCCAATTAATTAATCCTACTACTTCAGCACTTGTGTGACATCCCTATTCGGTTACAGCCACTTCATTGAACAGTCATCTTCTTTTTGTTGCCTTTCTTCCCAATCTATACCACCATCAAACTTCCTTTCATTCCTTCATATTTCTCCCGTTCACAATGCCACATATGTATCTTATAGATCTATGCTTCTCAATCTAGACCCGTCATCCTTCCTCACTAATATGAATATCAAACTTAAGTGTATGATAGTAAACAGATGTTCGTGCCTGATGAGTCCCGTTTGGATGACGGAGTCTTTGCGCTGGAATGATATCGTTTTTTTCTCCATTTACGTTCACTTAGTCGGGGCTTCAATGTGGATTCCGACATCCTGTTGAAATAAAATAAAAAATGTTTCCCTTTTTCTTCTGTTCTTTCATGATTGTACTTGTGTTTCAGGTTCAACTATCAAAATATAATCTTCTTGCTTGATTTATTTGGTTTTCAGCAAATACTAACCTTTGATCAATATATTCGTATGTTTGTGTTTCTCTGATGAATTTATGTGCTCACTTCATTGGGATATGGAGTTTGTAGTCAAGGTATTTATTAAGTCTTAATTAACTTCAGTTGTGATAAGCAATTTTCATTTTTTCTCTTAATAAAATCACACAATGCAAGATCCTTTGAATCTTCATACTTACAAACTTGGAAGGGCTTTGAAATATGTAACTTTTGTTCTTAAATCTTCACCCATCTACTGAACAAGTGAAAAATGGGTAGGGAAGTAAGAAAGGGAAAAAAGAGAATAAAGGGAAAAGAAAACGAATAGGTCAAGAAAAAAGATAGGAAAGGAATCATGCAATTTGATGCAATGAACTTGGGAAAATGGACGATTCACTTTTGCTTTCTTCCTTAACCTTTCATTTTGTGCTGTAGTAATTATTTTATCTGTCTTTTAACTAGGAGAAAATTCTAGAAATGTTGAATTATACTCTAATGATAGAAAATATAACTTAAGGAAACCATTCACTGTTTACATATTTCCAATACAAAATAAAATATATGATTTCCTGCTCCTATATAACTTAAAAATTAAGTGCAAATCACTCAAGGGAAGAGAAAAGAGAAGTGAATCTGAGTTAAAAATAATCATAGTATTTGTATATGTTTGTAAAGATTATTTCATAAATCAAATTACTCCTAAGTATTTTACAATTGCATGCACATGAATATATTTTCAGAGAGAGAGAGATGCCACTTCAAGCTACGTCAAAGATAAATTCTCAAAGATAGAGGAGATAACAAAAGGTATTTTAAAGTTTTCAAAGCAGAACAAAGAAAGGGGTCCATAATCCTCAAAGTACATTTATAATTTTATTATAAATATTACCGGTTCAAAATAAGTGAATTTCTAGCACTTTTTCTTTAATCTAAATTAAATGAACTTTTCAAGGCCCAAAACGGTTATTAAGTAATTGTTTCCAAAGTTACCCTTTCTATCTAATGTGTTTTCAAAATTCTGACTATTTCTACTTTTAAGAAGAGTTTGGAGAAAGCCAACGAACATTATTACCAAATGACCCTCTAAGTGTACTAAATTGACTTTCCTACGGGGTGTGGCCGCACCCCATAAATTCACTTATTTTGATCCGGAAGGGGTATCACACAAGCTTCACTTTATTTTGACACAATTATTTTTATCATTGTACTTTAATTTAATTTTAAACTATTCCAACCATTAGCAAGTCTGAATGACCAACCATAAGCTCAGTTATTAGTTATTTTGCTTTATTTTCTTATACATTTTTTTTTCTTTTTTTTAATTTTTTTTTCCTATGCTTGTCTAAGATTTTATATTTGTTGTTTTATTTTTGGTACTATAAAACATATAACCTTTATTTTAAAAAAAATATCTAACCGCGCGAAGCGCGGATTAATTAACTAGTATATGTATATTTCTGAATCATTTTCATTCGAACTATTCAATTCACGATCAATCCGGAAACGTTTTTGAGTATTATTTGAAGACCATCAGTTCCACCATTGTTGCACTTTGTTGCTCTGCTTCATCATGTTAAGTAGATGTTATATACGTCTAAAGCTCATAAATACACACCCTCAGTCTGTTGATTTTTGCTTTCATTCTAGCTAGGAATGTAACTCTAGAAATGATTTCTTTAACAATTTTTCTTCTTAATTTTTGTTTTAAAGTGCTGGATTTAATTTTTTCTTAATTACGGAAATTTTAGGTGATGGACAAGTATAGAATCAACTCTCACCAATAGCAGTAAAGTTCATGTAAGAAACAAACTGAGCTATTAAGATTCCCTTTTCTTCTTAATTTAAGTAAATTATATTTTCTTCTTAATTTACTTGTGTTTTCTTCTGATTTTTTAATTTTGAATTTTTATTATTGAAACTTGAAGCATGCAGAAATTTAAAAGGTAGTTTAAGGTGGTCTTGTATTTTTCCAAGAAGCTTTGATTTTGGAATGGAAATCGTCACTGGGCTTGTGATGGAATTTTTTTCTTCATCTATGTTTTACCATTTGATTTCAAGGTTACTCTCTTCCATTTGATTTCAAGGTTACCCTCTTCCTTCTCTTTTTGTTACCATAATCTACCTTTCATGCATGATTATCTCGACATTTTATGCAGTACCATTTATTGTATTCCAACGCAGAAAGAGATTCCACTCTTATGTATCTAATCTTTAAGGATTTTTCATTAAAAAAAAAAAAAAATCATTGTATGTGTGCACCTATTTTTTTATAGAAAACTTGACAAAACATATCGGTTAAAGAACGGAATTAAGATAATTAAGTTTAATAGAGTACAAACCTTTTCAGTTTGAGATTAATTTTTATATATTGCTATAAAAACAATTGTACGATATTAGTCACTTATAAGCCATTGCAGGTAAAGCATTTAGCAAATCGATGTGGAATACATGTATACTTTTCATTTTTGGCAATAAACGTATTCGGCTGTGACAAAGTTAGTTTCTCTGCAATTCTGCTGTGATTTAGTTTCTTTGCAATGTCTTCTACATGGACAAATACAGTGATTATAATAATTTGGTTGTCAGTGTTAAGTCCTGAGGTGAAAAAAAAAACCTTGCATGTTAAACTTGAATTTTAATTCTTTATTCTGCTAAACTGTCAAGAAAACTAGGAGCTTGAACAGAAAGAGTATGGGAGGGGGTCAGAGTGGCTATAACTTCAATATTTTGATGTCAATTCCAAACACTGAAAAATGATTGAAATATCAAATTAACTAGTTCGTTAATAGGACTTCGATGAAAGAACTGAGACCGCCATATAAATGCGTCAGATATGTGAATAGACTGAATCTTTATTTTCAGCCTTAGCCTATCCCCCTTATTCTTCTTAATTAACAGCTGTTAGGAAGCAACCCGCGTCGACTATTATTTCAGGCATTTAATTTTTGGACGAGTTTGCTTCTGCTAACTTACTTCCATGCAGCAGCAACCCCGCGTTGTCTATTATTTGAGGAAGTGGGCAAGCAATGTAGTAGGGGCTGCTGCAAGCCTGGGGATTGTGGCCTCTCTATTAGTAGCCATGCTTGGTCAAGCAAGGTACCTCTGTATCATACTACAGGCACTCCACTAAATGCTACTATGGTCTTGAGTAAGTAGTGTTAAACTCTGTGATCTTTTGATCTAAAAGTTCAGTTATTAGAGAAATAATGAACTGAAATAGATTTTTTGAACAACATTTTAGTGGCACTTTTATATAATATATATATATATATATATATATATATATATATATATATATATATATAAAGCCATCACCATTAGGTTGTGAACCTATGGTGTGGGGGTTTGGCTTGACCCCTACCATGTATTATATAAGTAAAGATAATTTACAATGACTAGAGGGGGACATGGAACCTTGCCTCTAGTTTACAAAAGAGATTGTAAAAACAATCTAAAAGGGATGAGGTAGCCAAATGAACAGAATCCTCCCTAGCTGTCAAGATATTCTAGCTTACAAAGAAGTTACATTTTCCAAATCTTCTTCTAAAAGTAGGAAGTTGTTGCTTATCAAGTTGAATTAGCCCCTTGACTTCTCTTGGTAAATCCCTTTTGAGAAAGATATAGGTCCTCCTTCTACTTGTTGAAGCCATTTTAGCAAGGAAATCAGCCACCATGTTAGCCTCTCTGTAACAGTGAGTAATTTGCAAATCTTTAAGAAAGCCATTCTAAAAGTAGGAAGTTGTTACTTATCAAGTTGAATTAGCCCCTTGACTTCTCGTAAATCCCTTCGAGAAAGATATAAGGTGCTCCTTCTACTCCCATTTTAGCAAGGAAATCGACCATGTTAGCCTCCTCTGTAAACAATGAGAAATTTGCACAAGCTCTTTAAGAAAGCCATTTGTGTTGTTTATGATCTCGCTTGAGCTTCGAGTTGTCTCTATCTTTGTCTGAGCAAAGATCTTTGACTATGATTTGGGAGTCTAGCTCAATTTGCACATTATCAAAGCCATGATTCATGCACTATCTAATGCCATGCTTAGCGCCCAATGCTTCGCAATATCATCTCACAACTACGAGATAAAAAACCATTATTAGATCCCCTTCCTCATTTCTTAAATGTCACCTATATCTAAGATCAAGTAGTAATATCCACAAAACTGCTCTGTTAAGTTTAAACCATCCATTGTGATTTCCGCCATGAGGTTCAAAATATAAAAAAGTAAACATACGAAGAAGCCTAGTGGGGTTCAACATCTACTATATATATATAAAAAAAATTAACCTTGTAAAAACAAGAGTTTTTTTCCCTCCCGGGGGTTCGATGAACACCCGCTTGTGGCCCGCCAATCATCCCATCTCTCGTTTTCTCCCGCATACGGATGCATTTTACCACAGGCTGTTTTTCAATCATATCACAACCGTTACACGCTTGCCTTCTACATTGGGATGGGGATATGCTTATCAGCCTTTCATGTTCCGTGATTTGCATTTCCATCTTCGTATAAATCAAACTTCTTTGTTCCCCATGTTAGGATTTAAATCCCAAATCGACCTTTGTAAAAGCAGTTCTGTGAAAGATCACAAACTACCACTTAAATACCAACCTCTTAGACAACCTACTTACGCCGTGGACGTAAAGTCGGGCAATGGGGCCAGCACACACGATTTATAGTGTTCACCCTCAATGCGAGAGCTACGTCCACGCTATCTTATTAAAGAAGAAATATTGGCGTTGTTTACAACACTCAACCTCACAACCCCAATCCCAATTGCACTCAAGAATTTTACTACGTAAAATTCTCTCAAAGACCTTCTCTTACTTAGGCCTTTCACTAAGAGTATTTCTCTGAGATTTTCTCTCTTTGGGATGTGTTGTCTTCTTCAATTTTTTTTTGTGTATGTTTAGCAAATGATCTTGGTGTCATTTATAACGAATGAATTCCTATGACGAGGTCACGCTAAGTATCACGACTAAGATTTAGGTCCGCTATATCACGACTAAGACGAGGTAAGCTACATCACGACTATGTGAACAAAAGAATTGACTTGTTGTCAATTCCACACCCAACAAATCTCCCACTTGAAGACTAATTTTAATTTGTCTTCACACTTTGATCGACGCAACAGCTCTTTCCTAGTTTCATACTGGTCGCGTGTGCCAACCGAAGCCGAGCATAGCTCTTCGGCTTGTCTATCGTCATCAGCTTTGTCAAAGACGTTCGCTGGATTCTCCGACTCGCGATCTTCTCAAGCACTAGCGCTCCATCTTCCAAAGCCGATCTAACGAAACGGCAATCGGAGGTCATGGCTTCTGCTCGAGCATGGTAGACCGGGTTCTTTGCCAAATGAACGGCACTTTGGCTATCACAATATAGCACACTTCCCCGTGGTCCGATCCACCCCCGTAAAAGATCAGAGCCACATCATTTCCTGGGCCTCCGTCAAAGCAACGTACTCACCACACAACTAGAGAGAGCTACTATCTTTCGCAACTTGGAAACCCAAGAGATTGCGCATCCGAAGGTGTAAACATACCCGACGTGCTCTTTGCTATCAATATCACCACCGTTGTCGCATCAACATACCCGCAATCCCGTTTTTGATTTTCTAAATACAAGTAGCCGAACTCGAGCCGCCTTTCGATATCCGAATATCCACTTCACAAACCCTCTCCCGTTGTCGTTTCCTTGATTGCTCATAACCGGGCCGACAACTCCCACCGCATGTGCAATGTCCGGCCTGTACATATCATAAGATACATAAGACTACCGATTGGCAGATGATAAGGCATCTTGTCCATCCGTTTTCATCCTCTATTGTCGATCGTCTTTTGACAACCGAGTTGTCCAACAAGGAAAGGCCGGGACCGGGCTTGGCATCATGCATGCCGAACCTTTTGATAACTTTCCTCACATATTCTTCTTGTGAGAGTTTGATGCCCTCCTGCTTCTACCGATTCTCATCCCAAGGATTTGCTTTGCCTCCCAAATCCTTCATTGCAAACTCTTCCGATAACCCTTTGTTCAACCGATCAATCTCCCGTAGGCTTGTCTACGATTAGCATGTCGTCGACATGGGAAAGTAGCAAAGTGATTATACGAGTCTTCAAATTTTTCAAGTAACAACAAGTTGATCTGCCTCGCACCTTGAAAAATCAGCTTTCTTCATAAAGCTTTCTTCATAAAGCTGTCAAACTTTAAATACCATCGTCTTCGGGAGCCTCGTTTAGTCCCTACACTCTTTGAAGTTTGACAACGGGATTCTACTTTCCTTTGACTTTGAATCCTCCTACTGCCGCATGTAGATTTCCTTGCCTAGATCACCGTGAAGAAATGCTGCATCCGTTGCAGATGTAGATTTTTCTCTTGCTACCACCCAAGAACAGCTTCCATAGTCACTATTCGACACGGGGAGATATCTCCGTATAGTCGATGCCTTTCTTTCTCGTTGAAATCCCTTGCAATCCGGCCTCTTGCTTTATAACGCTTGCTTCCATTGGGTTCTTCCTTTATCCCGATAAACCCATTTGTTTTGCAATGCCTTCTTATCCTTCGTTTAACTCCCCATGGATTTGCCGATAGCGAATCCATCTCATCTTTCATCATCGCTCCCACTTGGGTCGATTCATCGACTCGTATATAACATTCTCTGAGTAGAATGGAGGGAAGAGTACCTGAATCGGCTTCCGATCCCGGACGATCTACGCAAATTCCGTGATTATTTGTTTGGGGACCCGACTTTCATCAAGCACCTTCTCTAAACTGGCCGCGCTCGTGTGTCGGGAAGTCTCTCAAATCGACTATTTCGGATTCCTTGTCCCGACATTCCGAATTTTTTCAACTTGTCTTTTGTAGCAAGACAACATTCCTTGATCTTCCGATTTTGTTCATCCCAAAATAAAAGCACCATAACCAATAAAGTAACACTTCTTTGATTTTAGATCAAGCTGTTTCAGCGTATCATCATTATGAACATATGATGTTGTCAACACTTTCGTAAATGAAAGATTTACCTTTCGCCAACACTTTTCCGGAATTCCGAAATCCAAGTGAACCGACGGTCCTCGGCTAATTAAGAAGGCCGCGTATTGACCGCATCCGCCTGTAATGTTTGGGTAGTCCAGAAAGTGTATTCTCATACTCCGAGCACGCTCGTTCAACGTTCGGTTCATTCTTTCGGCTACTCCATTTTGTCAGGGTGTTCCAGGAATAGTCTTCATCATCTTGATCCCATTATCGGCACAGTACCGTTTGAAATCACCATCAGTGTATTCTCCGCCGTTGTCGGACCTCAAACACTTCAACTTGAGGTTTGTTTCATTCTCAACCATGGCTTTCCATCTTTTGAATACACTAAACACATCGGATTTATTTTTCATAAAGTAAACCCACACCTTCCTCAATCATCAACGAAGGTCACGTAGAGTGTGATCCTCCAAGAGAGGGAGCAGGTGGTGGTCCCCACACGTCCGTGTGCACCAATTCCGCCTTTTCGACCTTCAACTCCCGCCGCATTTGAGAAGCTTACTCGCTTTTGTTTTCCGAGAACGCAGCTCTCACACGTACGAAGGTCCACCGTTTTCAGTCTTCCCAGTTAAGCCATTTGTCACCAACAGCCTTCATCCCTTCCGGTTGATATGTCCCACCGACAATGCCACAAATCCTTCTTGCGTTGTCAACCACAACAACAAAGATCACGAGATAGTCGTCATGTGAGAGTGCCAATCTTCTTCCTCGCCCAACTACCATAGCACCTTTCGCCACCTTCCAAGACCCATTACCAAAATTGAGATCATATCCTCATCATCAAGCCGACCTACTGAGATCAAAGTTCCAGCATCGTTTGGAACATGTCTAACTTTTGTAATCTTCCACGAGATCCATTTGACATCTTCAAATTAATGTCTCCCGTGCCAACAACGTCCTACGGCCTCTCCATCGGCTAAATAAACTTTGCGAGATTCCTACCACGTAGTTTGTCATTATATTTGTGGGGGTGGTATGAAAGAATGGCCTCAAGCACTTGAAGAGTCTATCTCTCGCCAATGTCTTCCGTAGCCCTGTGCTCCCTGTTGTCCTCCTTTTAATTGGATGTTCGTCCCGGTCCGGATTGACCCCGCCATTCCTTGACTTCGATCCGTGCCCCTATTTCGGTTGTAGTTTCGTCAAAATTTACTTCGTTTTCAACATTAAAAGCGAACTCGTCGACCTCTCCCGAACCTCCTCAAAGAAGGATACGATCCCTAACATCGTTGAACTTTAGTTTGTCACCGCCGAATGTAATTACTAACCGTCGCTCTCATTGGCTCCCAACTATTTGGTAGGCCAACAAAATTAGAACTTTTTCATCATCGAAATCAATTTTTACCGATGACAATTGATTTACAATGGTATTGAATTCATTTATGTGTTAAATACGAGCATTTTCCATCATCTTTAGATGAAATAGTTTTATTTCAGAAATACCTTATTATTTGCCGAAGGTTTCTCATACATGTCCGCAATACCTTCATCATATCTGCGGTGGTCTTCTCCTTTGCCACGTTGTGAGCAACGTTCTTCGACAGCGTACGGCCGACTCCCGGGAGTGTTCCACCGTTTGTTTCATCTCCTCCTCGTTTTCGGACTCGAGAGGTTCAGGCTTTCTCAGATATAAATAATCTTGAAATTCTCCGTAACGCAAAATCACGATCGAATTTACCATGCGTGCGTCGTTCTTCGCCTCCTATCTTTTCTAAATCACAACACAACTCGTTGCTCACCGATACCCGCAGGATTTAAATCCCAAATCCGACCTTTGTAAGGTTCCGGAAAGATTGGAGGGTCACACTCGGACCACTAAATACCAACCTCCTCCTGTAACCTACTTTACGCCGTAAATGTAAGTGAAGAATAAATAGCACACACAGATTTATAAAGGTTCACCCACGTGAGAGAGCTACGTCCACGTTGTTGCCACTTATTAAAGAAGAAATATTACAAGTGTTTACAACACTCAACCTCACAACCCCAATCCCACCGCACTCAAGAATTTTACTAAAATTCTCTCAAAGACTTTCTCTTACTTAGGCCTTTAGATTTTCTCTTAGATTTTTCTCTCTTTATGAGTTGTCTTCTTCAATTTTTTTTTTTTGTTGTTTAAGAACTAAAAATTTTTCCTGCCAGTAATTACATCACGGATGAAGCGCCGGCGCTTACATCACGACTAAGATGAGGTAAGCGCTTACATCACAACTATGTGAACAAAAGAATTGACTTGTTGGCCAATTCCACACCCAACACCCCAAATCTGCAATGACTCCAAGGCTTTCCATATGTCCCACAATATCATCATTGGAGCAATTTGCATAGTAAATTTGTGGACCTTGTTTTTGGCTTTTCTATTCCACCATTCTTCAAGTAAACCTCTGAAAGGAATATTGTGATGTTTAAAGCCCAAAGGGGCACCAATTTTGTTCCACAGATGATGAGCAACCTTTCCTTCAATAAAAGCATGTTGAGGTGTTTCATCTTGTGGTGAGATACAACATATACAGTCTTTGAAGCCTTGTTTACCATCACCCTCGTCTTTTTATTACCAATAGCACATGAGCAACCTTTCCTTCAATAAAAGCATGTTGAGGTGTTTCATCTTCCGGTGAGATACAACATATACAGTCTTTGAAGCCTTGTTTACCATCACCCTCTTCTTTTTATTACCAATAGCACATGAGATGTCTTAAGTTGACTTGCAATCCACGGTAAATTTTGACCTAAAGCATATCTGTGTCGGCTTGAGTATGTGATAATCTTGACTACATAATATTTTAAGTGAATTTTCCTTTGACATCTCTCCATCACCCTGTTCTTTTTAATTGGCTGTTGTTCCTTTGTTCTAGTCTTGTGGTCCGCCCCTTCCCCGAACCCCGCGCATAGCGGTAGCTTAGTGCACCGGGCTGCCTTTTTTTTCGTTGTTGCTTAGTTCTAGTATCAGTTATAGCTGGGAGTTCTCTTATAGGAGATTCAGTGTTCATTACAAACAGACAGAAAATAAGAATGGATCTTTGCGTTAGTTTGTTATTAACAGACTCAGTGCAATGAGGCAAATGGCCTCAGTGGCATATTCCTCATTCATATTGTTCCAATTTTTTAGTATCAACTTCTACGTCCTCCCCATTGACGAGATTTAACTATTTGGTTTTGAACTAAAATTTAGTAATTACAGGAAATAGAGGTCATTTATTGATGTCAATTCCAAACACCAAAATTACAATGAAAGGAAATAACAACCGAAAGAAAATGATTGAAATGTCAAATTAACTAGCCCGGTAATAAGACTTCTATGGAATAACTGAGATTGCCATATTAATGCATCAGATATGTAAATTGACTGAAGTTTTATTCTCAGCCTTACACCTGTCCGCTCTTATTCTTAATTAACAGCTCTTAGCTATACTTGTTGGCAATGCTCAGAAGATAAGTAAAAAGTTGAGGGGGTTTAGACATCATGACCATATAGTCAGAGCCCTGGATCTCTTCCACTTCATCTGGTGGATTCTTTTCAATCATACTTTGCCGAAATTCCTTCTTTAGAAATTTATCTTCAGCAGCAACAATGAATACTCGCCTAACATATCCATACCTTTTGCTTGAAAGAACTATCTCCTTTGATATGTCATCCAAACTGTACAAGTATAACGGCCTTACTAGTGTGATGGCCAGCTCCAAATCCTAAGACCAAAAAAGGGGAAAAACGACTTAAATCATTTCCATGTCGATGTTACGATTAAGTAGTCAAATAGATTATAATTTGGATAAACTAGTAAAATCTTCGAGTAGGTGATGCCTACTAATATTTTTTGGCAAAACAAGTCATTAGTCACTTTAGGTCCATTCGGTTGATAAGAATAACAGAACTTGGCTATTTCAAAATATATTTATATTATGCTTTGGTTACCTGATCTGGGCTCAGCTGGTAAAGATTAGTTGCCAAGTACTTCAGACCAAAACTGAAGGTTGTTGGAGGATTGTAGATCCGTTATTGTATGTAACACGATTATCAAGTGCAGATACTACTCCAGTGAATGCCAAGAGCTGGACAAAGTATATTTAGTTTCAAATATATAAAAGTGTAAGTAAACATATCATATCATCTCATGGCTAAAGCTGGGAATATGGAAAATTGGTACCTCAGTGTAGACGGTGGTTGCATTGAGAGTTGGACCAGGCATTAGAGCAGTGACAAATACAGCAACTGAAATCTTTTCTGGAAAGCTTTCCATGGCTTTAGATATGGCAAATCCGCCAAAGCTATGGCCTACAAGAACCACTTTTTCATGTGCAGGAAGAGAAGCCATAAACTTCATCAGCGGACTAAAGTAATCGGACAAATGTGGGACTTCGAGGACTTGCTTGGGTTTGATACCTGAAGCACCCAAGTCAATAGCTGTGACATTATGCCCTGAAGATCTCATCAATGCTATAATTTTGTACCAGGACCAGGCTCCATGGCATGCCGTATGAACTAGCACAAAGTGCTTCTTAGTTTTAGGCCCTGACAAGGTTGCATGTGCATATGGCAACAGAAGTATTAGAACTACTAGACTTGTCAGAAACTTGCTTTTCTCCAGATATTTCTTTTTCTTCTTTTTAATGGGTACATAATATAAACCATTACAAGGCAGCTTTATAATTAGATGAGTTTGACTTCTGCTAATTTACTTCCATGCAGAAGCAACCCCACGCTGGCTATTATTTGAGGAAGTGGGCAAGCAATGTAGTAGGGGCTGGTGAAAGCCTGGGGATTGTGGCCTCTCTATTAGTAGCCATGCTAGGCCATTACTACTCCTGCTATGATTTTCTTGCATTACCAAATTGGAGGACAGCAGAACAAACCGAAGGATCAAAAACAATACTATCTTCTCCATCACCCTTTTTATTACCAAGAGCACATGATAAATGTCTTAAGTTGACTTGCTATCCAATGAAAACTTGAGCTGAAGCATATCTGTGTACTTGAGTAATGTGATAATCTTGACTACATAATATGTAGACATCTTACTCTTGACTACATAATATGTAGACATCTCTCCATCACCCTGTTCTTTTTAATTGGATGTTGTTCCTTTGTTCTAGTATGATCAGTCATAGCTGGGAGTTTCTAATAGGAGATTCAGTGTTTTATTACAAAAGACAGATGGAAAAAGGATAATCAATTAGTACCCCAATCATAGAAAATAAAAATGGATCTTTGCATTAGTTTATTATTTATATCACATGACACCAATTAAGTAGTAATAATTCTTCCATGTCTCTTCGATAGCATTTTTAATGGCTATGGTTGACTTAAATCTCTGAAAACCATGCCAACAAAATCTGCAGCCCCACTTTAATTTGGGTTTGTAGCCCAGCGTAGCCACAACGCATTGGTCCATATCATCATATCTCCCCACCATTAAGATAATGTTTTTTATTACGAAAGGATACAAGAGAATTTTGTCTCAGTGTAACTTAATATTACCACCTTCTAAGCGTTTATAATGACCTACAACTTGCCCAAGTGAGAAGAAAGGCCAACAGTTGATATTCCACACTAGTGTCTTGAGAGCTTATAATCTAGACACCCGAGAAAAGACTTTCAAATGAGATCACAAAAAGATGAACGAATCAATTCAAACTGATTAATATGAAATCAGAAATTGCCTCATAATATTTGCATATTGGATAACTTCTAGAAAGAAAGCACAGGAAAGTAAATGTTTAAGAAGAATCAGATGAAAGCAACTCCATATACTAGGATCTCAACAAAACCCTGCAGAACCAAGAAAGGGAGAAAAAGAAGGGGAAGATAGATTTAAGGGATGATTACAAGGAATGAACAAACCAACACTCTAAAGGGCACCAACAACATTAGGCCAAAAGCTCCACCAGTATTATTGGTGGACGATCAAATTATCTTCCATCTACTGATGTAAACGAATCAGCAAATCCAGATGGCCGAGTGGGTATACTCGTTTGTGTATTCTCACTGCTGCCAATGTATGAAGAAGAGCCGTCAATGCCACTCATTCCCTCGAGAGCCTGCCACTTCTTAACTGCTTGAGGTAGGGTCATGTCATAATCGATTCCATATATTTCATCCTCATCCACCTCTGCTGGTTTCCAGAGCTCAGCCAGAGATGAAAGGACATTAACAGCATGGCCCATGTCGGGTCTCTGATGGGGTTCCCGAGCACAGAAGTAACCGGCCAGCTCAGCAACTGTGCTGACACTGGCCAGAGTTTCTTCATCAAGATCTATTGTTTGGTCAATGGCCTTCCGGAATGTCTCTTTATTTATATGCATTCTGCGGAACCATGGCACAAGATGCATGCTTTCCTCAGGTTGTGATTCATCAAGAGCTTTTCTCCCAGTAATAAGCTCCATCAAAATTACACCGAAGCTAAACACATCAATCTTAGTGGTTACTCGGCCCGTAACTGTCCAATCAAACAAAATAGTCAATGTTAACAGTTTCTTTCATTATAATGATGCGATTCAAGATGAGATCTATTAAAACTGAATTTAAATCAGATAGGGACAATAAAATGTAAACCAGAAATCAAATGAAAGAACCCGATAAATGCCTAAAGGAGATGAACAACACTTGATCTGAGCCTAAAGACAATGAACTACAGCAACACCGCTTTATTATCAAGGAAGAAAATTTACAATCAGAAGGCAAGCACTTTTCTCCAATACGAAGAAGTAATCATTCAACACAAGTGCGCAACACCCAAATGGGGGTTATCAATCTTTTGGTCAAACAGTTATCGCGGATAGAACATAACCAGCTTATAACAGACAGGTTACAGGATCTTATCAAAGAAGTAGATTGAAGTTAACTGTCAAGCAAAAAAGCAGACATTAATTTCTCAGACATATTTAAATTTACCTTGATTTGGGGCATATTGCTTATTTTTATGTTCTCAGACTCGCAGTCCATAATTAGAAGATATAAGGTACAGCTAGCATAAGTTCATCTGCTGCTATCCTACCACAGAAACTTCTCTAACTCCAACTCTCTATTAGTTTTACTTCCACTGTCCTCTTAAGCCTACTAACTTAATATTATTTGACCTTATATACACCTACATATGTCTATTTATGTAAGCAAATACATGCAATAATAAAATGAAAAAAAAAAAATTATATGATGAATTTTACCTGCATATTCTGGTGCAAGATAGCCAAAAGTTCCAGCTAACCTTGTAACCAATGAAGCTTTTCCATCAGGAGCAAGGCGAACAAGTCCAAAATCTGCAACTTTTGCCCTCATATCATCTCCCAAAAGAATGTTTGATGGCTTCAGATCTCTATGAATGAAGCTCTGTTGAGCTAAACCGTGAAGATATTCAACACCCCTTGCAACATCCAATGCAATAATTAGCCTCCTTGTCCATTCGAGGGGTTTTAACCCTTCTTCGTTCCAGTTGAAAAGATACCTGCTCACTGTCCCTTGTGGCATGTATTCATATACAAGTAGCCTCTCATTTCCATCCAAGCAATATCCTAGCAGTGCAACCAAATGCCTGTGGCGAACCTTAGTAAGCACCGCAATCTCAGACTTGAACTCATCCAAACCCTTCTCGCTCATAACTCCAGATTCCATCCTCTTAACAGCAATTTTAGTTCCATCATGCAACTCCCCCTTATAAACAGTTCCAAATCCACCTCTCCCCAATATATTCTCCTGGCTGAAGTTGTTAGTGACATTCCTCAAAACTTGGATGGAAATCACCATGTTACCAGCCTCAACAATGTGTAAGTCCCCAGGTGCACTGCTTCCACAACTATAGGTTTCGGTTGTCCCTCCATTGACACTTGAACCAGCAACTGTGATCTTAACAGCATCTTGGTCAGAACCCGAATGTTGAGGATGAATAACCACTGTGTGTGGACTCTGAACTCTACCAGACCTCTTGTGCTTAGTCCTGTAAAGACAAAACACAAACAAACCAGCAGCCACAACAGCACCAACACCACCTATCACTGACCCCACAACAACTCCAGTTGAAGATTTTTTACCACCATTTCCATGAGTTTTTCCACCTCCACCCCCATCGGGCGAACTAGGAGTGCTCCCGGAAGGTGCTCCAGGTGTTCCGGGGACAGTTGGAGGTGGATTATCCTTCCCAATATTGACATTGCCTTCAGTTATCACCATTACATTGCTCTTAAATGGTGGAAGTTTTCCATAAAGTTGATTGTTAGAAACATCCAATTCCCTTAAGTTAGGCAGCGACGCGAGCTCAGTCGGAATAGTTCCTGTAAGAAAATTGTTCGCTAGCATCAACTTTTGTAATGATGTAATAGACGAGTAGCTGGGAGAGATTTTCCCCGTAAGACCCATTTTCTGAAAATTCAGCACTGTAATGTTCCCACCATCACAAGTTATGCCCTTCCAAGGCGAGCAAGGATCATTCCCCTTCCAATTCTCAGCAAACTCCTTAGGGTACCCCACATCCTTAGCCACAGCCAACAACGTATTAACCCGCGAATCACAAGGACCAGGCGTTGACAAACAAAAACTATTTGTATCAGGCAACAGATCCACTAGCACCGAAGCTGCAAATTTCGGCACAGGCCCTTGGAATAAGTTGTTTGTCAAATTAACCGTGTTTAACGAAGGAAGATTAACCAAAGATTCCGGCACTGGACCAGTCAGGCTATTATCTCTCACACTAATATTTTGCAACTGCGTTAACCCCGAAAAATCAGGCAAAGGGCCTGTAAACTCATTGCCTTGCAACCATAGTTGGGTTAATTGTGTCATATTTTGTACCACAGCTATTGAACCATTCAACTTACCTCCTAGACCATTTAACCATAAAGTCTGTATCGAAGAACCCGAAAAACTCGAAGGCAAAGGACCATCCAAATTATTAAACGACAAATGTAAATCAGTTAAACTAGGAAACGTATCACCACCAAAGAAATCAGGGATTTTTCCACTAACATTAGCAGAATTAGCCGAAAACAATTGCAAAGAAGAAGCACTTTTAAGACTATCTGGTACAGACCATGGTGAAAAGGGATTTTTATCCAAATACACAGTTTGTAAAGAAGTCATACCATCAAAAAAGTCACTAGGAATTGAAGTAAACCCATTCTCAGAAACAAGAATACTTTGCAACGAACTTAACCCAGCAAAACTTGGTAATGACCCAGTAAGCCCATTCTTTTGTACTTCAAAAACTTGCAATTCCGTTAAGTTATTGATATTTGGTGGTAAAGAACCTTTAAGCCCTTGATTTCCAATTTGGATCCTTGTTACTCTGCCATCTTTAGTACACTGAACTTTACCCCATTTACACGGGTTTGGGTCAACCCAACTTAGTGAACTTGGTGGGTTGATTTGTTTTTTCAATTCTTGCATAACTGAAGCATCTGAAGCACTTGACTGAGAGTATACAGAGCCAACATATGACAAGAAAATCAAGAAACATATATGGGGTTTCTTTAACTTCATTTTGTGTTCAAGAATTCTGCGGAATGGCTGGTTTTTTGTGTTTTTTTTTTTTTTTTTTTTTATAACTTTGAAAAGGGGTTAGGGTTTTGTGTATTATAGGGAGAATTGTGGAGTGAAGCAAAGGAAAAAGGTGCAGATTGAGCGGCGGAGAGTGGGGGAAGAAAGGGAGGAAAAAGGTTGGGAATTTGGAATTTGGAATTTTTGTTTGCTTTCTTATAGAGTGGACAATAAAGTCAAGACGAGTAGAAGTGGAGCACATTTGCTTTTTGAGACCTTTAATATACAACTTTTTTGCTCTTTACCCCGTCCTAGTTTTTTTTTTTTTTAACACTTTGTTATTTCCTTTGTTATATTTTATATTTCCTGTTTCAATTTATTTATCTTACTTTCTTTTGATACTCATCAGACCGTTGTTGTTGAGCATATAGAGCATGATTCCATTGAAAAAAAATGTCTCTTTTCTCTTTTGACAACTCTTTAGTTTCAACTTTTCATGTGGTATTTTTAAGATTAAAGGACACTTTGGTACATTCTAATATCTTTAGTTTAAGACCACAAAATTCAAAAGTCAAAATTAGATAAAAAATTGAAACGGTGGGAGTATACATCTTTCTTTTTTTAACGATAAGGGAATGTACAACTACTAATAAACTGCACTAGGTAAGTCTCATGTGACGAATTCGATCGAGGAAGCATACAGGCCGTTTCAAGCCTACGATCCCCATCTAGGAGACCACCTACTCAACCAACTCGGCCATCCTTGCAAGTTTTATATCACATTTTTCTTTTTCAAACATGTTCTAAAAGAATAATATAATTTTATGTTTATAAATAATTTAATTCTAAATTTTAACTTTGCTCTTTGTGACATATTTCAAAATCGCTAAATTGTCGTAACATACTTTAATTTCATAGCTCAAAAGTCTTTCTCTCTCTCTCTCTTATACCATGTATCAGGTTAAGCATTCAGAAACGGGTGAAATTTCTTTATTTTCTTCTACAATTGTTATGAAATTAAATTTACCTAAATCTCATTATAATACGAAATTAACAAGAAAAACATCCATTTTAAATATATGTTTAAATTTTGATTTTAATTGAGGTGAAATGTAGTCATATCACAAAAGAATAGAAAAGATAAAAAGAAAACTATGGGTTACAAAATGCAAAATAGTGCAGATATTAGGGTGCAAAAGGAAAAGGGGTTGAGAATTATGGGAGTTAAGCTTTCTATAAAAGGGAGAAGTATGTTTTGGGTGAATAAGTGAGAGAATAAGAAATGAATACAGCTGGCTCATGCGCGTGGGGTCCCCACCAATGGTTTTAATGTGGACATGCTGGATTAAGATAATGTCTAAAATATTCTCTTAAACTTGATTTAGTGACACTAACTTTTTTTGTTTTTTTGTGATTTCTAATGTCTTTATCTTTTTTGAATTCAGTTTTCTTGTAATAATATTTTAAAATTATTTATTATTAATGTAAAATAACATAATTCATCTAATCTACTCTAAATAATATAATATTGATCTCCTTATATGAATTTAGAGATGATAATGAAGCGGGGCATATGCGATGGGTTACAAACTTATGCTGAGCAGGGTGGATAAGCACTAATGCTGGGGGCGGACTGAAAATGGAAAAATTGGTGTGTAGGCAGGTAAAAGTTTTTGAGTTTTTTTGGTATTCAAAAAGTTCGCCATTTTCATGGCTAATGATTAATGAAAGCCAACTACATGCCATTAAATTGGTTTTACCTCTGATTGCTTACATTTTATATAATATAATATTATCTTGATTATATCACACCCCCCCCCCCCCTCCCCGCAAAAAAAAAAGCCCCTAATGAAATGCTTATTTTCTATGTCCGTCCAATATGTAAGTTTGCGTCCATCCAACTTTTTGATTTTTTCTGCAAGAGTCATTAAATTTTTTTTTGTCAGAACTTCCGCGTGAACTAGCTATTCAGACTATTAACCTTTAAGTCACGTAGGCAAATGCTAATGTGTTTTCCACATAAGCTGGCAGAGTCAAATAGTTGCCCGATTAGAATCAATGGTCTTTTTCACACAAACTAGCAGATTCAAATATTAACCTCCTTACAATAATTAATCAAGTATTTCTCCCAAAAATTAACTCAACCTTAGTTACTTATGAGTTTAAAACGTACAATTTTTAATGCAATTTGATGTGGTCTAGTGGAGTATTTGCCTGCTTGTAGGCAATCAATCCATACTTAGATTTGCATACTTGCAATTAATTTTTAGTGATTTGTGTAAATATTTGCTAAATTTGATGTGCTTACTTTTATATTCCCTCCAGATAAAAAAGAGTGTCCACTTAGTCATTTGCACACCCCTTAAGAAAATACTAACTATTAAAAAAAATAGGTAATTTAACTAAACTGCCCATAATTATATAGGTATTGAGATTTGATCACATAACACTTAATAGGGGCAAATATGGAAAAATAAGGTTAATTTTTTTTTGATTTGATAAATGAATACTCTTTTTTACTCAAGAAAAATAAGCTAATTGGACACTCTTTTTGATCCGGAGGGAGTATGTTTTAAAACATTCCTATAGTAAGAATAAATCGTCAAAATATTCTTTCAATCAACGGAAGAAGATGAAACACTTCCTGATATTTTTTTTCTCGGTATATTTTCATTGTGGGGCTAAAATTTGAACACAGCAGCAAAATGACAAACCAAAAAAAAAAAAAAAAAAAACCAAGGAACAGAAGAATGCGAATTAAAATGAAACTAAAAGTAACGACAACGAGAGAAAATTGATTTGGTTTATTTAACGTAAAAAATATCAATCATATACAGGCTGGAATGTGTTGTCCTTTTTTTCTATTTGTTTTCTTTGTTTTCAATTCAATTCTTGGTATGTTTATTGGTTTTGATTGGTTATTTCAAATATTATCTTAGAGAATTTACTTCACCTATCTAAAGGAGTTGGAGTAGAAGTTTTCAAGAATGGTAAATACACTTCTTAGATACTTCTGTTTTTTTAAAGCTTGAAACAGAAAAATTAAACGGAGATATTAATATTTGGAATTTTTACGCGTTATAACTACTTCTAATACATAATTAGTGGTAATAACTACCTTTTATTTTAATTACTAATAATAACTAAATATTTTTCTAATTTAACTATTATAGCTACACAGTAATTTTTGAATTACCATTTCACAAATACACCTAAAAATTAGCACTCCAAATCCCATATCCCCTTTTAATGGTAACAATATTAATCACTTAATATACATTACCATTCTCTCTCTTTTTTCATAACTTCTTACCTTTTATGATCGTCTTCTTCCTCTCTTCACCCTTCTGCAAAAATTTCACTTCCATTCTCACCAATCAAGAAGATTCGTCGTATTCTTTCTTTTTTTTTTTTTTCAAAAAAAAGAAAAAGAAGTTCTTTAAAGTACTCATGTTCTATCCCATCTCCTTTGTTTCGTGAAATTTTCGCTATTTGTGTTATTATTCTTCCACAAAATCAACTTGGTGGAAGTGATTGTTTTTGCTTCAGGCCATGGTGGTGGTTATGGCGGCGCACAAGAGAGAAGGGGAGACAGAGTTTTTTAGGGTTTTGAGAAGACGAAAAATATATGTATTTGTGTATGTTCTATGATATAACTACCAATTGTTGTGGTTGGTGGTGTATTTTTGTAAGTTTTTCTATATATTTGTGTATTTTGTTCAAATTAATTCCATCAGCTTCATCTAGTTTTAAATACACGGGACGCAAATACATGGTAAGTTTCTATATATTTATGTATTTTGTTCAAATTAATCCCATCAAATACATGGGTGATGCAAGTTGTTACTCACACAAATACATGAGATTTAATTTAAAATACATGGGGTTTGATTGGAAACTTCAAATACATTAGTTATGCTATCAAATACATGGGTAAATAAAAAACGAAATCAATATTGAAGACTTCAAATACATTACCACTAAATACATGGGTGATGCAAATTGTTACTCACACAAATACATGATATTTAATATAAAATACATGGAGTTTGATTGGAAACGTCAAATACATTAGTTATGCTATCAAATACATCGGTAAATAAAAAACGAAATCAATATTGAAAACTTCAAATACATTGGCTTTGTTGATTGATCGTGTTTGTTTTGTCAATGTATTTTCAAAGGTGTTGAAGATTTAATTTGAAATTTGAATTTTTACGTTTGAATGTTGAAGAATGCATGGAAGGAGAGAAACGTGTAAGGAAAGAGAATATTACAGGAGATTTTGCTGAAAAGAAGGTAAAAAATATTTTAATTTCTCATTTAATACCACCACCGTTATAACCTAAAATAAAGGAGCGCATTCCTTATTTTTACCGCATGCTCATGTATTTCTTTGTGACAAATACATGCGAAAACATACACAAATTAGCTGATTTTTAGCTACGAATGGTAATATTAAAAAGGGTAGCTACAAATGGTAGGAAGCTACAATAAGGTAGTCATTTGAGAAATTTTACCTTAATATTTTTGGGATGTTAAATTTGCATGTTTTAGATAAATAACAAAGTGCAAAAAAATGCAAGAGAAGTTTAAGCGGCGCGAGGCAGGTTGATAGTCAAGGTGTTTGACCTTATAAGTTACTTGCCTGCCGCCAAGTATTATTTGTTGGGAATTTTATATTGGATTTTTTTTTTCCTTTCATATAATATTGACTATTTTTTGGACGTTTGATGATTCATCATTTCAACAAGACGATAGATTATTAGATTATGAAGTAGATTGATTGTCCTTTTCACTGAAAAAGAAATGGATAACCATTCCACTAGTCAACTGCTGCCTAAACATAAAATTAAATGACTGCAATTTCAGTATCCTTTTCTGCATAATATTAAAACCAAGTATGTTCAACAAATAGAAAGAAAACAAGAAAATGGAATTTTGACCGATTTCGGAAACCAGGTAAAAACCTTGAGAGTTGGACAACGGCATCATTGCAGTAAAAATACAGCAACTGAAATTATCTCCTCCAAAAAGCTTTTGATATTTCAGTAAGTCGAAGGTAAGTTGTAATGCTGAAGCGTGGGCAAACATGATACATATGCACTAACATTTGATGTCTATTATCTGATGAAATGTTTCACAATATGTGTTGCTTCAATCCTTCTCTCTCAGACAATTTTTTTTGTTGTTGGTTGGGGGGGGGGGGGGGGGTGGAGTTGGCGGTTTGGGGTGGTCGGGGGGGGGGGGGTAGTGCATCCACACATGATATATACTTAGTCACCTATTCCGCATTTAATGCTTTTGGATTTTGGAAATTAGATTTGTGCTTCATCGACTTATGTCATATCATAGTTCCGGTGTTCAAAATTAGTGAGGTTTCTTTTCCCTTTCGATACTCCTGGAATATATGTCAATGGTTTACTCAATTAATTCTTGGGAATGTTGAAAAAAAAAACATATTATTACATGACTTTTTTTAAATGCCTATATATATATCGCTTTTTCTTAACTAATTTTCGAATACGTGCGTTGCACGTATATTTCCATATTAATTAATAGATTTTTTTTTACTAATATTACAGTCAGGGTGCGATGAGTTGCACAAAAATTAAAGGAGAAGAATGAAAGCTCAAATAATGCATGGTGAGCCTATTCGCTCGATATTTATTGTCATCGCAACTCATAATCATACTGAAAAATTGTAATCGAATGATTTTAATTATGCAATTCTTATAATATATCAAGTATTCAACTTGACAATAATTCCTTTTTCTATATACTAACAACACCTAATATTTTAAATGTGGTATGAGCAATATCAGCTATGATTGCAAATATCGTTTCACATCTTAAAGTTTTTGCCTTATTTTAAAAAAAATGTAGCCTCCTTCTTACAACCACATATATATCAAGAAATTATTGTCTAATAAAAGCAATGTTCTGTAGATGTTGTATAGAAATTCAATCATCATGTGTCTGCCTTACGATTTTTAATTAGTTGATCATTGTCAATTTTATGGTGTACACCTACCACATAAATAGTAGTTATTTGTGATAGCGCATAATAGTTGCTAACATATTTTATTGATAAATATTACACATACATGTGCCCTTTGTTTGATTCAAAGTAAGAATATTATAAGTGTTGAGGGTTTTGAACCAATAATACCTTTAAGCTTGGCAAACTGCAAAAAAGAAGAAAAAGAACAAACATGTGGATTCTAGGAAATTTAAGTCCACAAAATCGAATGTTCTGGCAGTGGGTGGTTCATTAGTAAATAAAGATACGCTATTTTATTAAGTATACAACATTATAAGAGAAGAAGTTAAGGGGGAAAAACAAAAAAATTAACATGTGGAATAAGACACTATTATCCCCCTGAACTACACTCGAAGTTGCTACGACACACCTTATCTTTCCCAGGGTTCTATTATCCCCCTAAACTTATTTAAAACGGAATAATTATCCCCCTAAACGCTGATGCTCACTCTCATATACACTCTCCTTGCCACATGTGTGTTTATTTGTTTTCTTTTTTTTTTTTTAATTTTTTCAGCTTACGTGTCAAGTTTTTTTAAAATAATAATAAAAAACCTAATTTTCGTTAAAAAAATGAGTTTTACAACCCGATTTTTTTTTTTAATTTGAAAATTTGATTTTTTTTTTTAAACCATTTTTTAAAAAAAAAAAAACTGAAAACATGGATTATAAAACTGAATTTTCTTTTAAAAAAAATGATTTTTAAAACCTTTTTTTTTTTAAAAAATGAAAATTTGTTTTTTTTAAAACCCTTTTAAAAAAAAAAAAAAAAAAACTGAAAAATGATTTTTTTTAAAATATGGAAAAATGGATTTGCTAAAAATATGGAAAACTTGATTATTTTTTTTAAATGTCTTAAAAAATCTTGATTTTCATGATTTCATTTTCTTAGGATAATTTTATTTTTCAAATAAAATCCGGAAAAAGTGTTTTTCTTGTCAAAATGTGAAAAAAACTGAATTTTTATAAAATTTTGAAAAAATTAATTATTTTCTTAAAATGTGAAAAACCCGTTTTTTAAAACTAAATGTGGAAGACTAGATTTATTTTCAAATTTTAAGAAAATGCAGATTTTTAAGGGAAAAAAATTAAGTTTTCCCCTTTTTTATGTTTCTCACTCTCTCAAAGAGAGTGAAACACACGCTCCTTGTCACATTAGCATTTAGGAGGTAATTATTCCGTTTTAAATAAGTTTAAAGGAGTAATTATTCCGTTTTAAATAAGTTTAGGGGGTAATAGGGCACAGGAAAAGGTAAGGTGTGCCATAAAGAACTTCGGGTATAGTTTAGGGAGGGGATAATAGTGTCTTATCCCGTGACATGTTGTGAAGAACCAGCAAATTCTTAGGAGAAAAGAGAATTTTTGACAGAAGCAAAAGAAATCTGACAATGAACTTATCTATAGGCTTAGATAATTTCATATAATAAAATTTAGAACGCGAGAAGACCGTAAAAACATTCCACTAATGTGGAAGATGGAAAGAAACAAAACTGATTTGTGCTTCTAAATACATAATTATTAAAAGTTATGACTGAAAATCAGATATTTTTTATTTTTTTTTAAACTTCACTGATCCAACTCTTCAAATGGGTACAAAGTAATTTTTATTTTTGAAACTATGTATAGAGAGGGAGAAGATGAAAGAAGTGTCATCAATTTCACCTGATATTTGTCTAAATTCAATCGGGGTGGCCTTTAACTTTTGCCCCTCAAATTGGTGATGTTTAATTTTTGTCCTTCGCCTAAAACCCATGAGTTTCAGGTTTGAACCCTCACTCAGTCAAAAATTTTAAAAAAAAAATCGCAAGGCAGAGTTTGAATTTCGCTCTGCCGGAGGAGGCAGACTTTGCCTTGAGGCATATATTTTTTTAATTTTTCAAGGCAAACTTTTAGTTATGCTTTAAGGAAAAGTTCCGCCTTATGGGGCATACTTTTAGTTAGGGGTGTACAAAGTAAACCGACAAACCGCACCAAACCGATAAATCGAGAAAAAAACCCGACTAGTGGTTTGGTTTGACTTGATTTGGTGTTAAAAAAAAATCCGACCATAATTGGTTTAATTTGGTTTTAGCTAAAAAAAGTCAAACCGAACCAAACTAACCCGACATTACATGTATTCAGTTTTTAAAATATTTATTTGTAATGTAATTTATAAATATTTCTTAAATTTTTTTCAGCTTTTTTATCTATTATCATATTATTCAAGCTTGAACTTAGAATTTTGAATGTCAATAAATTTTATATCCTATGGATGTTAGTAACTCAAATAAAGTCCAAACCAAAACCAACTCAACACTAATACACAAAAGAAATTCAATCTACCACTAAGAATGACAATAATATTGGATATCTATTATTTAGTTTTGTATAATTGGTTTAGGGAGTGAAAATACATAGCTTAAGTTTTTTTTCTTTTGTCATGTAACTAATACTTGTTAGTTGTACTTATTTTAGATGACTTAGTATTTTTAGATTATGGTCATTTTCTTTATGGCTTATTAATTAGCAATATCTATTTTAACCGATTTTATTATCTTTTTCTTTAATATTTAATACAATGTCATCACTCTTCTCACATTTTATGTTATTTTCTTAAGAAACACCTTAATTATATAGTTGTATCTTACTAGGACTAAAGAAATATTTAAAGTAAAAGTGTATATGTTTTGTATCAAGACTATTCCAGAAAGAAAAAAAAATGAAAAATCCGAGAAAACCGAATAACCCCAGAAAATCCGAGGTTGAAAAACCCGAATTTTATTGGTTTGGTTTGGTGTATAAATTTTAAAATCCGATGCAATTGGTTTGGTTTGGTGTTTAAAATATCCGAACCAACTCGAGTCCATGTACACCCCTACTTTTAGTTATGGCTTAACTAAAACTGTGCCCCATGAGACATAACTAAAAATATGTCCCATAAGGCGAAACTTTTCCTTAAGGCATAGCTAAAAGTTTGTCTTATAAGACAAAGTCTATGCCTTAAGAAAAAATTTTGCCTTATGGGGCATACTTTTGGTTATGCATTAACTAAAAGTCCCCATAAGTTTTAAGGCATAACTAATCTACGTCCGAAGGAAAAGTTCTACCTTATGGGGCAGACTTTTAGTTATGATCCGACATAACTTTAGTTTTTCTTTAAGGCGTGTATGCCGGAGTATGCCGGATCCGGCATACACGCCCCCTAGCCTTACCTTGTAAAATTATTTTTTTATTTTCTGCCTGAGCGGAGTTCGAACCCAGAACCTCAGGTATTCGCTCACCTTTTCAAGCGAAGGGAATAACTTAAAGACCACAAATATAAGAGATAAAATTTAAATACCACAAATATGAGGGGCAAAATTTAAAGACCATTTCGAAAGAAGGACAATCCGCGGAAAAAAATGAATTCAATCCTATACGTTTCTAACTTTTGAAACTTCTTTCTTTAATGCATTATTAAATATGCAAATGAAGAAGACCATTAATGTAGATCAAATGAATCCGGTCTATATTTTTATTTTACAACCCATAAAATTTAGCATAGTGCATAATGAATTGATTAATCAAGTGGTTAAATTCCCATTTAAATAATTTATTTATTATTTGTTGGAGGATAAATTTACTATTTAGTACAAAAATATTATAAGAATAATGTTTGGATGTGGGGTAAAAATGTCGTTTAACTTTTAATGGGCATTTTAGTGATTCAACTTTTCAACTTAGGTCTTCCTACTTTTAGAATAGTATGATTAAGTTGATTTTTTCTTTTTGAATATGCCTATATCCATCGTTTTTCCTTCATTGATTTGATTCTTTCAATAGATACCGATTTATCGGTATTTATTCCTCTCCTTAAAGTTCTACTGCATCCTTCAGACAAGTAAACCAAGCTCACAAAAGAAAAAGAAAAAAAACTTTATACCGATGTATCGTACTCTCTCGACCAAGTCATCATAAGAAAATACTAAAAATATTTCCGAAGTGAGAGAAGGAAGAAAGGCGCACTATAACTAACATACGGCCATCTGAATGTGTTTCTTTCCAATTCCCCTCACACACACTTTTTTTGGACCCTTAACGGAGACTCAAGGGGATCATTACAAACACACAGAAATAAGATAATCTAATAGTTATCCCAAGCACAGAAAGTAATAGTGGAACAATTACATTAGTTTGAAGAAGCAAAATGTGAGTAAACTTAACTAGCTTATGTAAAACACTGCCCCTAGATACTTCACATGGCGAACAGCAGTGGGAAATCTATCTCAAATTCGTTTTTTTTCTTGATTATATAATCACAAGTTGAGTTAAGCTAATCAAGAAGCTTTTCACTTGTAAGCAATGTTCAGAAGAAGAGTAAAAAGTTCAAGGGGTTTAGACACCATGGGCATGTGATCAGAGCCTGAGATCTCTTCCACTTCATCTGGTGGATTCTTTTCAATCATCCACTGTTGAAATTCCTTAGGTAGAGTTTTATCTTCATCGGCCACAATGAACACTCGCCTAACTGATCCATACTTTTTGTTTGAAAGAACTATCTCCTTTGACATGTCATCCAAACTGTATAAGTATAATGGCCTTACTACTGTAGTAGCCAGTGCCCAATCCTAATACCAAGAAGGAAAAAGACAGTTGAAGTTCCCACTATTGGCGTGTTTAAGTAAAATTGGTGATACCTATAATATTTGTGAAACAAGTCATTTAAGGGCTATTCTCATGATCAGAATACCAATATTCAGTTATTTCAATTTTACATTTTTACTATGCGCGCTTTGCTCACCTGAATTGGGCTCAGCTGATAAAGATAACTAGCCAAGTACTCCAGACCAAAGCTGAAGGTTGTTGGAGGATTTGTAGGTCCATTATCGTATGTAATACGATTATCAGGTGCAGATATTGCTCCCCTGGATGGCTATATTGAAGTATAAATATTTCTAACATGAATAAGTGTAAGCTAACATAACAGAGCATATATCATTGGATAAAGTTGGCAATATGGAAGAAATGTACCATATCAGTAAAGATGGTAGTTGCATTGAGAGTTGGACCAGGCATTAGAGCAGTTACAAATACAGCAACTGAAATCTTTTCTGGAAAGCTTTCCATGGCCTTAGAAATGGCGAATCCACCAAGGCTATGGCCTACAAGAATTACTTTTTCATGTGCAGGAAGAGAAGCCATGAACTCCATTAGTGGACTAAAGTAATCCGATAAATGTGGGACTTCGAGGACCTGTTTCGGGTTGACCCCTGAAGCACCCAAGTCAAGAGCTGTTACATTATGCCCTGAAGTTTCTATCAACCCCATAATCTTGTACCAAGACCAAGCTCCATGGCAAGCCCCGTGAACTAGCACAAAGTGCTTGCTAGTTTTAGGCCATTTAGGCCTCGACATTGATGCATTTACATCTGACAACAGAAGTATTAGAACAAGACTTGTTAGAAAGTTGTTTTTCTCCATATCTGTTTTCTTCTTTGGAAGAATGAGCACAAGGTATGAACCATTGCAATGCAGTTTTATAATTACAGGAGTTTGACTTTTGCTAACTTAGTTCATGCTAAAGCAAGCCCATGTTAGGTAATACATGAATTATACTTTTAAATTCAATGTGTTTCTTGGAAGTTATTATTCACCAAGTCAACTAGAGGAGGAGAGAATAAATAATTAAAAGCTCAATAGGCTTTACACCATGACCATGTTAATCTGATCCTTCAATTTCTTCCACTTGATTTGGCAGATTCTATCAATATTACATTGTTGTTTATTGGGCCTACCTTATCTTATGAGATAACCAATCCATAATTCTTCTGTGACAAAGTTTCTTTGCAATGTCTCTTCACTGTATAAATACAGTGATTGTAATAATATGATTGCTAGTGATAAGTCCTGAGACAAAATAAGGCTTGCATTCTGATAAACGGGTTATGACCCAATCCATTTATCAGTCCAACTCATTTTGACACTCCCAAATGTAACTTAACCCATCCATTTGACACCCCTAGCCCAGATGATTCCCTTGGGGAACAGTAGTGGGAAATTTTAACAATGGGAAAAAGGACGATTCAACAATTGCACGTGTGTGAAGAAGAGTAATTTATAATTTATTTCAATTAAGTTTTATTCTTGGATACGTAATAACAAGCTGTGTTAAGATAATCAAGAAGCTAGTCACTTGTGAGCAATGCTCAGAAGAAACTTAAAAAGTTCATGGGGTTTAGACATCATGACCATATGGTCAGAGCCCTGGATCTCTTTCACCTCATCAGGGGGATTCTTTTCAATCATACTCCGCTGAAATCCCTTCTTTAGAAGTTTATCTTGAGCAGACACAATGAACACTCCCCTAACTGATCCATACCTTTTTCTTGAAAGAACTATCTCCTTAGAAACATCTTCCAGACTGTAAGCATAGAATGACCTTAGTACTGTAGTGGCCAGCGCCAAATCCTAGCACCATGAAGGAAAAAAACAATTTAAATCAGTTCCATGTTGATGTTGCGTTAAATACTTAAATAGATCTATAATTTGGATAAACTAGTAAAATGTTCGAGAAGGTGATGCCTAATAATTTGGAGAAACAAGTCACTTAGGACTATTCTATTCTCATGACCAGAATAACAGAATCTGGCTATTTCAATTACATCATATATTGTGTTATGCTTTGCTTACCTGAATTGGGCTCCGCTGGTAAAGATAAGTTGCCAAGTACTTTGGACCTAGGATGAAGGTGGTTGGAGGATTGGTAGGTCCATTATCGTATGTAACACGATTGTCAAGTTGAGATAGTACTCCACTGAATGACTATAACGAAGTGTATTTAGTTTCACTCCGTAAAAAGTGTAAGCAAACATAACAAATCGTCTCATGGCTAAAGTTGACGAAATGATACCTCAATATAGAGTGTGGTTGCACTGAGAGTTGGACCAGGCATTAGAGCAGTGACAAATACAGCAGTTGAAGTTTTTTCGGGGAAGCTTTCCATGGCTTTGGAAATGGCGAATCCACCAAAACTATGGCCTACAAGAACCACTTTCTCATCTGCTGGAAAAGAAGTCATGAACTCCATTAGCAGGCTAAAGTAATCCGATAAATGTGTGACTTCGAGGGCCTGCTTTGGGTTGATCCCTGAAGCGCCCAAGTCAAGAGCTGTTACATTATGCCCTGAAGTTTTTAATGACGCCACAAGCTTGTACCAACACCAGGATCCATGTAAGGCCCCATGTACCAGCACAAAGTGCTTGCTAGCTTTAGGCAATTTAGGCCCCGACATGGTTGCTGTTACATATGGCAACAGAAATATTAGAACTACTAGACTTTTTAGAAACTTGCTTTTCTACATATCTTTTTTTTTTCCTGCTTTTGAAGAATGAGCACATAATATGAACCATTACAAGGGAACTTTATAATGTGAGGAGATTGGTTTCTGCTGCAGAATCAACCCCACGTTGGCTATTATTTTGAGGCATTCCATTTTTAGAGTAGTTTGATTTCTGCTAGCTTACTTCTATGCAGAAGCAATCCCACTTTGACTATTATTTTAGGCATTTGATCTTTATAGATGTACTTCGTGGAAGTTTAATCATCACCAATTCAACTAAATAATTAACATCATGACCATACGATCTGATCCTTCAACTTCTTCCACTTGATCTGGGAGATTTATATCAACTAAAGGATATTTCTCACCTGACTACGCTTAGCTGGTAGACATAGGCTACTTGAACTTTGGACCAAACATGAATGTTTTTGGAGGCTTATTAGGTCCACCGGAAGAAGTGTAAGAATTATCTGCAGAGGACACTGTTTTATGACACACTTTCTTTGGCGAAGATATGAGGATAAAGTTGTTATTATCAATGGAACTTCTTTTAGAATTGGAGAGATGATTAAAAAGTTACACCACCGTTTCAGAATTATGATTCTATATTCTCTTCAATTGGGAACTTGGTCGTTCACTTTTTATTTCTTTCGAGCAAATTTTTTGATAAATTGATTTAGTCGTAATCATGAATCCTCCTGCCTCTATGAATCTATAATAAAACTTGGTATCACAAAAAATATGATGGTGTAGAAGAGTTGAAGTAGATGATTTCTCTTCCCAATATTCTAGGCTATTTAGAATGAAAGAGAAGTCCTGTTTATGAAGCCATATCTTCACTTAAGGTAAGGTTGAAGAAGATCCGCGAGAGATTCTTTTTTTTTTTTTTTTTTTTTTTTTTTGGTTGGGTTTTGTCTTGGGAGTCCGGAACCAAAATAACCCCAAAAAAAAGGGTATGAACTAAAATCTGCAGGGCAAAAAAAAGTACAAAGTACTCTTTAACGCATGATTTTCATGCGTTATTGGATGCTCTTTTTTTTTTTTCTTGCTTTCTTTCTTTCTTTCTTCCTTTCTTTCACATTTTTTTACATACTTTAGCCATAAATTAATCATGCTTCGAGACTCCAAAACTTAAATATTTTATATAGAACCTTATTTATTTTTGTGCTATTAATAAGGTAGGTTCAACACATTAAGGATACACAAAACTTCGGATTATCGTTTTAGTGGTTAAAAAGTGCTCAAAGTCCATTTTTGTTTGAAGGCTTGTTGTCATTAGCTTTAAGTTATTTATGTTTTAGGGTTTTGTGTTATTTTTATATTAATGCGTAACTTTATTTTGACAATTTCACAAATAAATAAATTAACAATAAATAAAAAATTAACAAATTAATAATCCATAATCAATTAACAAAATATTAATTCATAATCAATTATTTCTGTGTAATTTTTTATTTTTTTTTGCGTTATACCCTTCAACACCCAACTAATTGGAGTCCGCAACTTAAATAACTCCAAATCCACTTTTTGGGTTATTTAAGTTGCGGACTCCAATTAGTTGGGGGTTGAAGGTTATAATGCAAAAAAAAAAAAAATTACACATAAATAATTGATCATGAATTGATATTTTGTTAATTGATTATAAAAATAAAGTTATAATCACTAAAAATAAAGTTACGCATTAATATAAAAATAACGCTAAACCCTAAAACATAAATAACTTAAAAAAACTAATGACAACAAGTCCAAACAAATATGAACTTCAAGACTTTTCAACCACTAAAACGACAATCCGAAGTTTTGTGTATCCTTGATGTGTTGAGCCTACTTTATTAATCGCACAAAAATAAATAGGGTTCTATATAAAATATTCAAGTTTTGGAATCTCGAAGCATGATTAATACGTAGGTACAAAAGTATGTAAAAAAGTGCGAAAGAAAGAAAGAAAGAAAGAAAAAATAAAGAGCATCCAATAACGCATGAAAATCATGCGTTAAAGGACTTAACGGGTCCGTCTCCGTTAAGTCCTTTAACGCATGATTTTCATGCGTTAAAGGGTACTTTTGCATCTTTTTTTTTTCCTGTGTATTTTGGTTTATACCCTTTTTTGGGGGTTATTTTGTTCGGACCCTTGTTTTAGTTGTTGCGGGAGGGGGGGGAGGGGGGGCGGGGTCATTGTGGCTGTAGCTCTGTTAGTTTCTTGACAAACAACTAACGGAAGTATGAATATTGCAACTTCTGGGATAGAGATAAGGGATGTTTTTTGTCAGTTATTATAGCACAAGGATGTAACCTAGGTTTGGCCCATAGTTCAGGGATGTTTTTAGCCCAAAACTCGAGTCAAACGGCAAAAGGAAAATTGTTATCTGTACGGGAACAAATACATCCAATATGGTATCCTTTCTTCATAAGATTGAAACTAAGTATATTCAGTAAATAAAATGAGAACAAGAAATTAAGAGCGCATTTTAAACTCTTTCATGAGGACAAAAACTGAGAGTTGTATCACGCATCATGCAGCAGTAACAAAGAAAAGCAACAGAAATCATCTCTGGAAAGTTTTCTGATGCCCGAAAAGAAAACCAGTCCACCAAGACTATGACCAGCGAGAATCCATGAAGTGCATCAACAGCATAAATTAGTCGAAATAGATGGAACATTTTACTCCTTCAAGCAGCAAAGCTGATAGCTGGTACTTTATGTCCTGAAGATCTTACCAAGACCAAACTCCAACACATGAATCATGAACTAACACAAAGTTCTAACAACATATAGAACGTTCCTGCTCTGAACTTTTTGCATTACCAAATCGGAGAAGGACAACAGAACAAATCGGAGGATCAACGAACATTATCTTCTCCTTATCAGCCTGCTCTATTTTACCAAAAGGCACATGATAAATGTCTTCAGTTGACTTGCAATCCAAGGAAAATTTTGAGCTAAAGCAGCTTAGTGTCAGCTTAAGTAATGTGATAATTTTTTAAGTGGGTGTTGTTCCTTTGACATTTCACTTAGTCAAAATATGGTGAAGCTACTCAGATGTTTCCAGAAATGATATATACATATAAACCTTTGGAATCTAAGATGAGAATAATTATAATGCATTTTACTCCAATCCTCTCTTTCTCTCATTTGCTCTAGTACCAGTCATAGCTGGGAGTTCTCTTATAGGAAGATTCAGTGTTTCATTACAAATAGACAGATAGAAAAAGGGTAATCTATTACTTAAGCCAATCACAGAAAATAAAAATGAATCTTTGCAGTAGTTTGTTATTTATATCACATAACACGTTCACTTGAAGAAGCCAGACTATAGGTAAACACAAGAATGATTTGTTTCAAGCCTTGAAATGATGAATTTGAAGGTTTTCATCATCACGCTTCTTGAAATTGCTGTTCTTCCGATGAGTGAAAAGCATTCCCCAATTATAGGCCTTATACTTTGCAGGGTTCTTCTCATTGACCAGCTCCTCCAAGGGTCCTATCCAAGTATAGTGTGATGGATTAAAGAAGAATGGAATTGAAAACCTTTCCCTTTCAGAATTCACCACCACCCGGTGTTCCACACTATCATATTCATCATTGCTCCAAACCTGAATAAACATTGTGATCATTTGCCAATTATATATCAACAATATAGATTTTTTTTTTTCTTCTATAACCTCTTTCTTTGATAAGCATACCTGAATAGTGTCACCAACATTTATAATGTAAGCATCAGGAGTAGGTTTAACTCTAATCCATTCTCCATCAGTTTTCCTCTTAACTTCAAGCCCTCCAATATCGTCTTGAGCCAGAATGGTGAGTCCACCTGCATCTTTGTGTCTACCAACTCCTAAAGCCAGATGAGGGACAGGACAAGGAGGATAGTGATTCAGCCTTACAAAACTAGTTTGGTCTTTAAAGAACCCATTCATCCTTTTTGCTGGCAAGCCTAAGCTGAGGGAGATCAGTTCCAGTAACTTGTAAGACAACTTTTCCAATTCTTGAACATACTCTTCACACACCTCCCTGAAAAACCAATTATAAATAAATCTCAGTTAGCTTCATGTTTTATTAAGTGGAAATGGTCTCAGTTTACCCTCTACTATGCGAAAAATCTTAATTTAACCTTCCGTCATAATTTTGAACCAATCATACCCTTGACATCAGCAAATCATTTTGGTTTTCACTCTTGACTTTAAAGAAGCTCCAACATTGACTGGATGGACTCAACATGTCAAAGTACTTGGGGACAAAGGTGATCTATGGTTTAAAATTATCCTCTGTTATACTACGGTTGAGCTCCTTTAGAGTCAAGGGAAAAGGCGACATGATTTGCTAACGACAAGGGTACAAATGACCCAAAAGTATAAGATATTCATATATTAGAGGGGTATTTTGACCTTTTTCCCTTTATTAAATTGTGAGTTTAAAGAAGAATATTACCTTAAATCCGGAGGGTACTCAGGCCATTGGTTGTGCAACTCCTTGTGCTCCTTGTCATCAGGCTCATGAGAAAGTGGTATAACAGTTGGATTCTCCACAGTAAAATCAAAGACTTCTTTCCAGTCCCTAACATTTTTGGTGAGCTCAGTATCATAATATCCCATTGAGTTCAGCTCATCTCTCTTCACTTTCCTCTTTTCCTCTTTAGACAAAGCAAAGAACTTTCTTGATGCCAAATCAATCTTTTCCCTGCACTCTAAGGACACCCCATGATTGATCACTTGGAAGAATCCCCACTTCTTGCATGCATCTTTTACCTCAGCTACTAGACTTGCTAATTTCTTGCAATTTTTCGCAGTGGAGATATCTGCAGAATTGAGTATTGAGAGATCAATCACTGGAATACCCTCTGCTTCAGTTATGGCGAGTTTAGGCCTGTGTTCAACATCTTGGATGAAAGCTGAGTCAACTTCTCCCATGGCTGAATTATTCGGTAGGTACTGAGTTCTTCTTTTAGAGTCACAATCACATAGGTGTGATAAATTTTGGACACTGGAAAGGCTTTGCCATAAAATAGCTTCAGGTTGCTGAGGTTTTATAATTATAAAGATGACAGACGCCTATATCTTAAAGGGCCAAGTGGCCAGCTATAATTTGTTTTCATGTTGTTGCATTATTGATGCTAATTTTAGTACTGTTCCTGTTCCCACTATTATGTGAATGGATACTAGATTTCTAAAGTGGGACATGATGGAGAGAACCATAACCATGACTTTAGATGAATAAATAATAAAAGTTGGTAATGAGTACCTTTCGCAGGTGTATCTTGTTTGATCCTCAAATCATTAACTTGTGATTCTCAGTAATGACAAGATTAGTAAGATAAGCAAACCATCTAGAAGAAAAACACTACCATTTTATTTCTGTCCAGCCGAGAACGACAGCTTAATATTACAAGACTTCTCATAGACTACATTTGTCATTACAGGTCACCAATTCTAAAATGATATATTTGAATGTTTTCAACATTAAGTTTCTTGAAATTACTAAGGTTTCTTGTAGTTTTAAATTTTCCCCAGTTGTAAGCCTTGTATTTTGCTGGACTTTGTTCACTTATCAGTTCCTCTAGAGGCTCCACCATTACAGAGTGAGATGGGCTGAAGAAAAATGGAATAGAAAATCTCTCTTTCTTGGAGCTTGCTACTACCCTATGTTCCACACTTTCATATCTGTCATTGCTCCAAACCTGTAAAAAAAAAAAAAAAAAAAAAAAATCCAGTCGATCAAGTAAATGGTGTTTGGCTCAATGAAAGTATTGTGCTTTTCTATCAAGAATTAGGCAGCATGATAAAAGTCATACCTGAATTATGTCACCAACATTAACAATATAAGCATCTAGAGTTGGTTTAACTTGTATCCATTCGCCATCTGTTTTGCGTTTCACCTCGAGGCCCCCAACATCATCTTGAGCAAGGACGGTCAGGGCGGGAGAATCTTTGTGCCGGCCAACCCCCAAAGCCAAATCCGAAATTGGGCATAGCGGATAGTAATTTAATCGCATAAAACTTGTTTGGTCTTTGAAGTAGCTATTGAGCCTTTTGGATGACAGGCCTAAGCTTAGAGCAATAAGTTCTAGCAACTTGTAGGACAGTTTCTCAATACCTCGAGCATATTCTTCACATGCCTCCCTGTACAGTCCAAACTACTCGATTAGATCAAAAAACCGTTTATAAAAGCAGCTGTGAGTCCAGAATTTTAAGTCAGCAAGTGTGGAATACAATCTAAGATACGTCGTACTTCTAGAAATACTGAAAAAGGGAAAACAATGGGGGCACTCAGTAGCCAATTAGACCGGGGGAGCTCACTATAGGGGCAGTGGATTTCCCCACCAACTGCCTTTCAACTTCAATCATATGATCAATCATAGAAAAAAATCTACTAATACTAAGTTCATACGCGTCGCCACTAAATAAGATTTCCTTCGCTTAATGGATAACAATTTGTTACCAATGCATAATTTCGAATAGTCTTACATCTAGGCTGCATTTACCCCAACAGGATTCATAAACTTCATAAACTATAGAGGGATATGATAGAGTTTATTTTTCTAAATAATGAATAGAGTTGCTCGGACTCTTCAAAAATGAAGATCGATGCGCGTCGGATCCTCCAAAAATAGCACAGGTACGATAATATTTTTGGAGAATCCGAACAACATAGTTAACAACACAAGTAGAAGCCAATGCTGCTTGTCAGTTCAGTAAAAGTGTGCATCAAAAATCAATGAGAAAAAAAAATTAATTCAAGAACCTGAAATTAGTAGGGAAATTAGGCCATTGATTGGTCATCTCCTTAAGTTTAGTGTCATGAGGTTCATGTGAAGCAGGTAAAATAGTTGGATTCTCGACAACAAAATCAAAAACTTCTTTCCAATCCCTAACATTTTTAGTATGCTCTGTATCATAAAAACCCATAGGATTATCTTCATCTCTGCTCACTTTCCTCTTCTCCTCAGTAGGCTGCAAGAAGAATTCCCTTGATGCTCTCTCTATATTTTCGCGACATGTTGATGGAACTCCATGGTTGATTACTTGAAAGAAACCCCAGTTCTTGCATGCATCACCAATTTCTGATACAAGATTTGTAATTGCTGAAGAAGTGTTTGAAGGGTCAGTGGTTAGAACTGGAGAGAGATCAATTAAGGGTATCTTTTCTGCTTCAACTGTGCTTTGTTTTGGCCTGTGACCAGTTTCTTGAAAAAAAGATTCATCAACCTTTGCCATGATACTTCAGTTCTTGTTACAAGTGATACTGTGAGAACAGAATCTGAGAGGCACTTTCTGTTTTGGTGGGGCGGTATGTCACATGATAGATATAGTACGACAGAACTGAGTGGGATACATTGAATATGGACACATTTTGCTATTTGGCGTTTTTTGGGATACATTGAATATGGACACATTTTGCTATTTGGCGTTTCTTGGGATACATTGAATATGGACACATTTTGCTATTTGGCGTTTCTTGAATTTTTTTTAAGTGAACTTTCTTTCCAGATCAAGCAGTTAGTGTAGTCTTTTTCGTATTTTCCACCAAGTTCTGAAGAAAAAAATTACTTTAACCTAGATCGAACAGGATGAGAAGTATTTTATCGTGTGTCCAAACTGAATTATAAACACATGACTCACTCCTCAATTGGGTTTAGAAATCTCTTGTGCTCGCTAAACATTACAACAACAACAACATATCCAATGAAATCCCACAAAATGGGATCTCTAAACATTGCAACTAATAAAAGCAGTTCCATTTTGTAAGCTACGAGCAAGATGAAGAGCAAAAGCCAGCCGTGATTAATGATGTTCAACATAATGTCATAATGTACTTAACAAGATTTACAAAGATCAGCGCAAAGAAAGTCTGCATGCCCATGATAATCAATATCTTCTGCGGAATTTAAAATTTTAAGTCAATGGTTTAGGTTGCGGTTTAAAAAAAAAATCATATACATATTCCAACTGTAAGAACTACAGAACTTGTTACAGCCCATATCTGCACAAGAGAGCCAAAATAAGAAGCTACTTGTCTTAAACGTCGTGAGTATTAGTACCAGATGAGGATATCCATGAGCCAAAGGCTAAGACTAGAATTTGTAATAAAATTAAAAGTTATTTCTTTCCTTTAGATAAAACAGAAAGGAAAGTGGCCTTCATCTGTAGCTAATAGTTGATGGAGTTATCGTACAAGTTCACCATATGAAGAATGGAAGACAGCACTACCAAATTGTACAAGTCTGAAGGGATAAAGGTATAGGGAGAACTCACCAATACAGTTATTTACACGAAAGAGAGAGGCGGGGAGGGGAAGAAAAGGGAAAGAAGCGAAAAGGGAAGAAATTCTTCAAGCAGCAGGCATTGAAGTTGAGATGACCACATAGGGTAAATATTGAAGGCCGTCCTGAATTTTGCCCACGGCTGTGGTATGAGCTGCACGAAGATTCTCAGCATATGCATTGGCCTTCTCCTGGATTGATTTCTGTGGAACCTCATGTGAATCGGCAGATACACCTTGCACTGCTGCTAAATATGCTTCAGCAACTTCCGATATCCCTGCAAAAGCATAACGAACCTAATCAAGAGAGATAGACACCATCCACTTTACCGAGTTTCTTACACCAAGAGCATATATCATGAGCAAACATGTTCCATCCAAAAGATCAACTGAGGAACTGAACTGTTCCTTATAGGAGTTCTTCATACCATGTGTAGACAAGAGTGTCTCAAGGAAGGCAAACCTTCACACTTTCTCCAAACTCAATCACCTCATTTCAACATTATGAGACCAGTAATTATAAATTCAGGATAAGCTAGAGAAACACATCATCAGTTGAAATAACAATCACTGAATACAGCAGTTCTCATAGTAATGTGCCAAAACATTTACGAGGGGACCTGGAAAACTAAATTAACTACAATCAAACTTAATACAACTTGAGGACAGAAGAAACTACACCAGCAAATCTACTTGATTTTACTAGTTGACCAAGTACTTTTTTATATTAACAAAAATGCCAAAAAAAAAAAAAAATGCAAAAAAAAAAAAAAAAAAAAAAAAGACACACACAAGTATTATAAATCATAAAAGTTCCTTTATTTGTGTATAATCCTATCCATGTGCTTGAAATCTTTGTTTGATGACCTTTTTGAAATTTTTTATATACAATACCGGAGATCATAAAAAGGTTGGCCATACATCAATATTAGCTGCAGAAATCAATGGGCTGCAGATGAAATTACTAGCAAGGGAATAAAGAAACAAGATAAAAATCACAAAAACACAGAATTATATGTTTGACACAAATCTACCTGTGATAAAGCTGGAAGAAACTGCCTCAACACATCCAGTCATTGAACATGCCTTCGCTCGGATTACCTTAGCTCTTTCAATTGAATCCTCGGGCCATTCCATTTTCATAATTTCTGCATTTGCTTCTTGGTCCGCAACTTTGTTTGCAGTTGAAATGATTGATTTCCCAAGCATTACAAGTTGAGTCGCAGCAAAACAACACAACTCTGAAAGTCTCTGCGTATGTAAGAACAATCAGTGAGAAGTCAAGTTGATCCATTACTCCCAAAGCAGAAGCTGCTTGTTTCATTGATTCAAAAGAAAGTTGCAGGCTAACTAAATATTTACATACATGAACACCCTCTGAATGAAGAGTATCCAGTCTCCGGGTAGTCCTTTGAATCATGTCATTGGGTGCTAGTCCAACCAAAACATTTGTAAATCTGCAATTCAATGAAATCCAGAACTTAACACCACTATCCAAGTTCTACGTAACTAGACACAAACTTTTAGGTAATGACGCTACTCGGCACAATAACTCAGTATCTGGGTTCACGAACTGTATACATTTCAATCACCTATTCCTAGCTCCCATATATTAGTAAAGAATTAGAAGCTTGGTACAACATATTAAAGTAGAAGACAAATCATAACAGGAAAAGCATATTCAAGTTCAATATTTACCCTGCTGCTAATTCTGCAGCCTTGTTCACACTAGAATCATGCAAATTCTTCACCTCATCTGTGCTGTCTGCAATGCCAGTCTCAACTTCCTTTCCTTTTCCTGACTCTTTACTAATTCCATATACTTCAGAACTCAAGTCAAAAATCTGCTGAACCTCTTTAAGTTTTCCATCATATGAAGACCTTTGATCAGATGGAAGCTTCGCTTTTCTTCTGTTGAACAACAAAGCATAATGGTTGGACAGTGCCTCCAGCTCCTGCATGTAATTCATATGATAAGACATGGGATTTCCAGAACGAACTCAACTAAGTACAAAGATCAGTATGAGTAGGAACTGACCTCCAATTGCTCTGGACCTCCATAAATATAAAAGCATCTATCAAATGTAACTTCCTCATAAAACTGATCTTCATCTGTTTCTCCTCCCCCTTCTTTGGAGCCTGGGTCAACTCTAATACCAGTTTCTGAGATCAGAAGATCCATAGTTTCTTTTCCAAGTAGCTCAAGCACATGCATTCCTTTAGCAGTAAAAGCTTTTCCAGTCTGCAAGAAAGTGTGCACAATATAAACTGCACGCTAAAACAGACTCCCCCTGCCCAAAAAGATAGAAAATCAAATCTTGTGCAAACCTCTAGTATGGATGGTGCAACAGAACCAGTTTCGGCAGGTAAGCTACCCGAATTCTCAAGCCTGAAAACAAAAACAAAATAACATTTTCTTTCCACATTACTAAACGAAGGAATAAGCAGGTAATGACTCAAACAGACTAACACTGCAGGATCACAAAATTCTCATGCTTAATGGGACTACGGAGAGGTGCTTAATTTCCATGTTCCCCAAAATTGGAACTTGTGACTATCTTTTCTTAGTCGATAAATATGTGAGCATAAAATTTCTTTTATTCCAGGTCATTTTTTCTACCTTAAATTGCCAGAGGAAATATTCACCAAATGTCCAAATCATGAATCAAAAACATAAAATTTTATGTTATGCTACGATAAATTAAAGCACAACGAATATACAAGTTAACAGAAGTCCAGCCAAAAATAAACTCCCTAATTATCCCCCAACAATCAGCTCCATATATTACAGCCTTGCTTTTCAAACACAAGATGAGCAATTTCTTAAACAAAATCTAAAAACTTGATCTGATATAGCTGGACATACACCCCTCTTAGGTGAAGGTTCAGAGACCCAGCGTAATCCCACAAAGTGGGGTCTGGGGAGGGTAGCGTGTACGCAGACTTTACCTCAACCTTTTTGGGGTAGAGAGGCTGTTTCCGATAGACCCTCGGCTAAAAACATAGTCACTGAAGGTTCAGAGAGCAGGACTAAGAAAATTAACAATCATGTTGCAATCATATTTCTTGATCAAGTAAAGTGTAATTTTATTAACAACGATGCTGCAATCATACACAAGCAGACATACTTATGGACTAAATCGGAACTTCCTTTGAATGCATTTCCTAATGCTTGCCAAGCTCCTGAAGCGAAATTCTCGACTGAATGGTCAATAACTTTCAAACCCTGCACATATTTTGGAAGGTTAAAAGAATGACCGTACCAAACTATTATAGCATATAACATCTATCCTTAAGATACTTCTGAACAAATTAGTGAAAATAGGGGTGGATTGTGGACGGGCTATCAGTACTCAAGAAGAACTGCCTTTAAAAATTGGATTCCTCATTGAGTCAACTGAGCTGCACAACAACTAGTTTGGTAGCACTTGCCTGGCCAAATAATGAGTCTTCACTAGCTTTCTCTAATTTTTCTAGAGCAGCCTTGCGTTTTTTGTCATTCTCGTCTTCACTTTCCACTTCAACCAATACTTCTTGCTCCTCATCACCTTTCGAGGATTCGGAGTCTTCCCGAGCATTCTGCACATCTGCAAGGCTTTTTGCAGCTGTTTTAGCAGCTTCAACAGCCTGCATAAGTGAAAACGCGTATAAATAAAGTGTATGGAGGCATTCAAGGTGTATGTTTAAGTGTGTTACTCTGCCCTAACAACAAAAGAAAAAGTACCCCATGCTTGTCAAGCGAAAGTTGAGACATTATTAGAAAGGAATAACTGCACTATATTAATGAAATTAGAATCAATCAAAAAACAAAACAAAAAAATGAAATTAGAATCCAGCGCACTTCACTAATCTGGGCCTCAACTCAACTTGTTGATCTAATGCCCAATTAGCAAAGTGTAGTCTACAAAAGGTAGAAGATGAAATGAAAACAAAAATCAATTCAAATGCCATGCAATCTAGTGATAGGACTTAACGTTCACATTAAATAAAGTTGCAAAACCGCTGTCAAGCACCAATACATAATTACCAGGAGCAACTTTCAGAGACTAGAACTGATAATTACAAAATCACTTAACAGAATCTAAAAGCAAATTTGAATTAAGTTTTACTTCATTACAAAATGGATAATGTTCAGTTGTGGTTTCAATGAAATGTCAAATTTAATTTAAATCAGTTGAAGTTAATCTTGGCCTCCCAGGAACACCCTCTCCTCCTATCAAAATTCTGTAATGCTACTACATTGCAAAACAGAACTTTAAAGGGGGGTTCATGTCAAAAATCCATGTTGCTTAAATAAACAGGCACACCTGTGAGTGCAACAAATTAGCTACAACAGGTTTACCAAAATATAAAAGATATTTCTCCGGTATCTGCATCACTTTGACACTTTCCAAGACCTAATGTCAACTATTATGTTACCAATGATCATAGCCGAAGGATGTCAAAGTAGCTCGTAGAATTACACATGCTCCCCCTAGCGGAGTCTATCCGACTCCAACCTCGATACAAGATACTCCGAATCTCAATTATCACTGATAATCATCCAGCAATCTTAGGCATCATTCAGTTGAGGCATCACGATATATACCAATTACTAGAAGGGAGAGTCGGAATCACAGTACTTGTCTATTTCGTAGATCAGATGGTAGAGCTAGTAGAAGCAAAATAAAAGTTACTCATAGTTCACACACAACTTGCGAAGTTGCGACCAAAAGAAAAATACTAGCTCCGTCCCATATTAGTTGTCATGTTTCACTTCACGAGAGTCAAGATTAATGAGATACAATCAGCCACATTACAAATGCCAAAAGAAAAAGGAAAACATTGGAGTTAGAAAATGCTAGGTTTTTACATTTGAATCGACGCTACTATTAAAACGAAGTAAATCTGAACAGCGAAATCAAGGAGACAAAAGCAGCTACACTACAAATGCAACAAAAAAGCTAGTAGTGAGAAAGATTGATACATTGCGAGAGATCTCTTCAGCAGCAGTAGTAGCAACTTTCTGAATATCTGAGATGTATGAAAACGCTGAAAATCCCCAGCCTCCCCATCCCCCGCCGCCATCTGGCACCGGAGCTTCTTCTTCCTGCTTTTCCACTATCTCAGGCTTCGTCTTCGTCTCATCCACCATCTCACAAGCGCGTCGGATCGATGTATCTCTTTGCGATCTGGTTTGGTTTTGTCAAAGTTCCAAACGTCCTTCTTACGGCTAAGTGACGACGTCGTATAAGACCCGGCCTTGTATTTGTGCTCAACAACAAAATATTAGGACATTTCTTTTTTTTGTTTTTGAACAGATTAAAAAAAAAAAAAAAATTAGGGCATTTCTGTCAGGTGCTTTTTGTTTTGGACAAGTGTGTTTGGCTGTCTGCTATTCGGCAAAAACTGATGCTCTTTTTGGCAGTCAAACAGTTTTTTCTTTGATTATGATATTATCTAGCTCTTTTTATATATTCTGAATTATTAATTGTGTAGTTTTCAAATATGTAAACTTTATTATAAAATACTCGAAAAATCTATGATTAAAATTAAGTTAAAGAAATTTTTTTTTAAATCCCGAAACTGATCAACCTTCAAACATACTGGGACAGAGGGAGTACAAGTTAGTAGTGAAATTTCTTTATGTAGAAATGTAAAGAGTAAGTAGTATATAGATTGTCCTTTATGCATTTTGATAGTTATATACAAGTGTTTTTATGGTGTACACTTCTAGAAGGAAGTTAGTTTTAATGAGTTAGGATAATTATTAGTTAGTTAAATCTGTTTCCTATATGATTAGATTGTACAATACAGTATTGCATATGTTGAATGAAAGAAATCATTTCACATCTTTCCTCTCTCAAATATTTCTCTCTCTATAACTACCGCACCTGTCCTTCAAACCATCCGCTATTAATGGCGGATTAATTCTTTAATCATTTTTGTAGAGAAATATAACAAAAGAAAAGTAAATCGGAAAAACCTTCTGCTAGCCTAAGATCGTTACTAAGATCGGAAGATTCAACTAAAGAAGAGGAAGCTATAGAAAGGAGAACTTGGTTATGGAAGAAAGGCTTCCTTGAATTTGCTTGTATTACTTTCAATTGGGTTGTGTTGGGTTAACTTGGGTTGATTACAAATGTTCACCCACTATTTATACTTGTCTAGGGATGGTTAGATAGAATTATTTAGATATATCTACAAAATATCTAGTTAGCCTTATCTTCTAACACTACTTAGAATATCTAGATTTTTTCTTTAAGATAATTATCCAAGATCTACACTAGACTATTCTAGATCCATTATTAAATATCTAGGATTTTTTGAACCTCCAAAAAATTAACTTTACTTCTTCACACTCCCCCTTAAAGTGATTTTTTAGAAACTACCCCTAGCTTGTTGTAGAAGGACTCAAACGAAGCTTTTGGGAGTGCCTTGGTGAAGATCTCAACAGTATTTTCTTGACTCCTTTTGCTTCTTCAAATGATGAAGATTTTTCGTTATTAATTTGTCCACATGAATCATCTCCATGCTGAGTTTCACGCTCTAAAGTTTCCAGACTCCCCCTTTCTCTTAGCTCTTTGCCAATTGTGTTATCTGGACAAGCATCTAAGTCAATGACGATCTGACCAATAATTTCCTTCGAAGCCTCAACACCAGCATAGGATCTACCACTAGATTCCCTTTCCAACTCCTCGATAAACTGTTTGTCAGCTTCAGAGCTTCCAAAAATCATCTTGCTTTGTATCTCCATATGAAATTGAGCCTTGAAGGTCAACCTCTTCATTTATTTGACCGTCGGCTTCTCCATCTGCTTTCGATATTTGATGCGAGCTAGTGATTGACTCTGATACGGCAGATGATTGACCAGAGACTTCAACTTCCACTACAACTCCCTCAATTCTTTCTCCGGAATGGTTACCATTGTCATATATAGTTTCAGACACTTCTTGCTCAGGTTCTACTTCAACACCCTCTACGTCCATACTTTTATTACCAGTTTCAGGATCTGCTTCGTTGATTTCCTCGGTAGCAGCTACCACGTCACTAGTTTGAAAGTCTTTGGAATCTTCTTGTTTTTTGTTGATGATACCAATGCCTTCCTTCTCCACATGATAGACCGTATTATCTCTTGAGTCCATGATCCAGTCTCTTTCGAAATTGAAGAAAGCCAAGGCATCTACTATTCCAGCCTAAGCTACGAAGCACCTTCCCCAGTCCTCTTCTTCTTTAGCAGCTTTCTCAACTTGAGCCATGTTGCTCTCTTTAACTTGGCAATATCTTTTTATGTGTCCTATTTTGCCGCACCGATAGCATTTGGGAGGCTTCTTACCGTGATTGTTAGAAGACTCTTCCGTCTTTCTTGGCGAGCTTGAACCACCTAAGGAGCGAGAGTGCAGCCTATATTTTGCTTTTCCTTTAAAATTCCTCTTATCGGCTACAAGAGCATTTCCTTCACCTTCTTTGATAGATACACCAGCCAACTGTTTGGCTAATAGCTCCTGTGACGACAACAAATTCTCAAATTCCTCCAAAGATGGTTGTTGAGCCCATCCTTGAATTGATGTAACAAAAGGAATATATTCTGACTTCAAACCACGAATGATAATTCTTCTCATTCATGCTTCAGAAATAGTCTCGTCCGGATTTAATAGAGATATTTCATAACATAAGTTTTTAATCTTCAAGAAGTACTCGGCGATAGAAAGATTACCTTGAATGGTGTTGTCCAATTTGTTCTCCAAAATCTGTAGCCGAGCTTCATCCTTCTTGTTGAACAAACGATCAAGGGTTCTCTATATGTCATGAGCTGATTTACACCTTATAATATGATCAAATAAACTGGGAGAGATGGACCTTTTCAGGATGAACTCCGCCTTGGCATTAATCTGCTTCCACTTCTTACGTGCGTCATTATTTTTCGGTGCGTCAATAGGAGGATTTGTGCTACTCACATTAACAACATCCCACAGATCCTTAACAACAAGGTATGACTCCATACATGTCTTCCATACCTTGTAATTGGACTGATTCAACAACTCCATCCCCAATCCATTAACACGAATGCTCAAATCCATTTAGAAAAACCAGTTGAATCTACCACTAACCCGATCTTGAAACAAAATTCAGAAGCCCACGTATGGCTATGGCTCTGATATCATGTAGAGAAATATAGCAGAAGAAAAGTAAATCGGAGAAACCTTCTGCTAGCCCAAGATCGTTACTAAGATCGGAAGATTCAACTAAAGAAGAGGAAGCTATAGAAAGGAGAACTTGGTTATGGAAGAAAGGTTTTCTTGAATTTGCTTGTATTACTTTCAATTGGGTTGTGTTGGGTTAACTTGGGTTGATTACAAATGTTCAAGGCCACCCCTATTTATACTTGTCTAGGGATGGTTCTAGATAGAATTATCTAGATATATCTACAAAATATCTAGTTAGTCTTATCTTCTAACACTACTCTAGAATGTCTAAATTTTTCTTTAAGATAATTATCCAAAATCCTACACTAGACTATTCTAGATCCCTTACTAAATATCTAGGATTTTTGGTACCTCCAAAAAATCAACTTTACTTCTTCACAATTTTAACACTTTCAAATCTTTTGAACTCCATGGCGTTTACCTTTTTATGGTACCCATAAAAGACACTGATTTAATTATTGCATCTCCTTTATTTGTACCTACCACTATTGTTCGTTACATCTAGTCATTTCAAAGGTAAATCTAACGAGTACATTTTCTAAGATTGATAAATTGATGTCACATTTGGATCATATCTCTCTCTGCTTCAGTTATTTGATGATTTTCTAATGTCGAATCATGAATCTCTCTCTCTCTCTATTGCTTTAGTTACCTGGTGGTTATTCCAATATTCTATCGAATTTAAGAAAATCGTGATTATTTTTAAATTTGACGCAATTCCAAAGGGAAGACCGATCTTATAAAGTTCCAGCGGATGTTTTGTAACCAACAAATGAAATGCAACAGCAGTTTTAAGATATAGTAATTGATACTAGTATCTAAATGCTGGAAATAGTCAAAAAAAAAAAAAAAAGTACACAAAACTATGTTGAAATTGCATGGTGTTTTATCCAATCAGCACATCTAATAAGAAATTTCCAATTTTCAGTGTACATTGACTATGTAAAAGAATTCTTCAATTATCATGCGTGTTTACAGATTGATTAGTACACATTCTTTTAACTAGTTTTTTGTGCCATTGAAAATAAGAACGATCACCCTCTTAGTACCCTTGGAAAATTGGTGGTGGTGGTGAGGCGTATAGCGAGCCCAAATTTGGAGGAAGAGCAACATCCTCAAAAGTAGGTGGAGGTGGAGAAATTATTGGAGCTGGTGGTGGTGGTGATTTAGCAGGTGGAGGTGAGGCCACAGGTGGTGGTGGTGAGTGAACCGGAGGCGGTGGTGATGCTACTGGAGGTGGCGGTGAAGGTGGAGGTGAGGCAACCGGTGGTGGTGGTGAGTGGACTGGAGGTGGTGGTGACGCTACCGGAGGTGGTGGTGAGTGGACTGGAGGTGGAGGTGACGCTACCGGAGGTGGTGGTGAGTGGATTGGAGGTGGAGGTGAGGTAACTGGTGGTGGTAGAGAGGGTACTGGAGGTGGTGGTGAGTGGATCAGGTGGAGGTGAGTGGACCGGAGGTGGAGGTGAGGCTACCGGTGGTGGTGGTGAGTAGACTGGAGGTGGAGATGAGGCCACTGGTGGTGGTGGTAAATGAACCGGAGGTGGAGGAGATGCTACCGGAGGTGGTGGAGAGTGGACTGGAGGTAGAGGTGATGCGATGGGTGGAGGTAAGGCTTTTGGTGGTGGAGGAGGTGAGGCGACCAGTGGTGGTGGAGATGCGACAGGCGGGGGAGGTGAGGCCACTGGCTTTGGAGGAGGCTTTGGTTTTGGTGCTGATGGTTTTGGAGGAGTTTTCACGTGTTTTGGTGGAGATTGTTTAGGTGTTGAAGGGGTTTCTTTGTGTGGACCTTTTGGACTCTGCCCTTCCGGTCCAAATCCACAATGACCTTTACTGCAATCAATAGGGTTGCTCACAACCGGGAAACACTCCTTCTCCGTCTTTTGATCTGATTTTCCCGCCAAACAATTTTCATTATCATCTATCTCAAGATCATTGGATGGCATACATGTTTGATCCTTGCTCTCGAAGTAGTTCTTAGAGAATGTGAATTTCGCCAAACTGGGCAAGGTACAAAGGTTCTTTGGAACATTTCCCATGAACTTGTTGGATGCAATGTCAAAGACTTCAACTTTCTGCATGGATTTCAAATCCTTAGGTAAGGATCCAACGAACTTATTTCCGCTGATATCAAACACTGTTAGGCTCGTAAGCTTAGTAATTTCTTCAGGCAAACAACCAGAGAGTTCATTGTTTGTCAGTACAAGCTCATCTAGCGTGCCCATTTTACCAATACTATGTGGGATGCAACCATAGAATTTGTTATTCGCCAATACCACCACGGAAGCATTAGAATTGCCCAAGCTTTCGGGGATGGTGGAATGGAATCGGTTATTGTTGATAAATATGGCATCAAGATTCTTCTCAAATAGCGTGCTAGGCACTTGACCTTCAAAGTTGTTGAACCTCAGATCAAGGTATTTGAGTTTAGGCAACTCGAGCACAACATCCGGGAATGGCCCCACAAAACGATTGTTGCTGAAATCAATCTCATCCAAAAGCGTAAGATTTTTAACGCTCTTGGGAACGATTCCACAAAACCGATTAGAGTTAATATGGATGAGACTAACATCAGCCAAGAGGCCAAGTTCCACAGGAAGGTGTCCCGCTATGTCTGCATGGTTAAGATCAATTCCCGCAACAACAGAGATGTTGGGATCATCAAGAGCGCGGTCACAAAAGACTCCATTATAGGCACAAACATTTGTACCCTCCCAATTAGCCGTGAAGTTTGTTGGATCAGAGTAAATAGCTTTCTTCCATGCCTGAAGAGCAACATATGCTTTCTTCAACCTGGCATTCGCGAATGTCATGTTAATGGTCATCTCATACTCGTATGTATCCGGAAGCTCGCCATTATTGTCACCTAAAAGCTGGCGACGGGCAATAGAAGCGGCCTCAACATCAGATAATGCAAAAGATGATGGAGAAATGGAACAGAATGATACAAGGAAAAAGAGAAAGCAACCTAAGGCCACCATGTTTTTCAAGTCCACCTGGGTAAGGCCCAAGGCTGCTTTTGATAATATATTCGACAAAGGAAAATGGAGGCTATTATATGGAGGCAAAGGAAGGAAAATTAACGGTTGATAAGCTATTAGTGAATTTTGAGCACCGCAGAATTTGGATGGTCAAAATAAACTCTCACACATTTTAACGGTTTGCTGAGTTTCTTGGAATTAAGAAATGAATGAACAGAGGTAGTCTTTTTATCCATCCTTTACCTACTAGCATGGAAAATCACCAATTACACTTGTTCTTTTTAACGTTTGAAACAAATGGAGTTTTATTTATAAACATATTTTATTTTCTTTATGCTAGTAAATAATTGCTGCATATTATCACTTAAAGTTTTCACAATGCATTGGCTTGCTCCGACTCCAGTTCTTCCATTGATAGTTCTTCGAGTATCCTTGGCACATTCAGTTAGATGACAATACAAAATCTCTCCACAAAATAATCCTCCATTACATGTCTTGCTAATTCTTAGTTCCGCAGTTAAATGATACAAACTACTGATTAAGTGGCTTTTGTGAAATAGGCAGAGGCTGATGTAAATGACAGTGGAACTGGATGTATTCACGTTAGGGAAGTTCTCTAAGCACCAAGAAGACTTACAATCTAGTAATGTTAATGAGTTTTCTACACAATGTGTAAGTTCAGTTCGTATTCAAACAAAAATAGGCTTATGCTATTCAAAGTAATCATGCCGCCTTAGGTTGCAGCTTGTTTACTAGAAAATTGGAATTTGAGATAAAGTTGGCCTTTAAACGCGATGGGGATGTTCGTGCACTCAGTATGCCGGTCATTTTTGTGTACACTTGAACCTGAACTTGATCTAATAGCTCATTTTTCAGTGCTTTTCACATTTGACAGCGTTCAGCTAACCCAATATACTCAAGTTAGGAACTTGGGACCGTTTGGCCATGAGAATTTTTCACTTTTTCCCGAAAAATTATTTCACTTTGGAAAAATAACGTTTGATTTTTTAATTCCAAACCGTTAATGTTTGTTTAGCCTCTATGAATTTTCACCTTTTTCTCCGAAAAAGCTATTTCACTTTCTTTGAAAAAATAACGTTTGAAAAAATAATTATAAATAACACAAATTACTTAAAATTCCAAATACAACTTGAAATTGTATTTAAATTTGAAAAACACCTAAAATCTTATTTTTATTTATTAAGAACTTTTATATACATTCAAATAACCAAATATTTTTTTAGTTTTTTTTTTGCTTTAAAATTCTAGTTATCTTTCTAAAAACTATAACATAACACAACTCCATCTTCAACTCCAACTTCAAAATTCCAAATAGAGTAAAAAATATTTGATTTTCATGGTCAGACACCTACTTAGAAACAGTTAAGGTGCTTAATGATTTGACCAGGTCATTAACATGTACCCATCTCTTTAACTAGGTCTAGTAGGAATAGCAAACTGAAAGAAAGGGAGGGTTGTAACACCATTGAGGAAAAAGACATCAAAGGGTATGCAGAAACTTCACTGATATTAGAATTTCCCAAAACCAAACCATATTTACATTCAGAACAAATGGCAAGTCCTAACCTACCCATAAAAGCACACTATTTTATGCTAACACTAACAAAAATACGTGATAACATCCCCACAGGCTCAACATTACATCACCAGAAATTTTTACCACATTGGCCAAGATAATACACCATTCAACTCCATTCCTTGACCTTATTATTTTGAAGCTCAAACAACATGCTTTTTATGAAGCTCCATATCAGTAGTCAATTCTAGTTGAGTCCCAAACAGCGTGTGTTCCTCTGGCTCTGAGCATTTTGGTAAAGGGTGAATCTGGCATTCTAGCTTTCTCCTCTTCCTCAAGCTCTTCTCTTGACCTTGGCAATCCATCAGGTATAGGACAATGTCTTTCCATTTTCGCCTCAAGATTCACAGCTTTGGCTGATTCTTTGCTTTCCTTTTTGTCTTTGTGCATGTCTATAACTCCATGTAAGCAGCCAATGAGAGTCTTTACTCCCCCTGCTTGAAGTATTAGCCTCTCTATCTCCTCCTTAGGTGCTTTTTCCTGGAAACAAAATAAAAATTCAATTCAATAACAGAGTTGGCAGGTGCTACAATTACATACTTAAGATCATCACAATATTCGGACAATAGATCACTTAAACTGGATTTACAAAAAGATCAAGCCGTACTAATAGGTTTGATGGGCATTTCTGACTTAAGAATCCAATTCAGATAGAATTGTTAGCTTACTTTTTCTGGTATACCCACACAATGAAAACAGATTTTGGTCAACTCGTTTTCATAAGCCCTTTTTTATTTTTTTTACCTTACCCGCACCTTGACTAATAACACGGGTTACCTGCTACTACATCCATATCTCACCAGCAGGTGTAGGGGGTAACTCTGTCCACCCAGGCCTGACAGATGAGAACAAATCACTTGAACCAAGTGTAATTGCCTCTAGGATTTGAACTTGAAACCTCATGGTTCTCAACCCACTTCACTAACCACTAAACCACACCCTTGGTTGCTCTTTTTCATTAGCTTTTACGTCAAAGTTCCTAGGAAATATTTAACCTTGAGTTTAAGTTATGTGCACCAGTAGCTGATTAACAGGTACACCATCAAGTTATGTTGACATTAATGCAAGTCATTATCCAAAGAGCCAAATCTCTAAACATGAGTTAATTAATCTGTTAGAACCAAGAGCTTAATATGTAACAACACATATAATAAGTACAATAGCATGTCTCTGGCAAATAAGAATGCTGCAGAATTTTATTTCAAGAACATATGAAGGCCTGCTGATAAAGAACTTACTTCAAGATCTTTGAGTTCAAAATAGGCCTGCCAACAGCTATAGGAATCATCCCCTTCTAAAACAGAACAATAATCTGCAAATTACCATACACACAGCCCATTAGCAATTCAACAAAGCAGAAAAAAGCTTACTTTAACAACCAAAAAAGCAAGCTCATCCCACCATCCCAGTTTTTTTATGTGAATATGGACATGGATTTAAAAACTACACAAACTAGAATAAATCACAAATTTAATTAATTAATCGTATTAAACAATATACAATAAAAACTATTCAACCCCAATCATAGTTACATGCAAAACTGTTCTTTAATTATTTAAAGCAAATCTGTTTTCTTGTAAAAGAACATTCTTCTACAGGAAGGAGAAAATTTGAAGATTCATGAATAAATAATCAGGGGCGGGGCAGATCTAGAGGTTGATTACGGATTTACGTGAACTCAGTAACTTTTAACTGGAAGATACATATATATATATATGACATGTATCCAACAGTTATTATTAGTTAGTGTAAGTAATAAATTGAGATCTCCGTGGGAACCCATAAATAATTCGTCTCTAATAATAAATCTAATACTATCTTACAACAAGCGAAGGAAACGTAAGAACCAAGAAAATACAGGTACAAATAAAGAAGATCTGGACATATATACCTGCAAGTTCATTTTCAGATTTTTCAATCAAAGGTGGATCTTTAACAACTCTATCAAACTTGGTTCTGCTAAAAGGTTCAAGCTTTGGTATATAAGCATGAGTCCTTGAACAACAACGAATTCTTGATGAATTTACATCAAATCTTGAAGAATGAAGCTCATTATTAGCTCCAACAAGACATGAAGAAGATAAAGAATTGAGAGTCACTGAATGTAACATTTTCTTTTGTGTTAAAACCCAAATAAGATATCATCAAATTGCTCAATAAATTAAAACAAACTTAAGGATCTATAAATAGAGGATGAGTTAAGATAATAAATTTATAAAGAGAAACGAGAAGTCAGAAAGAATTGGGAATGGATAAGGATGAGATATTTTTCTAATACTTTTTCTACACGAAGGTAGATAATGTTACTTGTCGATGATGATTGGATTAGTGACAGGTGAATCGTGGCCGTTTATGGATTGTGTTTGCGTGTGATTTTTGATCAGATTGGCGGTCTTAAAATGGAAACGTATGATGCGGCGGCCTGTTATATAAGTGGGGTTCTTTCTGGGATATTTTTATGACATACTGTGTGTGTGGAAATTTTAAAGATATTTTTATGAGCCCACAGGTTTTCTTTATACTTTTTGCTTTTTCCAACTTTGATTTGTCTTGAAGCAAAAGAAAGAATTTTTTATTTTATTTTTGGGTTTTTTTTCGGGTGTTCAATATTTATATTGGAGCCTAATTAGTCATATTTAAATGGCGTGTTTGCATGGACCATTTTGAGATAGCACTTCTAATAAGATATTTTCCATTATTAGGACTCTAACACGAACCAGAATAGAGGAATCCCAACCGTCACACACTATACACCATTTTGGTAAGAAATTTGTTATTGTCAGTATTTTACATAAAATGATTCTCTAGATACTAATCTTGACCAATGAAAAATAGAATGTCCGTTAATTAGAAAATAAGCTATCATTCACTGACTTGTATGGATGCAAAATTGAATGGGAAACCAACAGTAGAAATAAGAAGAAAAGAATAAAATAAAATAAAATAAATTACTTTTATATACATGACAGTGCGACACTATAAATCACATAAAAAATATTATTGCACGACAGTATTCGTAATAAGCGGAGATTTAGAACTGAAAAATGAGAAAGCGATTTATTATAATATGTTAATGTTTTAATAATGAAAAAAGTTATATAATCAATTTGAATAAATCTAAATTTGAAAAACAAACAGAAACAAGGGAAAAGGTGACGTGTCTCTTTAGAAAGTAAATTTCACTTTATTCCCTTAATCTTAAATTGAATCGACAATGTCATGACTTACGAATGAATGGCCTGGACCAATATTGACAAAGCAATTCTATTAGAAATTCTTTATTAAGTGGATTCACATATTTAATATAATTATACATAGATATGCTATCAATTAAAGATGCTCATTTTTCTGATTTAATAAAATATTAATTTTATGGCCTAAATAGATAAATCTTATGTTATAAAGTATGGATTTTGTATGCGTAAAAACCTAATTAATTCTTCAATTATAATTAATGGGTTCATAACTAAAAAGTTACACCTCTTCTGAAAAGTTTTGAAGAGTTATGTCTCTTCCGAAGAGTTGTCTCACTATTCTATGTTGTGCTACTCAATTTTCCTTCCTTTATTCCAATTTATTTCCCAAGCTTTTAAATTTACTAACGAGCTAAATATTTTTATTTGTTATTTTTATGTCTACTACTATTAATACCACCGCCTCCATTTTCACTATTTTTTACTAGTATTACTTTATCGCAAATATTTCGTCATCGCTTCATTTTAGGATTTTGTTCTCGTTAAATTAATTCTACTTTATTAAATTTTTACTTTATACATACTAATTATTATTTATCTTCACATATATTGCACTAGTTGTTAAATTAAAAGCCCAAAAGTGATTAAATGGAGGAGGAAAGACCCACATTTTCAACCAACATCTGATCCCAAACAACTAGCCCATATATTAAATTTAATAGCCCAAATGATCAAGCCCATTATCCATCAATTCATCCGACCCGATCCGACCCACGTTTTACCCGATCCGGCCCCAAATGAAATGTGACAAAACAAAAACCTTCGGCCTAATCTATTTCTCTTTCTCAAACGCCGTCTCTCTCTCTCTCCTTTCCTCTTTCCACACAAGCTCCATTTTTCTCCATCGATGGCGATTTGAAAACGTTCCATTTTTGCAACGCCATGCTTGCTCTCTTTTCTATTTTAAGTGAAAACCAAGCTCTCTTTCTCCTCCTCTCCATTTTCGGATAAACCTTTCCCCATCTTTAGCCACGAACGGTAATTTGTTACACCATTTTGGTACAATAATATCCTCTCTTTCATCATCGGGATAAATCAACAAAAGAGGCCAAAATAGTCTTTAAAAAAATCGACTTTTATGCGGAAAATCAAAAGCTTTACCGATTCATTCAAACCGTGACCATCGCTTTGAACGGTCCACTTTGATTCAAGTTTGAATCCATTTTCAAATTCCCGCCTAACAAAAACCATAGCCATTTTTTTCTACCCCTATAAATACGTCTCTAAATCCACAGCCGAAGGGGGGAGATTTTTCTGGATCCTAGTTTACCCCTAAGGTTTTACACAATTGAAAAAAAATTATTTTACTTGCGTCTTGAACGTGGTCTCCTACATAAACTTTCGCGTCCGATCTGGGTTTTGAATATGTCGCTACAAGAGTAGATTCGTGATCCTGTCCCAGTTCATTGCACCCACAAGAGGTAAAATTCGACGCCATTTCTGTTTATTTTAAGCATCTCTGTGCGTTCATGTTTGTTGTTTGTAAATTCCACCTTTTAATTAGATGTTAATCAATTTTAATTTCTTGATCATAGAGATTTCTCAGCGTTAATAGCTCATCTTTTTTTCGCTGCAGTTCAGTTTGTCACATTTATTAGTTTGTTTTATGTAGATTCTAGAATGTGGGTTAAGTTTTAGTTTGTCTAATTTCACAAGAATACGAGTTAGTCGTAGTGTCGTTTCGATTTTACGTGAATGCCTATGTCTTGTGTGCCTTTACTGAGTTTATTTATTCTTTCATCGAGCTTGCAGAGTATAAACCATTTACAAAGCGTGTTACGCTGTCTATTCAAAAAATGATGAATTAGTTTTGGAGGATTAATTCAAAGTATGGGCTAAGTTTTATTTGAATCATATCTTCAAAGACTTCCTCCCCTTCGGTTTCTCTTCTTCAAGTATCCCAGTTTCTATAATTCTCTTAACGTCTTCATTTTTGTTTTACGGGTTTTGTTGTCACTTCATGCTATCGATCGATTGCTCGACTCTGTTTTATATGCATTTAAGTCCAAATATGAGTTAAGTGATTGAATTCAGGATTGTTTCAGGTTTGTCTGGACTATTTGTGATATTTGTTTACATTCTTTCTTCCCTTTTCTTTAGCAACTATATACATGAATCGATGTAGCGCCTGTATCTATCTACATTAGTTTAGTACGGGTAAATAGGTTTATGTTAACTTAAGTCTGATATGCTATTCAAGTTATCCGTATTTCTATGCTAATTTCAGTTCAGCCGGTACAGCGCATTTGTGTTAGCCTAAGCGGCATTTTTAAAAAAATGAAAACTTGTCCTGTTGACTGAGCATGTTTCGATCTAGTCGGGTTCTTTAGTTCAAATTATTTAAATGTTGGTCTTGAGAACGCGTCCAGGTTAGATTAAACTAGCCAATCATGAATTAGCTCAGTTAGGTGTACTTTAGCCATTTTGTCGTTGCGTTTTGGGGTTGAAATTGCTGCTGCCCTCTAACCATTCCGCTGCTTTATGTTGGTCCATGAGTGTTGCATTTTGACCCCTTTCTTTCTGCTTTATTTGTGGATACGAACTGCTGTAGTTACAGCCATGTTAAAAGAGTACCTTTCAGGTTTTGTAACATGTTTCACTTAATTTCCGAAGATATTCTAATATAAATGAGGATTCTCTGTTCTTTGCTTATTGCTACCCTCGTATGTGTCTCAATAAGAGTACTAGATTGGTTGGGTTCGGCATTGGATTTACCGTGAGTACGAATGTTTGCGTTTTCCTTAAGTTGAGCTAGTTTCCAAAACTATGAATCTGTGTGTATATCTTGGGCATGACATATGTTTATTTTCATTCTTATCTGCCATTTGGGAAGGGGAATCTTTATGGTCTCATAATGGTTTGTTAGGACTTCACATCTGAATACGTTAAATAGGAATGAAAACTTATTGTTTGTATGTGTTATTACTCAAAGACATGTTCTCGGGCCTGCACCTATTTTCCTTTAACTGCTCTGCTCTGTGTTGTCTACTGCCCAGTTAGTCTACTGTTTTCTTCCTAATTTGGTTGCTTTTCTTTTTATGTATTTAAAGTATAGGTCCCGAAAGTCCTCGTATACTAATCCTTATCTTTTCCTTTTTTTTTTTTTTGCACGACCACCGCATACGAGTCCGAGGGACTCGCTCATCTCCCGCATTCGACGTTGGGCTAAAAGCCCAACATAATATCCTCGGGTCATCTTCCATGTCAGATCCGTCCGCAACACAAATAGAAACAAAAAATCTGGGCTGAAGCCCAATGAACAGCGACAACAGCAGCGGACAACAACATTCAAAATGGGCTGAGCCCGTTTGAATCATATTTCGCCTTCTAATTTATTGTGCCTCTATTTTACTTTATTGCATTTAACTTATGTTGTTTTTTACAGAGTTTATCATTTTATAATGAAAAAAAGAGAAGATAATATGACACAGTAGGGCCCGGAAATAAAAGCTCTCGGCGCATGTTAAGCTACGCTTGCTAACATACGCCAATCACGACAAATGGCCCGGAAACGGAACCCTAAGGCGCAGATCTCAAACCAAAAAGGAACGGTGGTGACCACACAACATAATCCACCAGTAGCACAACCGGAAGGAACCAAGAGAGTGGTGACACCAGAGACCGGAGTACCTCAAGACCTTGATCCGATACAGTTGGGACAATGGTTGACGGAGGCGAGTTCATCTAAGGTACAACAGGCTCCGACCAAAGGAGTTTCGCTAAGACATCAGCTTCCACCGGCGACGGTGACCCCAGATGCCACAGTAGACATCGAACCTGAAATAGGGGCAAATCAAGCAGCGAGAAAGCTCACTTTCTCAGCTGATACTGCAGTCGCTTCTAATAATGAGGCCCGACCTAATAATCGAGCCCCAAATCGAGGTAAGAAACTTAACTACTTTCCACCGGTACTGAAGGATGGCAATAAGGTTGTTAAACTGAACCTATCGGAACTGGAAGCACAGAAAAGGAAGTGGGATAGTGCTCTAATTGGCTATGTCGTTGGCAAAAACCCTCCGTTTAAATAGATGCTTAAGTTTGTCTATGCCATATGGAATTTTGTTGAAACGCCAAGAGTGTTCTTACACGAGGAGGGATACTACATCTTTAAATTTGCAAATGAGCAGGATAAGATGAATGTTCTTCAATATGGGCCATATACATTTGACTATCGACCTATGGTGCTCAAACAAATGGACTACTAGCTTCCGGATGGAGACGGAATCGATTAGACAAATGCCGCTGTGGGTGATATTTCCAAACTTACCTGTTGAGTACTGGTCTACTGAGAATCTTGGTCGAATAGCAAGCTTCATTGGTAACCCTGTTTGCACAGATAGACTAACTGCTGAAGAGGAACGATTGTCCTACGCTAGAATACTGATAGAATTGGATGTTACACAACCTTTACCTGAGCAGATGCTAATTGAGGAAGCACATGGTAAATATAGAACTCAGTTATTAGACTATGAATGGTGGCCAGAATACTGCCAGGAATGTATGTGTCTTGGACATGTTACACAGAAATGTCCGGTGAACGGCATTCTTGCAAGGCCGATAAAGTACACGGGGATTTGTGCACCAGCTAGAAGGAGCAAACAAGTACTAACACAATGGCAAACTAAAGATGCACCAAATGTCCAAGCTGACTCTTCCATGCCTGAATTTCCACCTGAGGTTGCCATCCCAATTGAGAAAGGGAAAAAGGAGGACGCACTTGGAAATAAGGTTCAAACAGTAACTAGCAAGGCAAGGAACAAAGAGAAACAACCGAGTGAGAAAGTCACAACAACCCGTGAAACACAAAATGCAACATCGAGCCTAACAGGGCAGACTTTACATGAATTTGGCTTTGTTGAGAGTAGCAATGTTCTACAGGGTCCTAAGCAGCCCTTTCATAACCCCCATGATACTATGTTCTTGGAATATAAGAGGGCTAAATCAGCCCTATAAGCAGAAAGAATTGAGATCATTTCTGCTTAGAAATAAGATAGATCTCTTGGGCTGCCTAGAAACTAAAATCAAAGCGGTGGAAATTAGGCTGATAAAGCGAGGAAGTATTTGGGAACTGAATGGACTTGCTGTGTTGATTACAATGTAGAACCAAATGGAAGGATGCGCTCTGCTGGAAACATCAAAATGTACAGCTGACAATGCTAGAAGCTCAAACACAATCAGTCCATTGCTATGTTGAAGACAAAGGGTCAACATTTAAGGCTTATATGACTTTTGTCTATGGATTAAACACAAATTCTGGAAGGAAGGATATATGGACACACCTGAGAAGGCTACATACAAATATGGTGGAACCTTGGCTCATATTAGGTGACTTCAACACTGGATTATCAGTCCATGATAGGTTGAATGGAGCACCAGTCTACCTAACTGAAATTCAAGATTTTCTTGAGTGTATAGAAGACTTGGGGGTGGGGCATCTACCTAGAAGTGGATGTGACTACTCTTGGTGTAATAAGAGAGAAGCTACAGACAGGATCTACAGCAGAATTGACTGGGTGTTAGGCAATCCACAATGGTTCCAGCACTATGGTTCACTCGAAGCACTGTTTGGCAGCCCAGAATGCTCGGATCACTCCCCTATTATCATAAACACTTCAAACCTTACCAACCATGTACTAGGCCATTTAGATTACTGAATGTGCTTCTTAAGCAGGCGAGGTTTATAGAGCTAGTCAGCCAGGTCTGGAACCAGAACATAGCTGGTCACACTATGTTCAGAGTTTGGAAGAAGCTCACAACAATTGGAACACAAGCCAGGAAATTGAACAAGGAAATGTCATCTCTGGAGACTAGAATAAAAAATCTAAGGGAGCAGTTACTGGAGGTTCAAGGAAACCTAAGAACCAACATGTTTGATGCATCCTTGATCAATACTGAGAGAGATATACTGCTACAACTCCATAAATGGGATGCCATTTATGAACAAATGCTGAGAAAAAAGTCAAGGGCAACCTGGATTGCACATGGGGATTCTAACACTAAATTCTTTCATGCACACCTCAAGGCCAGGCAGACGAGAAACAGAATAGCCTCCATTTGTGATGAACAAGGTGTAAGGATTACTGACCCTGCCTTGATCCACCAGGAATTTGTTACTTTCTTCAAGCAACTGCTGGGTACATCTGCAGCTGAATTACCCTGTCTTGACCCCAGCATTGCCAGGGATGGACCATGCTTAACACCTGAGCAACAAAGGCAGCTGCTAGTGCCTGTCACCAGAGAAGTGATACTTAATACATTGCATAGCTTGCCCTGTGATAAGTCACCGGGAGTGGATGGATTCCCAGCAGAATTCTTCAAAGAATTTTGGCCTGTAATAGGAGAAGAGGTCACAGATGCTATTTTACAATTCTTTGAGAATGGAAGGTTGCTTAGGAGTATAAATTGCACAACTGTCACGTTAGTACCTAAGGTAACCACCCCAAATTTTGTTAAAGAATTTAGACCAATAGCTTGTTGCTCCACTATATACAAGCTCATTGCTAAGATCGTGGCGAGTTGAAGGCGCGTGGTAGACTACTTGAGTGGGGCCTTCTCAATCGGGCGTTTATAGAAGGACGGAACATACTTGATAATGTAGTTGTAGCAATGTAGCTAGTAAAGGGCTATGGGCAAAAGCATGTGTCACCAAGATGTTTCATGAAGATAGATATAAGAAAAGCGTATGATTCTGTGGAGTGGGGATTTCTTAAAATGGTTCTTATCGAATTTGGGCTTCCTAACAGAATGGTGGAGTGGGTTATAACATGTGTTACCACTGTAAGCTATTCCTTGGTGATTAATGGTGGGCTGACTGAGAGGTTCCAAGCAAAAAAAGGCCTCAGACAGGGTGACCCTATGTCACCTTACTTATTTGTCCTTGTCATGGAATATCTAAATAGGTCCCTTAAACAACTGAGATATGACCCTAACTTTAATTACCATCCAAAATGCTCAAGGCAGGAACTGGTCCACATTTGTTTTGCCGATGACTTAATCATGTGCTGCAGGGCAGACAAGGGATCCATACAATTAATGATGAAGGCTTTTGAACACTTCTCCTCTGTCTCAGGACTACAGGCTAACCTAGACAAAAGTTCTTTCTATGTTGCTGGAGTTACGGATGAGTTTAGAGATCAGATCCTTCAGGAAATGAGGTTTACATTGGGTGAAATCCCCTTTAAATATTTAGGAGTTCCCCTGTCCTCAAGGAAACTAACCATCCAACAATGTATGCCACTAGTTGAGAAAATTATTGCAAGGATAAGATGCTGGTCCTCCAAGTTACTCTCATACAGTGGTAGATTACAACTCATCAAAAGTGTCATTTTTGAAATGCAAACTTATTGGGCTCAGGTGTTCCTTACCGCGAAGGTTATAAATGGTGACCACTGCTTGTAGAGTCTTCCTTTGGACAGGAAGCAATGAAAGCTCCAGAAAGGCTCTTGTTGCTTGGGATAACATGTGCTTGCCAAAGGCAGCGGGGGGACTCAACATCATAAATTTTGAGCAATGGAATAAGGCAGCAATATGCAAATTGCTGTGGTCCCTATCTCATAAGAAGGACACACTCTGGGTACAGTGGATTCATAGCTTCTATATAAAGACAAGGAATCTGGCTGATCTTGTAACTCCTAAACAAGCTTGTTGGCTTGTTAGGAAGATATTTGATGCTAGGAAATGGTTTCCTAACACTGATCCAATCACTCACCTGGCACAGTTCTCAGTTGGAGGAAGGTTCAGTATTAAGCAAGCTTATTTCTCCTTTATTCCTCAGCTTCCTAGAGTTCCATGGAGGAATTTGGTACAGTCTAAAGGTGCTCTCCCTAGGCACCGGTTGTTGTTGGCTAGCGATTGCAAAATCGATTGGCTACGTATTGACGGATGTAAGTGGGGAGTACAAGTGTCTCAGAGCTGTGTGTTGTGCAACACACTAGAAGTAGAAACAATGGAGCACCTCTTCTTTGGCTGCAGGTACTCACGATTTGTATGGCATACTCTGCTCCACTGGGTGGGACTACAAAGAAGGATAGGGACCTGGGCGGAAGAAATTGGTTGGCTCTCAAAGGCTGTCAACAACAACAGGCCACGAGCAAACATATTGGGATTCATAGCAACTGCTACCGTATACACTATATGGGTTGAAAGAAATGCAAGGAGGTTTCAAGCTAAGGCTAGATCAAATGTGCAACTCATCAGGGATATTATTTTGCAGTTGCATAGCAGAGGACAGAATCAGAGTAAATGGAGTAGAATGCTGCATAGTTTGAATAGTTATCCTGTATAGGCTTAGCTAATTTACACTGTAATAGTTAGGAAGTAACTGGAATAGCTCTAGAGTCCAAACAGAGCTATCTGTACAGAATTGATACTTGGTTGAATAAAAGTTTCATTTGACCAAAAAAAAAAAAAAAATTGCTTCATTTTGAACTCTTAGCATTAGATGAATCATAGGAAATTTAGTGGGATTTAGTTTTGATAATGAGTAGTTAATTTAAAGAAAACCAATAATTAATTCCATAAGCTTCATTTTCTTCCTTTTACATATTAGAGTTATTTATAATGCTTTAATATTTATTTTCAAAATAATTGATCTTTAAATAGCATATTTTGAATTAAAGGAGTTATATTTTATGCTTATTATCTTAATTTCAAAACATCACCAAACACGCAAGTATAAATTCAAGTATATTTTATAAATAACTTTCCAAGTTTTGAGTCAATATGCGTATTTTTAAGTATGGTTAATAATAATAAAGAAAACTCTCATCGGCTATTTTGTTTATACTACTAGAAATACAAAAATCAATTAATACCTCGCCACTTGAATTATATCAAATATTTATTAAAACATTGCATAAATCTCACTTTCTTCTATTTATAATTTTCTATAAATCTTATTTTAATAGCATCACTATATTTCTATAACCTTGACAACATTTACAAACTATTTTATTTTCTATAATATTACATTCACACTTAGCCTAATTAGATTTAAGTCTGGTCGGATTAACCATTATTAATGGAACTTAGAGGATGCCTAATACCTTCCCTCTAGGTTAGTTGAACCCGTACCTAGAATCATTTGGTTTCGCAGACTTTTAAAATCAACTTTAGATAATTACTCTAAACAACCTTAGGTGCCCTAATTCACCGTAAATAATTAGGTGGCGACTCTTAACTTTAAATAACCCCGGAATTACCGGGATGTTGTAAACTATTTTGACTTAGGTTAAAATAGGGTATGACATTCTATATATTGGTACTGAATTCTTTTCATTTCTGGCTCATTAGGAGAAGTATCAAAAAGAAAGTAACAAGACTTAGAAGATCATGACTTCATTTAATCGATTCTTACAAGTGTCCTTACTATTCTTCTAAATTTATATCTATGTCTAATGATTTACTTGCGGTCTTGTATGGACTGTATAAAGTTTTCCATCAATCCAACATCGAATTAAGTGGCTATATTCGGGATTCAGGTTGATAAATATCGACTTATAGAACAAATTAGGTGCTTATTATGTTGCAGCTTGCAGAGTCGGTTATCCCTCATCTCCCTTCTATGTTATAGTATCACATCTCCTTTTCTAGCATCCCTAGCTATCTTACTTTCAGCACTTCAATTATAACTCTTATCATTCAAGCATCAGTTTAATTATTAGCTATTGTAATTGAATTAGTTCCTATCAATACAAATTGAGAGTTTGGTTACTATTTCATTGTTGTTTGCTACGGATAATCCCTTGAACAATAATTTTCGACAATTAACCTTTAAAACTGTTACGTTTTGTTCAACTCCTACATACTTGAGGATGACAAAAACTAACCATGAATGAGTGCTGCAATTGTTCTTGTATGCGACAGGATTCATATTAAAGTTTGTCCAAAAAAATAGTACAGTAATTATCTAAACTCTTTATTTTTTTCACCTACTAGTTGAAAGATTATTCCGATGGAATTATTATGCTAGAATGAAATCACAACCAGTGAAAAAATTGACACATGCTGGTTAGCAACCTAATGTAAATGTTAGCTAAGTTTGGCTGGGTTTTGTGATATATTCTTTAGAGTGATGTGATCATTAAGGATTTTCAGTGAAGCAGAGTGCAATTCGTGAAGCTCTGACTTGATAGGATTAAGAAGCTAAATAATGTAAGCTACCGCGAAAGAATTAGTTTAATTTAATATTAATAATAGCGTCAATATCTCCAAGTTTTTGAGTTTAAGATTATACTATAGTGCATGTGTATACAAGACCGTCAAGACCAATCGCACAGTTATCTTCACATAATCAAAAATAAGAAGAAGTTGCTAATTGTTATCTCCAAGACTCCAACCATCACACCAACATCGTCACATGTTTTGGACTATGTAAGGAAAATTTACATCTAGTTCGATATTTGGATTAGATGTTAATTAAGAAACTTACGAAATCACACAAACAATAAAAACCAAATGCAGTCACGATATCAATTTCAATTTAAGTTTCAGCAAATATCATTTTTTTTTCTTATAAAAGAAGTCTTCTGGTAATGAAATCTTAATATTTAATTAAAATGTATAAGATTTTTGTTCAAATTGTAAATGATTAGCTTTACATTACCCAACACATGGACAAAAGAATCATCCAAAATCCGTTATCACAATAAATTATAGGAAAAAGGTCAAAAATGCCCCTCTACTTTGGGAAAAGAGAAATTCAAAAATATCACTCGCTTCAAATTTGGGTCAAAAATACCCCTGCCATCATTAAAGTTTTCAAATATACTCTTATCTTAACGGAAATCCCCAAAATAACCCGATTTCATTTTTAGACCCTCTCCATTTAAACCCGACCCAACTGCATAAAAAAATCATATGCGACCAACTTGTTCTCTAGTCCTGCATCTGGAGCCACTAGGCACAAGAACGGGTAACCATATGCGTTTTTTATTTAGTTTGGTCGAGTTTAAATGGAGCGGGTTTAGTTATGATGGGATTTCTGTTATGACAGGAGTATATTTGAAAATTTTTAATGGCGGGAGGAGTATTTTTTACCCAAATTTGTAATAAGGATATTTTTAGCCCTTTTCCCAAAGTATAGGGACATTTTTTACACTTTTCCCTAAATTAAAATCCTAAAACCAAATGTTTTCACGTTATCAAACGGAAACTACCCTGCACATGCAATATCCAAACACTTGCCTTTGGTTTGGTTCCTCGAGAGGGGCTAAAACAAAACTAAAAGATCATTTTTTAATTATTTTTTTTCTGTAATTTTGCAACTGTACTTTTAAAAAAAATTAAGGAATCAATATCCAAAATCATACCAAAATAGTAACACATTAGCAGTCGTATTTCGAACCTTGTCCTTTATTCATTTTTGAAATGGAAGTTCCAGTACTGGTTTGGTAGGATTAGAAGCGAAGTGAATTTCCTTAGTCCGTGCAAATTTGAGATGATAAAAAAATGGACATATAAAATTACTAAATTTTACTTCTTAGTACAAAATAAGAAATCATTGTTATCTTTCACCTTTAGTTTTTCCTCTTTCAGTACAACATAAGAAATCATTTTTATGCTTCACCTTTAGTTTTTCCTCTTTCTTACATTCAGTTTTTTTTTTTTTTTTTTAATGACATGAGAACCCGCACAGCATTCTTTTCTACAAGCGCGCGGGGTAAACCCAAATTTTGCGTGCAATGTAGCTCGCAAACCACACAAGAGTAGACGCACTTCAAGAACTGCCTGGTGCGACGTGCTCAACCGGCGCAAATCCTGCGCAGTGTGGCGGGGAGGTTTCAACCCAAACCTCCATTATGAAGTAGCTCCACGCCAACCAATCGAGCCCCGCGTCTTACATTCAGTTTTTAAAGTTGAAAAACTCATTTATTGTTAATATATTGGTTGCCGTCTAATTAAAATTGTATTTGAGTAACTAACAACATGACTTGAGATATCTATAGCAAAACTGCAATTTATTTTCATATATCCTAAGCTGTTTAAGCGTCACTCTCCTCGTTGCCACTACAGTCATAACTCATTAGACACGTTATTTTGATGCGTTGGGCTACTTGTTGCATCGAGCTGGTTGTTTGTTTAACCCTACCGCTTTTGACACAGAGGCAGTTTTTTTATCCTTATATTAAGCGATTCAACTCTAACCAGATTTATTACTTCGACAGTTTTTGGTGACAATCATAAAAAATAATAGTGATGAGCAGTGATATAGCCAGGATTTTAACAAAGAGGGTTTAAAAATATAAAGAAGCAGACAAACGAAAAAGCCAAGGGGATTCAACGTCTACTATATATACACAAAAAGAATAATTTTCACCTTATATATACAGTGTAATTTTTTACTGAAGGGGTTACTCCTGAGCCCTTACTGGCTCTGCCCCTGGTAAAGTGTATGATTGAACCCCAACTCAATACGTATCATTTTTTAAAGTTAGCTGACGCATTAGAAAGAGCAAGCTAAGACCTTTCAAACCATTTTCAGCTTAGTTGGCTTAGGTCCCAGGCACATATGTAACTATATTATCTCTCTTTTTTGCTTTTCTGTTTTTTTTTTTTTTAAAAAAAAAAACAAAAGATAAGACGATAATATTATCGTTGTGACACAATGCGATTTTAAATTAGTATGCGATTTTAAATTAGTACTCCCTCTATTTCAACATACTTGTCGTGCTTTATTTTTCGAGAGTCAAACTATTTGAATTTTGATTAATATTTTTAAATGTATTTTTTCACCATATTAATATAAGAAGAATCGCAGCAACAACAACAACAACAACACACCTAATGTAATCTCACAAGTGGAGTTTGGGAAGGAGGGAATTGTACACAACTTTACACCTACTTTGTGAAGGTAGAGAGGTTGTTTCCAATAGATCTTCGATTCAAGTAACACATATCAAAACACGTATGATACAGTAGAGAAAAAAACAGTAGCAACAACATATAACACGATAACCAAAGCAAAGGAAATAACATGTAATAATCAAGTCGAAGCATAAGATGATGATAATAATAATAATAATAATAATAATAATAATAATAATAATAATAATAATACAAATAAGGGAAATTAGACAATGCCTGACTGCCTAATAAACTTCTACCCTAATACTTGATCTCCATAACCTCGTATCTAGGGTCATGTTCTTGATAAGCTGCATTTGCTCTGTGTTCTATCTACTCACCTCTCACATACGTACTTCTTCGGCCTGCCATTACCTCCCCTCAAAACCCACCATAGTCAACCTCTCACACCTCCTCATTGGGGCATCAGAGCATCTCCTTTTCATAAGTCCAAACCACCTTAGCCTCACTTCTCTCATCTTGTCCACCACAGAGGCCACTCCCACCTTGTCTTGAATATCGCCGTTCCTAACTCCATCTCTTGTAGTATGCCCACACATTCATGACTAGCCAACACTTTGCCCTGTACAACATAATGTCACACCCCAATCGTGATATATGTAAGTACGATATCTACGGGCACCCGACCCCTACTAGAAATAGCGAACCCGCCGGTTCTCGTTATACTCATAGTCTCACCGGACTCTTAAATCATGAGACGAAACGCATGGTGAAAGCTTTTCAAAAACATTCTTCGTTTTTCTCAATCAAGCGAAACTCGTAATGTAACGTATAATGATACATCGCTTATATACCGTTCATGCTTATAGAAAGAAAGGACTGCCGACGATCGTATACATGACTTCTCCTTGTTCGCAAAAGTCTCTAACATAAGATATGACATCAAAACCCAAGTCGGGACAGACCACAACATACCCATAATGTATATGAACTTTAATTCTCATAATCACGGTCATAGTTCACTATGTTTTCTCACAGAATACTCCGACGCGGCATCACTCCGAACCGAACGGAGTTTACCAATCCAACCGATAGCACTCGGAACATCCTACAACATCAAACTCCTAGATAACTTTTCGCAAGTACCAAAAACAGTTCATATGCGCGCGCGTGTTTTTGTTGGTTTGCAAACACTCTTTGCCGCCCCGTGGATGCAAGGGAGAGTTCGTACGAATAATGTACTGAGTATGTAAAGCATGATCAATAACATAATGAAAGCATAAGAAATAGCATAAGATGGACGAGTTATGAAATGAAAGAGCTAGGTATACCTCTAGCGACGTTCGTTAAATTTACTTATCCTCTTTCTAATGGGAAACTTCCATTTCATACATTTATACATATAGTAGTATCATACTCGACCATTAAAAGGTTCGGATCTTACGTACCCACCATAATAAAGCTTAGCGTTATACGTATCCGGCCCTACCAAGGCTCGTTGTTATCCGTACCGGCCCTACCAAGGCTCGTTGTCATCCGTACCCCCGCAGCGCGCGCGCGCGTTAGATATCGTACCCGGCCATACAAGCTCGGTTTTATGCAATAACCATACATACTTATATATATATATATACACATAGGTGTGCTTAAGTCATGTCAACATCATCATCATCCTTGCCATTATTACTATTATTATCATCGTTATTATCATCATCACTTTGAAGAACTTTCACCGGGGGTATTTCAAAATATCGAAAGTCATGAACATTCTAACATTTCTAGGAATCAAACGTTTCGAAGATCTTAGATGGCATCCCTAGAGTTCACCTTGTCATCATAATCGTTATCATTATCATCACGAGAAACATTGTCAACAATATCAAGAGAATCTCGAGGATCGTGAGCTTACAACATTTATAGGAATAGGAGTAGCATAAATATCTCGTATAGGCGCAAAATGAGGAAAACATGCCTTTAGAAAGAAGGGTTAGCCTTACATACCTCTTTGTCTCCTTAACTCTATCGACTAAACGGTTCCTTCGAAGCCGAAGCGATTCTACATTTAAGAGAATTCGTGCTAAGATTAGATACTCGATAATACACTCAAGCTTAAGCTAAAGCTAATAAAAATCGGAAAAGATTTCCTTTGTTTCTACAACTTCCTCCATATGATATAACAACTCCCAAACATCAATAACAACATTCATAATATCATAATCAATAACTTCGTCAAGTTCGACATTATCCAATTCCCACAATTCCCTACCAAAATGATTCATGACTATAGCTATGGCATAACACCGTACTCGTTCTCATATAATACTTCCTTAACATCATTTGTATCATTTACAACAAGATTCCACTCATAACATCTCAAGAATCATGATTCATGTAAAACTACTATTCAAGAATACCACTATTTTCATATTTGTAACCCATTTTCTACTTTCTTCCATCATACAAGTCTTTCAACCATTTAATACTCTTAATAGTATGAAATGAACATAAAACTCACCTTTGATTATGTAGGAATGGGCTTTGGATGAAAATACTTCACTGAGAAAACCCTAGCTTCAACTCCAAAGAGATTCTTGACTTCTAGCAACCCTAATGAGCACCTATACCCTTGATTCCACCAATTTTTGGTGTTTGATCTTTGATTTACCTTGGGTTTATGCTAATGAAATGTGTGGAACCTTCTAGAGGTCTTGAGAGAAATGGAGAAGATGTAAAAATGAAAAATTAGAAGTGGGAACTTATATTTATACTTGGAAAAATACTCAGCCCGATGGGACTTATACGGACCCTTATACGGTCCGTATAAGTGACCGTATTTCACCATCGGGGAAATTCCCTTTTTTGTAAGGTTATACGGACCCCTTATACGGACCGTATAAGTGGTCATATAGCTCCATTTTTCTGAAGTTAATCTCGTCGTTTCGTTTGATCTCCAATCCTTATGGAACCTTCTTAGCACTTGTTTAACACTTCATTAACAATCTAAGGAGGGTTATAACTCTTCCTCAAGACATTAGTAAACCAACATTAGCTCGGTACTTTGCAAACCCTTTCCGAACACGACTTACATTTCACTTCCTTCAACAAACTAGATTTCACATATTCATATGACTTCAAAATATTATAGTATGCACTTTAAGCTATCTAATACTTCCCTTAATCTTGTAAGGATTTCATAATCACCTTAAGTTCATATTAGCCTACTCACAAGGCAACAAATCCGGAATTTCCGAGGTGTAACACATAGCTAGCCTAACAACCGCTTTGTATATATAACTTGCCTTTAAGTCTTGGTGACACATTCTTATCACACAAGACACCGAATGCGTGCCTCCATTTCATTCCAACCAATCCAATACAACATGTAACATTATCATCAACTTCTAATATTTTTTTATGTAGTTTTTGAATATATAAATTTAAAATTTAAAATATTAAATGAATTTAATCTAATTAAGTTTTAATTATTGATCAAATTGACTACGAGTAGCAAATCATGAAAACTATCATGGAATGGAGGGAGTAATAATTAATTATAAAGACTCTAGAGTAGCGAATCGTGAAAACTACTATGGAACAGAGGGAGTAGTAATTAATTACAAAGACGATAGTATTGTCATTATGATCCTTAATAAATTTAGTGTAGCATGGTTTTGGGCAAATTCGTCAAAACACATCATTCCCGACAATGGTGGAAACTAGAATCCAACATCATCAAATATTCAATAAGCTTGGCCAGCTCCAAGACAAAGGTGGCTATAACATGTTTTCCAACCGGTAACAACGAATCAATACGACCCCAAGACAACCCACAAACTACACAACCAAAAAGCAATACGATCCCATAATCTACTCCCTTGTTCTTGGTCCTATTTTTTTTTAAATAATTGACTAGGACAAGATTCTTGTGTCCTTGTTGAATCAATCGATTTTGATCCTGTAGATTACAAGTTCTTTTTTAATCTTGGGGATTTAATTGGGTTTCAAATTCTTGGAAGAATTATTCTAGGGTTTGGGTTGGGAGGGACAGAATGAAGGCTATGGAGACCCTTCAAGATCTGATCGAAGAAGTAAAAGTGAGAGCAGTTTGGTGGGGTTTGTGTATATTTGCTGTCTGTTACTTTTTAACACGTAAGTTCTATACTATTTTTCTCTTTTTTCTTGATGTGATGTTGTATCTTCTGCTAGGAAAATATATTTCCCATTAGGGTCTTTGTGGGTACTTTGTTATTTTTCATCTTATTACTGATAACTTGTTACCTTTGTAAATACCAAGTTCTTAGTTTACCATTGAAATTTGTTGGTAATGATGGAAATTAATACAACAACAGCAACATACACAGTGAAATCCGACAAAGTGGGGTCTTGGGAGGGTAGAGTGTACGCAGACCTTACCTCTACCTTGAGAAGGTAGAAAGGCTGTTTTCGGTAGACCCTCGGCGTAAAAAGAAGCAAATCAAAGCAGGATGCAAAAGAAATAACGAATAAACATGTAAACAAAGGAATGCAATAACCAAATAACCAAAGAGCAAGCAGCAACAACAACAACAGATGCTAACAGATATCATAAGGCAATAAACTACAGGACTACTACTACGACTACTAGTATGGAAGAGTAAGTGGGAGAATACTCAACTACCTACTAACCTACTACTCTAATTCGTGTCCTCCAAAGCTTCCTATCTACGGTCATGTCCTCGGTAGCCTGGGTCTGCGCTATGTCATATCTAATCACCTCTCCCCAGTACTTCTTCGGCTTACCTCTACCTCTTCTGAAACCATCCATAGCCAACCTCTCACACCTCCTTACTAGGGCATCCGGGCATTTCCTCTTCACATGTACAAAGCACCTCAATTGCGCTTCCCGCATCTTGTCCTCCACCGATGCCACTCCCATTTTGTCTCGAGTATCATCGTTTCTAATCATACCTCTCCTAGTATGCCCACACATCCAACACAACATCCTCATCTTATTCTTCGCTACTTTCATCCTCTGAATGTGGGAGTTCTTGACTGGCCAATACTCTGCCCCATACAACATAGTCGGTCTAACCACCACTTTGTAGAACTTGCCTTTTAAGTTTCGGTGGTACCTTCTTGTCACATAAGACTCCTGATGCGAGTCTCCACTTCATCCACCCTGCACCAATACGATGTGTGACATCATCGTTGATCTCCCCATTTCCTTGTATAATGGACCCAAGATACTTAAAACTTTCTTTCTTTTGTATGGTCTGGGTATCAAGCCTCACTTTCACTCCAGCCTCAGGCATTACTTCACTGAACTTGCACTCTAAGTACTCCATCTTGGTCCGACTTAACCTGAACCCTTTAGACTCCAGTGTTTGCCTCCAAACCTCCAGTTTAGCGTTGACTTTGCTGCGAGTCTCGTCAATCAAAACTATGGCGTCTGCAAACAACATACACCACGACATCTCACCTTGGATTTGCCGCGTCAATCCATCCATCACCAAGGCAAATAAGAACGGGCTAAAAATTGATCCCTGGTGCAACCCCATCAAAACTGGAAAGTGCTCTGAGTCACCTTTCACTGTCGAATCCTGGTCTTGGCTCCCTCATACATGTCCTTGATTGCCTGAATGTACGCCATAGGAACACCTCTAACCTCCAAACATCTCCAAAGAACCTCCCTTGGCATTTTGTCATATGCCTTTTCTAGATCGAATGGAAATTAATACAAGGGATTCAAAAAATAATAGTCACAACTAGGATTTCAAACTGTGCCCTTTAATACTACACTAGAATTTCCACTCATTTTAAGGGAATTCAACAGTTTATATATTACTTAAGATTTCGGTTTTTGTCCTATATATTTCTATGAAGTTATGGGATTACTTAGAGTGTTGTGATCACAATAATTGTGTATGTTTTTGGCGCTCTTTGGATCAATGGTAGTAAAAAGACTCCTTTTCTTTATGTTCTTGAGTATTGCTTTTGGAATGGAGAAACATCGGTTACTAAGTTTGTTGGACCTTTACATTGGGCTGGTTTTGGATTTAAAAGAAAAACTCTCAAATTATTATTTCTTTGTCCTTTTTGTTTTGGTATGGTGTTTGTTGTCTTCTGGTGGGTGGTTCCGTTGACCAGTTAAACTACTTCAGTTTTGTTTTGTATATTCTACAAATGAAGTAGCTTTCATCGATTTTTCCAGAAAAAGGGGGAAAGGGAAAGTAAAAAAAATTGGTGGATAGATTTGCAAGTTTGTTACCACCTTTTGTACTTCACAACATGCTTTCTTTGAGTAAATTATCATACTTCTGAGTATTCGTGCAAATTTTCTGGTAGAATGTTTGTCACAACCATCAATTTACTCTTCTATTGTCGCATCATGGTTGTTTTTGGTTTCAACTCTTAATTGCAGACACCAGTACATCAATGTGGATGAATCTACCTATAGCTGTACTCTTGGTTTGTGGATTACGGATATTGTTTAATGAAGTGGAGTTCCGTTGGAAAGTTCGAAATGTCCGACCACCAACATACTTGGCGCACTTAGAAAAGAAGCAGTTATCCGTGAATGATAGTCGACTTTCGACCTCACCACCCACACTGAAATGGAAGAGGAAAATCGGTGCTCCAATTGTAGAGGCAGCAGCAGAGGAGTTTATTGACAAGGTTTTACATGATTTTGTGATAGATTTGTGGTACTCTGATATTACGCCTGACAAGGAGGCGCCAGAGCTGATGCATGAAATAATCATGGATGTCCTTGGTGAAATATCTGGAAGAGTCAAAGGAATTAACCTTGTAGAACTGTTGACAAGGTATTTATTTCCCAGTCATGACCCCCAACTTATTATAGGGATAGGAATCGTACAGAAGGAACCCTTTCCTTTTGTTTTATGTATAGGAGCGTTCTGATTATGTAAATGTACTAGCATCAACTTAGTGCTAGATTTTTCTTTTCTTTTTTTCCTACCAATATATGCATCACTTACCTGTTTAAAAAAACACCTATCCCCATGCCCTTCCCATTCCTTCCTTTCCTGATAGGTTAATATTTTTAGAATGGGGAACTTTTTCTCACATCTAATAGCCGTTGTAATGCCTGAAAATGTTGAATCTAAAGAAAGAATCTATCATGTGGAGCCAAAGAATTTGCAAAAAGAAATATGAAGTGGTTTGAGACTCAATACTTTTAGCTAACTATTGACTATTCTCACTGTTCATTTGTAATCCTATTAGTGAACCATACTATTCATTGGTAATAACTTAGTCATGGAAGAATACAGTCCGTTTGTGCCCATTTTCCCACTGATGACCCCCTCTGGATTCTGCTAGGGGCGGAGTGGGCATTTCCTTGATTGCCGCTCCCGTTGCCATTCTTAAACATAAATCTTTCTTTGTTATTCTATCTGTTGTTTCTGGTTTTATGACTGTTGTGTTGGTTTTGAGTCACAAGCAATTGAATCGAGTTATCTAATTCTTTAGGGATGTGGTGGACCTGGTAGGAGATCACCTAGACCTTTTCCGCAGGAACCAGGCAGCAATTGGCGTGGATGTCATGGGGACATTGTCTTCGGAAGAAAGGGATGAAAGGTTGAAGCACCATCTCTTGGTCTCTAAAGAACTCCACCCTGCTTTGATATCAGCTGAGAGTGAGTACAAGGTGTGAGTGGAGTGTTCTGATGGAAAAATCGACTCTCTCTCGATTGACATACTTTGCATGCTATCTAATGCTTCCTTTATAGGTACTTCAACGGCTCATGGGTGGAATCTTAGCTGTTGTGCTAAGACCCAGAGAAGCACAAAGCCCCTTAGTTCGATGTATTGCCAGAGAACTATTAACTTCTTTAGTAGTACAGCCTCTTCTGAATTTTGCAAGCCCCGGGTGAGTTAATCTCTTACAAATGTGTATCATCAAAACTTAGTTTTCTCAGTATACATAACTTCATCTAATGCATATCTGTGATGCTTTCAGTCGGCTAGGTTTATACCATGGAAATAGAAGGTTATATGTTTGAGAAGAAAGAATCTTATAGTATATCTGCTAATTGGTTGTAAGGATCTAAAGTTGTTGATTAATGCCTTACTGCGTTCAGTAAATGTTACCAGCTGCCTCCGCAGTTGGGGGTATTGAGTATATCTTTTGTTTTTCATATGGAACAGACTAGATTCAGAGAGGTTGTTTTGGGTCATGATATCTGGGTCTGCATAGCTACGAAATATGAGTATTTATGTTTAGGATCTCATCAATATATTACACTTGAACGACTAAGTCAGCTAGTCCAAAGTTTAGGGTTGTTGCTGGCAAAAAATTAGTGGTCTACATTTAATTGTATTTAGTGATGCTTTTTCCTCACTATGTAAGGTGCTCTTTGAGCTTCCCAAGATTTAACTGCTGATACGGATCGACTGTTCTTTCACTATTTTAATGCTCACTGTACAAATGGGGGTAGTAAGAATTTCACACTTGATTCACATTGTTGATTGATCAATCTGGCTTCTCCCATTTCAATTTGTTTAGCTACCTATTCCGTATTAACTTGCCACTCATTTGCTGTTGGACTTGATATATTTTCTTGCAGGTATATTAATGAATTGATTGAATACATTTTCCTTGCATATAACGATGAGGGGTGTAAGGAGTCCGGCGATGGTAAATCGACTAAAGTGAAAAGTCACAATCGCAACCAGGGTGCTCCCTCAGACTCTGTAAAATGTTCAGAATCCGATCATAAACAGAAAGCACCTACCAAGAGTCAAGGGACTGATGTCTCTCTCTGCCAATATGACCATCGAAGAGAACTATCATTAGCTAATGCAGGAAGTTCAATTTCTAGTCCGATTCAAGATGAGGCTAACCATCCACGGCCTGGTGACTGGGCTCGTGTCCTTGAAGCAGCTACCCAGAGAAGAACAGAAGTTCTGATGCCTGAAAATCTTGAAAACATGTGGGCAATCGGCAGAAATTATAAGAAAAAACTCCAAAAGAATTCTGCCGCTGGAGGAGTTCAGACTCCTGGAGTAAAGCCTCCAGTAAGCAGTGGAAAAGATGTGGGGAAAGATTTACCAGCTCAGAAATCTGAAGTAGTCATGATAATGGAAGATAAACCACGTGATCCAAATCAGCCACATGATCAGAGAAGTCATGCCTTGCATTTGTCTCAAGAGCTGAAAAAGGAAGCTCCGCCCAAGGGAGGAGTTCTCTACGATGTCGACAATGCTTCTGCCATTGTTGCATATGAGACTAAGACTAGGCTTAAGAGATCAAATAGTACATCTGATTTAATTAAACAACAAAATACTGAAGATTTGTTTATGAGCAAAGGTGGTGGATCCATTATATCAGAATTCTATAGTGCAGAATTTAGGAATGCAGTACCGAGTGCTATGAGCGCTTCAGACATGGTGATTCGTGGTGAGGGACATCATCGTCCAAAGCTGAAGTGCAGGGTATGTGAATTCTCCTCAATCTTTCCCTCATACTCCAAAATATGTCCCAAGAAGTCCTGCTGGCTCATCACTGTTAAAAAAAGAAGTCAAGCTGGCTCATAAGAAATAAAAAACATGTGTGTTGTATAATCAACTTCATCAGCTATGGTCTCAAATCTTGATTATTTTACACACGATTACCTTTTTTTTTTTTTTTCCGAATGGGAACACACGGTTACCTTTGACTTCTGTCGTTTAAGATTCTTGTCGCTCACTATTGTTTCCTCCTGCCCCAGGTTTTGGGTGCATATTTTGAGAAGCTGGGCTCAAAATCTTTTGCTGTATATTCAATCGCGGTTACTGATGCCAATAACAACACTTGGTTTGTAAAGAGAAGGTATTGTTTTCATGTATATAGTATATATTTTAACTACTTAATGGTGCATGGCCTATCATCTAAAAACATCTTCATTTCAATGTTATTGTGTTTGAAAATTTGATTGCATTGCATTTAAAGAAGTCCCGTTAAACACTGAACAAGTTCTTTTCTCAACTTTCGCTGGCTATGTTTAGCTGATATCTTCCTATTGGGTGCCGTTTAAGCAGATACAGGAACTTCGAGAGATTGCATAGACACCTGAAGGATATTCCTAATTACACATTGCATCTGCCTCCTAAGAGGATATTTTCATCTAGTACAGAGGATGCATTCGTTCATCAGCGTTGCATTCAGCTTGACAAATATCTGCAAGTACGGTTCTGCTATGCTTTTATATCTATTTGGAATATAATGTGCCGTCTGGTTGCTTTAAATGTTCCTTCTCTAACAGGATCTCTTGTCAATTGCCAATGTGGCTGAGCAACATGAAGTGTGGGATTTTCTCAGTGCCTCTTCCAAGGTATGTATTTCTTGAAGTTTGTTAGGTCTTTTACCATCATTTCATATAGATTTAGGCTGTTTTAACCCAAACTAATAGCTGCTTTATGTCTATGAAGAACTACTCCTTTGGAAAATCTTCTTCAGTAATGAGAACGCTGGCAGGTACTTTACATCTTCCAACCAACATGTTTGTGTTCTCTATTTATGTCACAAGTTTGGTGTTTTGGATATTTTACATCTATATACTCGTATACATGGAATGTGGTAAGGGTAATCCTGTCAATGACTGCAATAATAAATCTCCATTGAAGACCCCCTTTTTGATTTCATTAGTTCCCTCTCAGTGGCTTAATAGCTCTGAGTTTTGTCTTTAGGTATTAACTCCCAGATCCTACTAGTTTTTTGCAGTACCTGGAGTTATTACCTATTTTACTTTGTAATCTTTTGTGCATCCTTCTTGATACTTTCAATACAACTACCTATTTCATCAAATTAAAAAAATTCTCCATTGAAGATCAGTATCAAAAAAAAAAAAAAAAAAAAACTCCATTGAAGGCCAGAATAACTTGTACCAAGTTTCTTCACATAGGATGCACCGATGCAGTGTGGATGTTTGATTCCAACGTCAAAAAATGCTACATTCTTGAAGTGAGTTGGAGAGTCCACTTTGCTAAACTATAAAACTAAAGTTTGAACAGAGTTTTGTACTAGTTCGAAAAACTTTGTTACTTTTCTTCACATTATAGCATCTGTAGTCGTGAACTTTTAAGTAGTTTGCTTATTTAATGTCAGAAGCTTTAATGTCACATTCAATCTGTTAGCTAAGTGAATAACTAAAGATGATTGCTTTTTTATCTTAATATATACTTCTATGTCTTTCTCTGATTGCTCAAGCATGACCTTAATGAGTGAGTTACCTGGTATATGGTAGTTACTTTATTTGTTATAATGAGTGAACGTATCCTTTGTGACAACAGTTAACGTGGACGATGCTGTGGATGATATTGTGCGTCAATTCAAAGGCGTTTCTGATGGCTTGATGCGTAAAGTTGTTGGCTCTCCTTCATCTTCTTCTTATGAACCTATTACCTCTACTTCTTCAGACAGAAATTTGTCTTGGAACGTGGAGGAAATTAATAAACTGGGTTTAATACAAAGTACCTCGGAGTCAGTTAATAGCTTTTCTGACAATGATGACGGTGATAAAGAGGGAACCCATGGGCATGAGGAAGTAGGACCTAGTTCAGAAGCCAATGGGTGGCATTCGGACACTGAGTTGAATTCAAAAGGATTTCCCCCTCGGGTGGTTAAACGTGACGAAGAGCTGATAAGCTCAGCGGCTGACTTGAAGAATGTTTCTGGGCTACAACATGAATCTTTCAGTTCTGGAGGATTTCCAGAGACAAGTTTGGCAGTAGTTCCCAGTCAACAAGAGGATCCAGCTATAGTGCCACCAGAGGTATCTCTTTCGTCGTCGTCTTCTTCTTCTTCTTCTTCTTCTTCTTCTTGTGAATGGGACATCCATTGGGAAAAGCATTTAGAAGTTCTGATGTTCTTTGGACATTTATACTGCTGAAAACATGAGGACAGACCAACTAATTGAATAGACGTGCTACAAGACATCTGAACTTTGGAATCGTGTCGTATAAGAGGGCTGCAAGTGAATGTATATGCGTACATCTTTTTTATGCATATTCGGATGTGTCATATGTATCGAGTCGTCGATTAACGTGCTTTATTAAGGTTCATGTTAGGTGAGATAAATCAATCCGGTCTAATCCCATGTCTGGAATGCCTCCCAATTGGATTACTTATACAGTAGGGGCAGGGCCAGGGTTTACCCAGGGATAACATTCCCTTCAGTTAAGGGCCAATGAAAGGGGGTTAAAGTTAATTTTTCAGGAAAGGGTTGGTATACTTCTTATATACGAGCATGTTTTTGCCCAAACATAAATAAGATTTTATTATTTTATCCAAAATAAAATCGGGAAAGGGATATTACTGTGAAACAACAGAAGAAGATTATGGGCATTCAATTTGGTAGGGGTTAATAATAATTGTTGCATGTCTAGCTCATTGGAGAGCTTGGGTGAAGGCTGTGATTTCAGCATGCGAGATATTTACGAGTTAGGTTCTTGTCGGCCTTTTATCAAATGATATCAACTGTATTTCATCGGATATATTTCTCCTTCCAGCCGACTGGTGCTTGATTTTGTATTGGACTGCTTATTTTCTTTGTATCAGATGCTTCAGTATTGCTTATTCATTTCATGCGGGTTTTTTCCTTTCAGTGGTCGCCACCGAATTTAAGCGTACCTATCTTGAATTTGGTGGACAAGATTTTTCAGCTGAATAGAAGAGGCTGGCTAAGGTGACAACAACACCTTTTGTACTTCTCTACTTCCTATCCCATCCCCTCCTGGTATCAAATTGAGAGTTTTTTCCCTACATTTAACTTATCTTAAATACTTTCACACTTGAATCGGTTCCATCATCCATGTTTAACATCTTCATGCTTAATTTGGTTCCTAAAAATGATTTAGAAGGTCAACGTAATATTTTATTTGGAATTATGCCAAAACTACAAATTTGCTATCCTGATAAGCTGAACTACTAAAGCATGCACATTCTTCCCATTTGTTCTTGCCTTCTGATTGATCAACTCCAGGTTTATAGTTCCCAGTGAGCTGAATTTTACAGTTGGATTTCACATTTCTCTTCAATGATTGTACAAAAGAAGTAAATAAACTCTTTATCTTTGTGGATCCTGGTTGCTCATTGTTCATGATTTGCGCTAAACTCAGAAATGCTAAATTATTGACAAACTCCTTTCTTTTGATTGTTTGAGAAATACCAAAGAACGAAGAGAGAAAGGAATGAAGCTACAAATCTGGAAAATAAAAAGTTAGTCCATTTAGGTGAATTGGGGGATTTATGGTGAAAGACAAAAAAGTCCCCAAAAGATGAATATTTAATGAGGTGGCAAGGACATTTAAGGAAATTAAAAAATGGGGAGGGTGTTAACCTACTTCACCCATGTAGTAGGTTAGCAAAACCCTGCACATAAGATATCTTGTATGCGTATGTTTTTCCATGATATGCCAACATTAACAAACATCTAACACAGCTGTTATTGTTCGCGCAGAAGACAGGTATTTTGGATATCAAAGGAAATTATGCAGTTAATGATGGAGGATGCTATTGATGATTGGCTGTTGAGGCAAATTCATTGGTTACGGAGAGAGGATGTTATTGCTCAGGGAATTAGATGGATTCAAGATGTAAGCATTTAGTTTTCTGATTGTAACGTTTCCATCTTAATTGCTCAACTTTGAAGTGAAATTTTTTTGGCTTCTGCTTCTGTAGTTACAGTATTTACAGATTGCATTAACTAAATGACAAATGGAAAAGTTGTTGATTGGTGAAGAGATATAGTTTGGAATTACAAAAAGGACAATGGTGCAGAGTCCCTTTCTAGCAAACCTTAGTGCAGGCTCCTTTTTTGGGAGTTTTCACATACTATGCCTCAAATCTTTTTTACAACACTGGGTCTCCTCCTCGAGAGTTCTTCATAAAATAAATGCATGTGGCAATTTGTCAATGTTTCATAATTCGGTCTTTGATCATTGATGTCATAAACTTAGTTATTTTAATGTTAGTGTCAGGGGAAAGTTTTGTTAATTTGTGCTGCAACATAAAATGTTAAGAAGTATGCACTTTTAGTGTTGTCTGGAAGCTTTATAGCATAGGTTCCTTAATCTTTTCTTCGAGAAATAAGCTTTACAATGTGGTTTAGACAACTAAAATAATGGAGCATGCTATACTCATAATGTATGGAACTTGGCTAATATCGTCTTAATTTCTTTGGTTATGTTGCTGTAGATTCTCTGGCCCAATGGCGTTTTCTTCATAAAATTAAGAAATCTTGTTGAAACTATGGAACTTGGCTAATATCGTCTTAATTTCTTTGGTTCTGTTGCTGTAGATTCTCTGGCCCAATGGCGTTTTCTTCATAAAATTAAGAAATCTTGTTGAAACCAGCAATTGCGAACCAAATCAAGGATCTGTTCATAGCACGAGACAACCGGTAGGTAAGACCTCTAAGGCAGGATCTTTTGAGGAACAGCTTGAGGCTACTCGTAGAGCAAGTGATGTGAAAAAGATGCTCTATGGTAAGTGCAACATTACTTCTTACATATGTTATAAATGGAAGTTCCTTAAAACATGACGTTTTGCTTGGCTTATCTATCATTTATGTAATCGACTGTGCAAAAGTCAAAAGCACTTCATATCTCCCATTGTTGCTTCTTTTTAAATTGTTTTCAAGCTGTAATACTCTTCCTTCAGCTAGCAAGCTTTCGGGGCCTGTAACAGTTGTTCAGAAGCTAGCTATTATTTTCTGGGAAGTAGAAATGTTACACAATATTGATTCACACAATTCCATGCTTCCACTTGTTCACTTGGGTTGGGTTATCTATTCAATTTCACCAAAACCGGTCCAACCGTGTTTTCTGCTGCCATGCCATTCTACATTTTTTGTTGGACTTTTATCATATTTGGCCTGTCGGGCAAAATTAATTACGGGGGCTAGCCGAAATATACAAAACCTATACTGATTCTGTATATGATGTGTATATTTATGTAAATTTATACCTAATATACACACCTATAAATTTGCTGTCTATTTTGGAAATTAGATCACTGAAAGACATTGTACTGTAATTATCTTTTTTTTTGTTCGGGGTTTGGGGAAGGAACTGCAGACAGTTAGGGTTTATATCGACCCAGCTTTGAGAGGACCAGGGATGAAATTATTGACTAGTTCCTCTTTTCTTAGATGGTGCTCCCGCCACTTTGGTAAGCTTAATTGGGCACAAGCAGTACAGACGTTGTGCTAGAGATTTGTACTATTTCCTTCAGGTAAAAATCTCACTGTTAGAACATTGGTTTTCCTTTTCACATATTTTCCACTCAACTAACCAAAAAAAATGTCTCGTAATGTGCAGTCGACTATCTGTTTAAAGCAGCTTACATATGGTGTAGTCGAACTTGTACTCATATCAGTCTTCCCTGAGCTGAGCGATCTTGTGAAGGATATCCATGAGAAGGCACAAGCTCAACCTGTATAGGCCGTTATAACTTTCCTTACCTCAGTAACTACGTCAATGAGCTCTTTTACCTCGACTCTGCCTATAGATTCCAAATCCCCCCGAAAAATTGGGAGAGTGAATCTAGGCCAGGGGTATGGAAATTTAGTGACTTGATTTTGTCATCTTCATTTTTTTTAGCCTAGGATCTTTGAGTGCGGGAAATTCTTTTATGTGATGCTAAAAGTAGGAGCAAATGCTCTACTCATGGTTCTCATTGTACAAAGTGTGCATTAGAATCTGTATAGTTATCGGTTTTGGTGTGCAGTCGTCTTGTAAATTCATTTGAAACCACCATACTAAATGCACTTCATGATGAATCCAATTTTTGCTTTAATCATCTTTTGGTTCTTGCTGTTGGCTCCTTGGCCCTTATGATCTAGTGGGGCTAAACTCTGATTCCTATTTTTGCAAAGGACAATGATACTAATGGGCTTTTGGCTCTAGATTCAACTGTAACAGGCATGGCCTTGCATTTACTTTCTGAAAATTTGGAACTAATTGCTTGTTGGGGCAATGATACTAATGTGAGAGTTTAGAACCGTGCTTGTTGGCTGCAATTTCCTCTTGTATAAATCTTTTAACATTAGTTCTGAGTGTTGTTTTCACCGATTAAAGCATGATAGGTACCTTCTTACGTTATATGCCCACATTCAATATCACCGTTACCTGATTTCGTATAAAATTTAAATTATGCGCAGTTGTAGATGAGATTGTGGAAAAATTCTTTACCATTACGTATAAACGCTAAACTCTAAGAAAGTGAAAAAAATAAATTTTGATGCAATTTCATTGGCGCCAGCAGGGTGACTTTTTTTTTCTTTTTATGTTAGCATGCTACTGTAGACATGTAGTTGATTTTTAAGTGACTTAATCTTGTACATATTTGTCGTCAATGGATACGGTTTTAAGAATTTAACTTTCATACACTAACTCTTAAAGTTCTACTTTACAAGGTGACTTAAAAGCCAATATTCACATCTAAAATTCAAACCATTTGCTATTTATAGTTCCTGACATGCTCCCACTGCATGTATTGCAGATGCTATTATCAGCTGATTTCTCAATTATCTAGGTGGTCGTGTCCCACCTTGCAAATTATGTAAAAAAATCACTATCGACCACTTTTTCCACTACACTTTTTCGTTAATCTCCTTCTGGGAAAATTTGACATCTTCATACTTCTCTTGGTATTTTATTTTGCATCTTATCTTAACGGAAGAAATGGATTTTTGGCCCTTTACAATTCTTTTTTAGTTTTATGACTTTTTACAAGAGTTCTTCATTTTTTACACATAAAAAATCTGAAAAAAATACATAAGAAATCTGAAGAAAATATTTTCTTCTACTCAAATTGTAAGAGGCTTACTTGATGACTTAATGTAGGGGCATGACTTGGACGTTTAACAGGACATTATTGACCCCTTTTAATTTCCTACTTAATGTAGGGGCATGACTTGGACGTTTATTATTGACCCCTTTTAATTTCCTACTTAATGTAGGGGCATGACTTGGACGTTTGACAGAACATTATTGACCCCTTTTAATTTCCTACTATGTAGGGGCATGACTTGGACGTTTAGCAGGACATTATTGAGCCCTTCTAATTTCCTTTTGATATATACTAAAGCTGTTGTAAATTAACCCTAGCTCTAAAGACTTTTTTTTATTTTTTTTTTGTTTTTTTTGTTCTTCTTGTTGTTGTTTCTAAAGACTTGGTTCCATTATAAGAGATGTAGTAATGTTGATTTTATTGCTGAAAATGATGCATAAAATGTCTAGATCAAAAATTTTCCAGAGAGCAGATTCACCTAGAATACATTAAAAACTGTCTCATATAGGCAGTGGCGGATGTAGCATATAGTCAACGGTTTCAACTGAATCCGACATTTTTGACACCGAGTAGAGATATAATATATATGAAAAATCACTATAATTTCAAGAAATATTAAATTTTGAACAAAAGTCTAATGGGTGTAGTAAAAACCTAAACATTGAACTCATGAAATTAATCTTGTTAGACAAGCGATATAGCCAACCCAATTAATATGGAATTGAACATAGTTAATTGATTGAATAACAATACCATATTAGTCAGAGGCAGAGCTAGAGCGTTGGAAGCGGGTCTAGGTGAATCAAGTAGTTTTGTTTTGTCTTAAGAAATTCATTTAACTTATGTATACATAATCAATTTAAAACCTAGTAATGCCAAAAGAATTAAAATCCCAAACTCATAAACTTCAAATCCTGGCTCCGCCTATGAAATATATATGTCCCGATAATGGAACAAGAATGCAAACCATTTGCTTTATAATTTTACAATTTTTGCACAATAACCATAGGAATAAAATTTAGGAGATGAGAAAAAACACCCAATCTTTTCATTAAATGATGAAATCCAGAAAGCAAATGTTTGAAAAAAAATCTGCACCATTTGATCTAATCCGTCAAGTTAATTAACTTAATTGCTAAATTAGCAAATTGTGTTAATCCCATTGAAGCAAAATAGTCCTTGTTTAAAAGCAAGGAGACATATATATATATATATGTGTGTGTGTGTGTGTGTGTTTTCCTATATGCATTCGCTGATAATCCAGAAAGGAGGAAAATGTTTTAATTAAGGCTAGGCAATTTTGATGACCCTTTCCCCTGTAGGGTAGTAGTATTGAATAGAGAAGAATTATTATTATTTTAAACAACTTTGTGTCTTGATCCACTTTAAGCCAACCCTCTTTTTTAAGACTAGATCACTAATAAGTGATAAAAAAAACAAAACATAAGACAATGAAAAACAGATGGTGAAAAAGGCAAATTAAACACAGAATTCATGTGATCACAGAAGAGCAAATTTAGAAAAGAAAAAAAAAAAAAAAGAGGAGTAAATTATGGTTGGGAAACAGCTAAGGTTGAACTTGTTTCTTATAACATTTTTATGAGAAATGATTCAATTCCTCAGTACTCCCTGATGAAATAGGTTGAGGACCAAATGTTTTTTCCTCAGTGGAGCTGTCTGTTTTCACTTTGGTGTTAAAGAGAAGTGCAACTGCTGTTGCGATGATGGAAAAAGCCTTACTGAAGATAGATAAAAGAGCAACTTTCTACCTGATTTTTGGTTCCACAGTCACTAGTAAACTGGTAATATACAAGCATAAGTGAACTTTTCTCTCTTTTATTCAGTATAAAACATAGATATGCATGTGAAAAACTCTTAGGAACTGTATAATGTTCATATTTCAAAGAACTCATAACCTTGAATCCGTTTAAGTATAAATTCTTGATCCGCCTATCTCTCTAGTTCTTTCTGCCAGAATTTATATGACCTACTACTTAATGTTTATGTTCTTTTAACTCTCTTGATTTGTAGAGAATCCCAGCCTGGTTTCTTAAGCATATTTCCGAAGAATCACCTGATAAAGCAACTCTGAAGTGTCTTTCTGGAGGCACTTGGAATGTAAAACTACGGCGTGATGAAGATAGTTTGCTTGTACGCAAAGGTTGGAAGAAATTTCAGAAACATAACCAACTAGAAGAAGGGGAACTTCTCGTATTTAGGTACGATGGCACTCTGAAATTTACAGTAAGAATTTTCGGCACGAATGGACTAGAGAGAGAAGTGAAGACACCAACCATGGACAAAAATAAAAAAGCTTCAATATATGATGGGGGCAGGAAGCGAAAAAGACCAGAAAAATACCCTTACAGTTCCAAATTCCCTAAACAGACACATGTTAACGGTGAAAATGGCACAGGTATGATGATTCAATTCATACCCTCCAATTCTTCTAGCTATCGTTGAAAGTTAATAACATATATGGGACTAATAGTGAGTCGAATTTAGACTTTTAGTGACCGAATTTTCCCTTGCAAAGACCTGTTTTCTTGTGACTTTATGGTTTACTACAACCTATTAAGTTGAATTAACTAAACACTACTATGTTGTGTTTCCTCAGAATATGAAACTCCACGAAAAAGAGATGCAGTTGAGAAAGCAGAGGACCTTCTCACTCCAAATATTCCTCAATTTGTGAAATGTTTGAAAGGCTACAATGTGAATAAGTCCTGTTTCTTGGTAAGTGTTTTCTTGAACTATTTGCACAAATAGCCGGCCAGATTCACTATTTATGTTTTCTAACGGGTATACATAGATTATACATACACTGATTATACACATAATATACACGGATTATACATATTTATACATCCGCCAGCTATTTTTTTCCGCTTCCATTCATGCTTTATTTGTTGCTGTGACCAGTAATTTGTGAAATGTGTAGCATTTTGTTTAACCAAGTTATTCTAACGCAGTATGTCCCAAAGTCCTTCTATGAACAACTTTCAAAATCAGACAATAAGACAACAGTCATTCTCCGTAATTCAGAAGGAAAAGAGTGGAGAGTGAATTGTGTATCACAAAAAGGATATTGTGCTTTCTGTGGCGGATGGAAACAGTTTGCGAGTGATAACAAGCTTAAGCAAGGACATGTCTGTGTTTTTCAGCTTGTCAATGCAAATGAACTGAAGGTCTCCTTTTTCCACGATCCTTCGGAATACCTGTTGAAAGAAGAAGAAAAGGAAAGGGAAACAATAATGTGCAAGAAAAAGAAGCCACGTTCAAAAGGTAGATGCGTGGAAGAAAAAGAAGAAGATGATGATGATGAGGAGGAATATGAAGAAGAAGAAGAGGAGGACGAAACTGAGGAGGAAGAGGAAGATGAGACTGAAAGGGTCCCACGTTCAAAACGCATACACGTGGAAGAGGAAGATGATGATGAAGAGGAGGGATATGAGGAACAAACTGAGGAGGAGGAGGAGGAGGAGGAAGAGGAAGAAGAGACTGCAAGGGCTGGCGTATTCAAGAAAAAGTCGCCACGTGTAAAAGGTAGACACAAATTAAAGATCTTTATATCTACTTCTTTGTTTCATTTTATATGCAATTCTTTTTTGTTAGTATGTTACTGAAAAAATGACATCTTTTTACATTTGGACATGCTGTTGTAGTCATAAAAATGTCATGAAATGTTTAAGACCACAAGTTCTAAGGGCACTTTCTGTTAGTTTTTCGAATTGCAGAGAAGAATGAAGTTAAATCTCATTTTCTGATATGTGCAAAAAAAGAGAAGTCTTCTTTCTTTATTAAAGTCTATGTTCAACATAATACTGACCATGTAAAATGAAACGGACGGAACTGACCTGGTAACTTTCTTGATTTAGCTGGATGCAAAAGAGTCACTGTTTGCAAGTTGAAGGATTTCCATGACCAATATGGTGCAGATATATTCAAAAGTGGACGTGCAACTCAGCCAAAAAATCCTTACTTTGTTGCGAAAATACGAACAAAAAGGAGAGACCAACTGGTAATTAAAAGACTTAGTGAATGATTTTATAGTGTTTTTTTCTAATTCAATTACCCAGTTAAGGTCTGGATGGTGTTGTATTAGCAAAAAGGAGCAGAGGGGGGCTAGGCCTGACCTCGATACAACACAGAGATTAACCCACAAAGGTGATACTATCACCTTAAAATCAGAAGGCATCAAAAAAACTTAGGGCCTTCTGATAGAAACTATGTACAACCAACTAACATAGAAGTTGGCTTTATCAAATCTTGTTCTAATACTAGGCATCTGCCATTTATTGAGTTGAAATGGTCCTTTAGCATGTCTTGGTAGCTGATCAAAAGAGTGATAGACTATGTTATGAGAAGAGGATGAGGCCGGTTTAGCAAGATAGTCCGCAACCTGATTCCCTTCCCTATAGCAATGAGACACCTGAACATCAAAAGCATCCTTCATCCGTATAAGATTGTCGATGGTTTGTTTCAGCTTCAAGTTGTTGTTGTCCTTCTTGTTCAGCATATCCACTATAATCAATGAGTCGAGTTCTAAAGTGAAATTAGTGTGCCCTTGAAGACCACACCATTTCATGCCAAACTCAGCAGCCAAAGCCTCAGCTATATTGTTGCTGCCGCACTGTACAGTAATGATTTTATAGTTCAATCTTATCAAATTCTCATTTAACAAGTCCTTTTTTCCGAATTGCAGTATGTTCCGGTTGATGTGGTGAGAGACTACAAACTTGAAATCCCTCCAAAAATGATCATTCGCGACGCTGCTGGCAGAGAAATTGTGGCAAAACTCAAGAATTGGAAGGACGGTAGAAAATGGTTACAAGGCGGATGGCGCAATTTATGCAGATGGAACCTTGTGGAGAAAGATGACAGGTGCATTTGCGAATTTGTGAAAGGAAAAGGCAAAAAAGGCCTTTACTTGCAAGTTCAATTTCTCCATGAAGGAGCAAGTTCCCAACCCTGACAGAGTGGAAAGTTAATTGTATAAGACAAAAAGGATATCGCGCTTTCTGTGGAAGATGGAAACAGTTTGTGAGTGGTAACAAGCTTAAGGAAGGGCATGTCTGTGTTTTTCAGCTTGTCAATACAAATGAACTGAAGGTCTCCGTTTCTGACGACCTGCCTGAAACTCTGTTGAAACTTGCTGCATAAATATAGTGCAAGAATAACCATGAAATAAATCTAAATATTCAACTTCATGCTATTGTGTGTAACTGCTTAACAATGACTACCTTTTTCTCATTTTCCGTTTTCTGTAGTAAGTTGAGTTCTTTAACTTCTTAGGTTCAGTACAATAGTTTGTCTATTCCATTATAAGAGATGTAGTAATGCTGATTTCATTGCTGAAAATGATGCACAAAATGTCTAGATCAAAACTTTTCCAGAGCGCAAATTCACCTAGAGTTCTCTGGTGCAAATACTGTCTCATATAGTCAGTGGCGGATATAGCATATGGTCAATGGTTTCAATTGAATCCAACTTTTTCGATGCCGAGTATAGATATATGAAGTATCATTATGTTCTCAAGAAATATAAACTTTTGAGCCTAAAATTTCAAATGTCTAAATGGTGCAAACGTAAGAACCTAAATCTTAAACTCATCAACTTAAATATAGCCAACCGAACTAATTTGGAATTGAGGTTTAGTTGTTTGATTGAATAACAATACTATATTAGTCAGGGCGGAGCTAGAGTGTAGGAAGCGGGTTCAGCAGAATCCTGTAGTTTTGGTTCAAATGCCGTTTTATCTTAAGAAATTCATTTAATATGTTCACATTGTTAATTTACAAGTACCTAACCATACGCTTCAAATCCTGACTCCGCCTCTGAATTATTAATGTCCTCATTATAGAATAAGAATGCAAACCATTTGCTTTATAATTTCACAATTTGTGCACCAATAACCATAGGAATAAAATATAGGAGATGACAAAAAAAAAAAAAAAAAAACCAATCTTTTCATTAAATGATGAAATCCAGAAAGCAAATGTTTGAAAAAAATCTGGACCATTTGATATAATCTGTTAAGTTAATTAATTTGATTGTTAAATTAACCAATTGTGCTAATACCATTGAAGCTATATCCAAGGCTTCACATCATCAACTTAACATTCAGTAGAACAAAAAAATTGGCAGAGGAAATAGTGAGAATGAGAAAGAGTAGAGCTAATAGGACCAATGGAGATGGTTTTAAAAGGGTGCAAAATAGTGCATGTTTAAAAGCAAGGAGACATATATGTATATGTTCCTCTATGCATTTGTTGATAATCAAGACAGGAGGAAATTGTTTTAATTAAGGCTAGGCAATTTCATGACCCTTTCCTCTGCAGCAGAGGCGAATTCAGGATTTTTAGTTTGTGGGTTCCCAGCAAAGATATTTCGGAATACAAAAATGAGCTTAACAAGTTAAAAAGACCACAGAAGGGGCTCGATCCTGCATCTAGCGCTCTGCCTGGTTAATTTTTGCCACTGAGCCAAGCATCCATATTGTTATTGAGTTCCCATCTAATTATTACTATACCTTGAATATATTTTTCAATACAATTACAGGGTGCGGGAAAAAGTTATGGGTTCCCGGAAACCCCCACTCACCACTGTGGATCCGCCCCTGCTCTGCAGGGTAGTAGTATTGAAGACAAAAGAATTATTATCATTTTAATCCACTTTTTGTCTTGATCCATTATAAGACCACCCTCTATTTTAAGACTATACTAGATGACAAAAAACAAAACAAACAGATGGTGAAAAAGGCAAAGTAAACACAGAATTCATGTGATCAAAGAGGAGGAAATTATGGGTGGGGAACAGCTAAGGTTGAACTTGTTTCTTATATCATCTTTTTTATGAGAAATGATTCAATTCCTCAATACTCCTTTGTTCTATATGCTTTAAAGCTTTAGATCTAAGGACTTGCTGTTAAAGAAAGTGCAATTGCTGTTGTGATGATGGAAAAGGCCTTATTGAATATAGATAAAAGAGCAATTTTTTACCAGATTTTTCGTCCCACAATCACTAGTAAACTGGTAATGTTCTTCTTTTGTTCCTCATTTTGCAAGCATACAAGTGAGCTTTCTCTCTTTTATTTTCAGTAAGAGTAGTATAAATATTTTCTGAACTCTATTTTCAAAGAACTCAGAACCTTGAACCTATTAAGTTCTTGATCCGTATTTGTCTCTAGGTCCTTTTTGCCGGACTTTATATGACCTACTACTTAATGTCTTTTTTCTTCTTTCGACTCTCTTAATTTGTAGAGAATTCCAGCCTGGTTTCGTAGGCATATTTCAGAAGAATCACCAGATAAAGCAACTCTGAAGTGTCATTCGGGTGGCACTTGGAATGTGAAACTACAGTGTGATGAAGATGGTTTGCTTATACACAAAGGTTGGAAGAAACTTCTGAAATATAACCAACTACAAGATGGGGAATTTCTCTTGTTTAGGTACGACGGCGATCTGCAATTTACAGTAGGAATTTTCAGCAAGAATGGACTGGAGATAGAAGTGAAGTCAACAACTATGAGCAAAAATAAAAAAGCTACAATATCTGACGGGGGCAAAAAGCGAAAAAAGCCAGGAAAATACCCTTACAGTTCCAAATTCCCTAAACAGACTAGTGCTAACGGTGAAAATGGCATGGGTATGATGATTTAATTCATACCCCCTTCCAATTCTTCTAGCTGTCGTTGATGTGAACTCAAAGAAAAACAGAAAGAAAGATGGAGTATTCTAAGGAACAGTTCTGATGTTCCTGAACAAATACCCAATAGAGAGAAAATGAGAGAACAATGAATTGTTGATTTATGACTTCACAAACGTGTACAAATGTATCCCAAACTCGCCTTTATAATCGAGCAAGGACCGAACAACTTAGGAGGAAATTCAGCTTGCTAATCCAACTCGGGAACTCGTTAATCGTTAACAAATTCCCATGTGTCGCCAAGTACATGACTATACTCTAACTACTTTAACTACTTGACAGCTAATTAACAGTGAATTACATGGAATTAAATGGAATTATTAGTAAAACTAATTTGTGATCATAACAATGCCTCCCCCCAAGGAATCCTTGTCCTCAAGGATTAAAGTCTGGAAATCTGAGCTGAAAATCCTGCAGGTTCTCCCAAGTGCTATCCTCAAGAGCAGCATTGATCCATTTGACTAGAACTTGAGTGATGCTCGCCCTCTTAGGAGCTATCCTTCTATCCAAGATAGTTTCAAAGTGTAAGCACATAACCAGACTCATCTGTACCTCGTGAAAGTAGTACAAAAGGCAGAGTACCAATTTTCCTCTTCAACTGAAAGATATGAAATGTGGGATGAATTTTAGAGTGGGAGGGTAATGCCAAGGTGTATGCACCCAACCCGACCTCAGCAATAATCTGAAAAGGACCATAGAATCTTGCTGATGCTTCTGAAAAGAGTGATCTTTGAGTGACATTTGCCTATAAGGCTGCAATCTAACATAAACCCAATCACCTATGTCATAAGATCTGTCCTCCCTTTTTTTATCAGCCTGCACTTTCATTCTATTCTTTGCCTTCTCCAAATTGAATTTCAACCCTCTGATGGTAGCCTCCTTAGCCTGTAAACTTCTATCCACAGTGTCAATAGCTAAATCAAAAGGCATATATGGTAAAAGAGGTGGTGGCTTTTGACCATACACTACTTCATAATGGGTCAAGTGTGTGGAAGAGTGGTATGATGTGTTGTACCACCACTCAGCCAGTGGCAACCACTGAGGCCAGTGTTTTGGTCTCTCAAAAGTCATACATCTGAGATAACATTCAAGACACCTATTGACCACTTCAGTCTGACCATCTGTTTGTGGATGGTATGCTGTAGAGGTCAAAAGTGAAACTTTCTGCAACTTAAATAGTTCCTTCCAAAAAGTGCTAGTGAAAATGACATCTCTGTCAGATACAATGGTCTTGGGCATGCCATGGAGTTTAAAAACATTAGCCATGAACATTTGAGCCACCTCCAAAGCGGTATGGGGTGTTTCAAAGCCATGAATCTTGGCCTTACTTAGTCTATCCACCACCACAAAATAACCTCTTTCCCAGCCTTTTTAAGAGTCCTTCAATAAAATCCATAGAAATGTCCTGCCATACTTTCTCAGGGATTGGAAGAGGTTGAAGCAATCCAGAGGGTGGAGTATTAACATTCTTACTCCTTTGACAAGTGTCACATTCTTTAACAAAAGACACATTCGCTTTCATTTTCTTCCCGTAAAAATCTTGTTTGAGTCTCTTCAAAGTAGTGAAATCCTGAGTATTCCCTTAACCGAGCTACCATGATAGAATGCCATCAATTTCTTCCTCACATCGCATCATATCCCACCATCATCTTGCCCTTCGGTCGAATACCTCACTGAAACTATAGTAAGGTTTGTGATTCTGAGAAGTTCGAATATCTAGTATCAACTGCTGGAGGAGAGGATCCTGAATCCAGGTCTGCTTGACTTCCTCCAAGAGTGGAGTGTGAACCCCAGAAATGAGAAACAATTGGGCTGATTCTTCCTTCCTTGATAAAGCGTATGTGATTCTCCTTACCCTTTTGTAGCCGATTTCATAGTCAAAGCCTAGTAACCAACTAGCCACTTTTCTTGGCCGACTTAAAGTAGTAATTCTTTGTTCCAATAGATACTTAAGACTGTGATGATCAGTCTTAATGATGAAATGCCTTCCAAGTAGGTATGGTCTCCATTTTTGTACAACATTAACTAAAGCAAGCAGTTCTCTTTCATAAACTGAAAGTGCTTGGCATTTGGTTGATAGCCCTTTACTATAATAAGCTATAGGTTTTCCATCTTGAACCAGGACAAAGACCAATTCCTTCACCTGATGCATCAGTTTCTACTACAAACTGTTTAGAAAAATCAGGCAGTGCTAAAATGGAAGCAGAAGTGATGGCCTTTTTCAACTGTTCAAATGCTGCAGTAGCTTCAATGTTCCATTGGACACTCCGTTTTTTCAATAGATCAGTCATTGGTCTTGCAATACTACCATACCCCTTAATAAACCTCCTGTAATAGCCTGTTAAACCCAAAAATCCTCTAAAGCCCTTGAGAGTAGTTGGCAATGGCCAACTGAGAATAGCTGCAATCTTGTCATCATCCATAGCAACACCATTAGCAGAAATCATGTGTCCCAAGTAGTCTATTTTTGTGACTCCAAAAGCACATTTACTCTTTTTTACAAACAGTTTATTGGATCTTAATACCTTGAAAGCTTCCTCTAGATGTAGCAAATGCTCCTTCCAATCAGAACAATATATAAGAATATCATCAAAAAACACCAATATGAATTTTCTAAGATAAGGGTGAAAAATCTTATTCATCAGACTTTGGAATGTTGATGGAGCATTGGTCAATCCAAATGGCATGACCAAGAACTCATAATACCCATGATGAGTTCTAAATGTTGTTTTGGGAATGTCATCCTCACACATCCTGATCTGATGGTAACTAGATCTCAAATCCAACTTATACACTGCACCATGTAACTCATCTAAAGAACTCCTCAATCACAGGAATTGGAAATTCATCCTTCACTGTGGCATTGTTTAATTCCCTATAGTCAACACACATTCTCTATGTTCCATCCTTCTTTTTCACCATGACAATAGGGGAAAAGTAGGAAATTTTACGTCCGATGACACCAGAGTTGAGTAACTCATCTACCATCTTTTCTATCTCATCTTTCTGAATTACAGGATATCTATATGGTCTGATATTTACTGGACTAGTACCCTCCTTCAAGGTGATTTTGTGGTCATGTTGCCTGTTAGGTGGCAATTCCTTAGGGGTCTCAAATAACCTCTCATAGTTACTCAATACAGCTTGTAAATCCTTCCTCCCTCCATCCTCAATCCCCATAGTCCACAAACTAGCATTTTCATCCAGAAGGGACTCCTTCAAAATACCTACTGACATCATGCATAACTCAGCAGGTTTGGCAAGCAATTTATCCATTCTCCCTTGCTGGATCACTTTGACAGAAGGGGGTTGTATACCCCTCAAGGACACCTTCTGACCCATGATAGAAAATTCCATCTTAAGTTGCCTGAAATTCCAAGTAATGTTCCCAAGTGTGAACAACCACTGGATACCTAAAAGCATGTGACACCCTCCAATAGGCAATATCAACATGTCTGATTCAAAAACCACACCTTGCATTCTCCAAGTGAACCCCTTGCACACACATAATTGCTATTGACCTTACCCCCATCAGCCACGGACACAACAAAAGGATGAATGTGAGACAATGCACACCCCAATCTCCTAGCTGTGTTGAGATCCAAGAAATTGTGTGTGCTTCCTGTGTCAATCAAGACTTGTATGGCTTTTCCCTTCACAGAAGTAGTTACTCTCGTTGTTACCAAATCATGGACACCATTCATAGCGTACGGACGAGACATGGGGCAAGATTGACCCCTCATCATCGAGAGGGAAACCTTGAGCCCCCATAGCAAACATCTCAGTAGGGTCCATCAAACAACTATCCCCCATTTCTTGTTGCTCATCTAGTTCATCTAGCTCCAGGAAAAATAACTGTCTCTTGCTTTTACACATATGGCCTGGTGTAAATTTTTCATCACAGTTGAAACATAGTCCTTTAGATTTCCTTTCCTCCATCTCAGCAGGACTCAAGAATTTTGTTTTGAAATTTTTTGGATTTGTGGTTGGTGGTGCTTTTGTGTAACTGGTTTTTGGGGCTGCATAGCTTGTAGTAGGTTGTGAAAAAGCACTATTTCTGAAACTGGTTATGGGAAAAGAAAAATTTGAGTTTTGGGAGGATTTGGTGGATTGTTGGTTGAGTGTGATTTTTTGTTCGTGGATCCTAGCTAAACTAATGGCTTTTTGCAAAGATCTTGGTTCAAACATTTTGACAGTTAGGCCAATATCTGGGTGCAAACCTCTAATGAAACAACTCACCACATATTCATCCTTAATTCTACCCTAGTGAGTAATTCATCAAATGTATCAACATAATCTTGCACAGAAGATACCTGTCTTAGATCCTTAAAATCACTCATGGGGTCATCAAAGAGTTCTGTGCCAAATCTGGAGTATAAACACCTCACATACTCTCCCCAACCTGGCCATTCTCTAGTGATTCTACTTTTCATTAAGGTTTGGTGCCATTGCAGTGCCTTTCCTTCCATTCGACAAGAAGCAAGCTTAACCTTCGATGCTGTTGGGGTCTCATCCATATTAAAAAAAAGCGCTCACATTGATACAACCAATCTTTCAACCCAGATCCATCAAATTTTGGGAACTCAACCCTATAATTTCTTGTAGGCAATAGATACTCATCATCCCTAATTCTTACAACTTCTGGTTCGCGCCTCCCATTTGCAGCTGGAGCTTCTGGTTGTTCATTACCAGTCATCATCGTTTCAATCAACTTCTTGATGTCATCCATGGCATTAGCCACCTTAGCATCGACCATTCTGCCCATTTCAGAAACTAAACCAACTACCCCTTCCATGGAATTCTTCAAAGTATCGATCTCTTTGCGTAACTCCTGTAATCTCGTGTTATGGTCACCCATTTTCACAGGTCAAAGAGCGGACTGCTCTGATACCAATGATGTGAACTCAAAGAAAAACAGAAAGAAAGATGGAGTATTCCAAAGAATAGTTCTGATGTTCCTGAACAAATACCCAATAGAGAGAAAATGAGAGAACAATGAATTCAGTTTGTTGATTTATGACTTCACAAGTGTGTACAAATGTATCCCAAACTCAGTCTTTATAATCGAGCAAGGACTGAACAGAATTTAGGAGGGAAATTCAGTTGCTAACTAACTCTGGAAACTGTTAACTGTCTAACTAATTCCCATGTGCTGTGCACATGACTATACTCTACTACTTTAACTACTTGACAGCTAATTAACAGTGAATTACATGGAATTAAATGGATTTATTAGTAAAACTAATTTGTGATCATAACAGTCGTTAAAATTTAACATATAATGGACTAATAGTGATCGGATACTTTTAGCAGCCGAACTTTCCCTTGCAAAAGACCTGTTTTCTTATAGTCTTACGGTTTATCACAGCTTATTAAGTTGAATTAACCAAACACTACTATGTTGTGTTTTCTTCAGAACATGAAACTCCAAGAAGAAGCGCTGCACTTGAGAAAGTAGAGGACCTTCTCACTCCAAGTATTCCTCAATTTGTGAAATGTCTGAAAGGCTACAATGTGAACAAGTCCTGTTTCTTGGTAAGGGTTTTCTTGAACTAATTTAATAAGTTTGGGATTTTTACACATTACATTTTCTAGCCGGTATACACATATCATACACGGATTATACATAAATCATACATCTACCAGCTAGTTTTAGTTTAAGCGGTTGGGTGGGCAACTATTAAGGTTTTGATAAGTTTCTGTTTTCCGCTTCCTTTCATGCTTTATTAGTTTCAGTGAGCGGTAATCTATGAAATGTGTAACATTTTGTTGACCAAGTTTTTCTAATGCAGTATGTTCCAAAGTCCTTCTATGAACAACTTTCAAAATCAGACGATAAGACAACAGTCGTCCTCCGTATTTTGGAAGGAAAAGAGTGGAAAGTGAATTGTGTATCACAAAAAGGATATCGCGCTTTCTGTGGAGGATGGAACACAGTTTGTGAGTGATAACAAGCTTAAGCAAGGATATGTCTGTGTTTTTCAGCTTGTCTGAAGGTCTCCGTTTTCGACGATCCGCCTGAATCTCTGTTGAAACTTGCTGCATAAAGATAGTGCAAGAATGACCAATTAATGTTGATTTTGGCTATGAACAATGATGCTCAGAATGTCTTGATCAAAACTTTTCCAGAGAGAGGATTCACCTAGAGTTCTCTGGTGTAAATACCAATTAATGTATTAAAACTCTTATAGCCGGTGGTGGATGTAGCATATAGTCAATGGTTTCATCTGAATTCGACATTTTCGATACGAGTATAGATATATGAAAAATCACTATGATTTCAAGAAATATTAGATTATGAACCTAAAATTCAAATATGTAATGGGTGCAATCGAGGGAACATTTAAGTCATGTTTGACAAGCGATATAGCCAACCGAATTAACTTCGAATTGAGGCTTAGTTGATTGATTGAATAACAATACTATGTTAGTTAGGGGTGGAGCTAGAGTGTAGGAAGCGGTTTGATCTATCACTGGAAGATACTCAAGTCGTAAATTCTCATAGGGAATGGTGCCTAAAGTAGTCGGCCTAACCTGCAGTTCGTGTAACTAAGTTTTTTCTTTCTCCCTCCCTGATCGAGTGTAACAACCCAGTCCAAAGACAACTTTAAAATGTGTTGCTAGGAGGTAAGGCATGCTTACTTATATACCCAACATCTATCTTGTGTTTAGCTGATGTGGGACTTTCCTCCTAAGTTTGGGTGTCACATACACCCCCTCTTATGGACTCAGCATCCTCACTGAGGTTTGCCCCCACCGTATGGGATTTGCCTAGACTCAGCACTGAGGTTTTCCCCGCCTACCTGGGATTTGCCTAAACTCAGCTGAACTGTGACCCACCATCGACAAGGCTGACACAAGGATGGCTCTGATACCATCTGTAACAGCCTAGCCCGCTAGTGATATTGTCCGCTTTGGGCTTAGGCCCGCACGGCTTTAAAAAGCGTTAGTAGGAGGTAAGGCATGCTTATTTATATACCCAACATCTCTTGTGTGTTTTACCGATGTGGGACTTTCCCTCCCAAATGCAGGTGTCGCATGACGGGTTCCGGACGACAAGGCGCTGTGTGGCACAGAGGCGACCCAGCGACTAGACGAGGCACCCGAGCTCGGCGAGAAGAAGATGTTATAGATATACCAGTAGCAGCCCAGTTGAGGGAGTTACAGTTTCAATACCACCAGAGTTGTTGGTCAAGATGGTATCAGAGCCACTCCTGTGTCAGCCTGTTGATGGTTGTCCAGAATTCAATCGAGTTTAGGCAAATCTGGGTAGGCGGGGCAAACCTCAGTGCTGAGTCAAGGCAAATCTCATGCGGTGGGGAAAATCTCAGCGAGGACGCTGACTCCACAAGAGGGGGTGTATGTGACACCCAAACTTAGGAGGAAAGTCCCACATTGGCAAAACACAAGACAGATGCTGGGTATACAAATAAGCATACCTTACCTCCTAGTGACGCGTTTTAAAGCCGTGCGGGCCTAGGCCTAAAGCGGACAATATCACTAGAGGGATGGTACATTACGGATGGTATCGAGCCACTCTCGTAATCGGCTTTGTGCGAGTTTAGCAAATCCGGGTAGGCGGGACAAACACAATCTTGAGTCTAAAAAATCCCATGCGGTAAGGCAAACCTCAGTGAGGATGCTGAGTCCAGCCTTGTACTGAGTTTAGGCAAATCCCGAGTAGGCGGGGTGTTATAGCCCGTATATTGTACGTTTGGAAATTCCAAGGTCGTCGTGGAAAGTTAAGGGCGAGACCATTTTCAAAAATTATTTTAATGGACGAGTTGTTATAAATATTATTTATGACTATTATTAGTATGTAAATATTGTGAAAGGTTAAGGGCAAAAAGAGAAATTCGTAAAAGGAGTCGTGGAAATAGTGCGGAAGGCTAGGGGCAACATGGTAATATTAAAGAAAGTCGAGGGGCAAAACGGTAATTTCACAAGGTGTTCAAGAAGATTCAAGAGAAGGGCCATGTGTTCATATTTCTTCTAGTGAAAGCCATGCAAAAATGCACATGCAAAAATATGGAAAAAAGATGACAAAGTGAGAAAATTCTAGAAAATAAAAGAAAGGGAAAAGAAAAGAAAAATCTAGAGAGGGGGCATGTGCCCCTCACATGCTTGCAAGGCTATATATATATACAAAGGGTGGTCATCTTTTTAAATTAAGAGAGTGGAAGAAAAAGAGAGAGCAAAGAAAGAACAAAAAAAAAAAAAAAGAGAAAGAGAGGGGTGTTCGGCCATGGAGGCCGAACTTGGACCAAGAGAGAGGATCAAGAGAAAAATATTTCCTCCTAGTTATTCTACCTAATGGAAGGTCCTCTACAACATGGGGTGAGTGTTGAATCAAGAAGAAGGCTCTTTGATGTCATATACAAACTTTAACCAAGAGAGAAGTTGAATGGAAAAGGTAAGAACCAATTTCCTTTTAAGTGTTATGAATGTTTGGTGTATGTATAGGTTGAAGAAATGGATGAAACATATGAAAATATGTGTGTTGCATGTTGGCCGAATATATGTGTTGAGTTGGAGTGAAGTGATGAATTAATATCATTTAGTAATTTGATTGTTGAGTTATGGATATAGTTGTAGTCGTGTATTGTGTTGCATGGATTGGTAGTGGTGATGTGTGGTGTTGCATGGGAAGAATGGATTGATCCTATGTAGAATGTTGTTTGTTGTCGTAATTTATGAAAAGATGAGAATTTAAGAAAATATGCACGTAGTACATGTAGCATGTTGGTTGTTATTGAAATGCCAAGAAATAAGTGAAAAATTCATGGAAGTATGTAAAAAGTGTGTGGTGGCCGTGTGGCCCTTGTTTGGTGTAAGAGAAAATGAATCAATTCTATTTGACATTTTGATTGTAGGGTTGTTGTTGTATTGTAAAGGGATGGATGAAAATGTATAAAAACATGTAAGAAGTGATTATGGTCGAAATGGGTGCTTTGGTAAGTTAGTGTCAATTAATGTAATTCGACATTCTAGATGTTGTCGTTATGGATTATGTGGCGTTGAATGAAGAATGTAGTTGAAGTTAATGGATATAGATAATAATGAAATGTATGGTTGTTGTTAAATTTGAAGGTTTCGGGTGAAGTGTATGCCGATTGATTCGACGGAATATTATGCGAATTGAATTGAATTGAAAATTGAAGTGTTGCTAGAATAATTGTGGCATTGTTGTTGGTTTGGCCGGGTTGAATTCCCGGATTGTTGTTGATTAAAAATTTGGCCGAGTTAGAATCTCGGGGTTGGTATATTTACGGAGGGAAGTCTTTGCCGAAATTAGCGAGAATATAAGTGAATTTATTTGAAAAGTTGGAACAAGTGAGAAACAATGGATTAAATGATTATGTGAATTCTTTTGTATGTAGATTGACAAGTTTGGACAAATAAGCATAACTAGTTGGTCGCGGCACGGTATGTAAGGCTTACCCTTTATTCCTTTTATGTCTTAGTACTACTAGGCTATGACCGTGTCTCGGGAAATTTCACTCTTAGAATCCGAGCTTAAGTATGTACTTTGTTCGTTCCTTAAGATCTACTCTTTGATGGGACCAAAATAAGACTTTCATGTTTTCAAAAGATTGAATTTCAAAGGTCTTATAAAGACTTTTGACTACAAAAGTCCCGAACTTCAAACGTCCGTAACTTTTGCATACGAGCTCGAATGCCCCAAAACATATTAGGTAAGTTTATGAGACATAACTTTCCCCTAACTATCATAGTCGGGGTCGGAACCCGTCCGTGGGGCCCGCGGCTCTTCTATGCTACCCTTAATGACTTTTGAGAAAAACTTTGTACTATTTTCGTCTTGACTTCCGCATATGGATTTCTTACTTATTTGATAACTTATGATTATGATTTTATGCATTTGGTTGCTCACGACTCTGCTCGTGCTTATGGTGGTTACCTCGTTCGCCGAGTCCCGGGCCGGTTATGCTCGTGCGCATGACATGATAAATTAGGGTGTGATCTTTGTGTTACGGTTCCGCAAGGCTCCTCTCTAGAGGGCGGGTTCCCGTTTGGTGTGATCTTTACGTGTTATGGCGTTATGGCTGGCTATGTTGTGTTACGGGGATATGTCGGGTTACGGAGATATGAAATCTTCGGTGTGATGCGTGGCGTGGCGCCAACGACGGGCGGCGACACCGATTACAGAGCCTATGCATGATTTGCATTTTAACTATACATTTTGATACTTTGCATATTACATCTACTTACCGTACTTTGTTCCTATGGTTACGTATTTACGCTTACATACTCGGTACATATTCGTGCGCCGGCCACATGTTCGGGGGTCGCGTTTCATGCCACGCGGTACACGCGGTGATCGGGAGACTCGCAAATTGGCGAGCTCCACCTTTCTCGGAGTGCCGCCGAGTCCGGTATTCATATGTTGTGCTTTCGATTTGTGTTAGAGACTTTGCGGACGAGTCGTGGGTTCCGAATGTCGGCTCGTAAGCGGCTTCATTTGTCCACAAATTTTGTTCGGTACGAGTCCGAGATACGTATGCACGAAGCGCGCCCGTTTGCTATGGTGGCTAAATGGCCTATATGTTCGTATCTGTATGTACGTTCGGGCGATGTACATTCCGCCCTTTGCTTACGGATTTGATGTGATATGTTTGATATGTTCGATACACGGGCCGCCTAAGACGACGTCTGTTCTCAGTTCTTTTGAAAATCCTTCTGTGTGTTCCATGTGATCTGATTTGGAAATTAGAAAAGAATATGTATGAAGTCAGAGTCCGAGGGTTCGCTCGACCCCGTACATGGGGTCGGGTGCCCATCACACCCTAATAAGGTTGGGGTGTGACACGGGGCAAACTTCAGTGCTGAGTCTAGGAAAATCCCATAGGTGGGGCAAACCACAGTGAAGATGCTAAATCCATAAGAAGGGGTGTATGTGACACCCCAGTTTAGGAGGAAAGTCCACATCAGTATAACACAGAAGAGGTGCTGGGTGTATAAGTAAGCATGTCTTACCTCCTAGTGATGCGTCTTAAAGCCGTGTGGGTCTAGGCCCAAAACGGATAATATCACTAGCGCGCTGGGCTATTACATCGAGAGAGGGATGTCGGCCCCTCTCAGAACGAAGAAGGGTGGGTTCCAACGAGGATTGCGCCAACCAAAGACTCTGAGAGTGAGAGTTGACATCAATCTCACGCCTTGTCATCAGATAATAAAGTTGATTTTGCCCTGAACAACGAAATAGGGGTGACTTCACATTGTTTCTTGACATGCCTATCTCTGTTGCACAATTCAAACAATTTCGGATTTACCTCAAATAAAAAATGAAAAAACCCTTAATTTGTGGCTAAATCAAGTAGCTTTGGTTCAAATACTGTTTTGTCTGAAGAAATTCATGTAATATGTACACATTATCAATTTATAACGCAGTAGTCAAAAAGACTAAAATTCCGAACCCGTAAACTTCAAATCATGGCTCCACCTTTGAATTATTAATGTCCTGATCATACAAGAAGGATGCAAACCATTTGCTTTTGAATTCACATTTTGTGCACCAGAAACCACAGGATTAAAATATAGGAGGTGGAATAAAAACTAATCTTGTCATTAAATGATTAATTCCAGAAAGCAGACGTTTGAAAAATCTGTACCATTTAGTATAATCAGTCAAGTTAATTAATTTAATTGCTAAATTAGCAAATTGTGTTAATCCTATTGAAGCTATAGTCAAGGCTTTATATAGTCAACTTAGCATTAATTCACTGAAATAAAATAATTGGCAGAGGAAATGGTGAGAATGGAAAACACTGGAGCTAATAGCAGCAATAGAGATGATAGCCCTTGCTTCTACAAGGTTATTTTTTTATCCTGATCAAGATGAAGAACTGGTAATGTTGAACCTTTATTACGAATTACTATTAATCTTCTTTTGTTTTTACATCTATTATTCATAAATTTAAATTGTTCGAGAGAACACTTTCATTTGTTTAGTTTAGATCCAAATCGACAACATGCTTTCTCGTACCAGCTTGATCTTACTCATGAATTCCACATGTGTGAATATCTTTGCTAGCGGGTGGTAACCTAACTCCACTTAAATTGTTAAGAGTTAACTCTTATTAATGTTAATTTTAGATCTACAAATCTTATCGAGAGTGAGCACTTTCATTTTTTTTTTTTTAGATCTACAAATCTTATCAAGAGTGAGAACTTTCATTTTTTTTTTTTTAGGTCTACAAATCTCATTCATGAATTTAAATTGTTAAAGAGATCACTTTCTAAATTGTTAGAGAGAACACTTTCACTTATTTATTTTAGATCCAGACAACTTGCTCCTTCTCAGGCTTATTTTGGTGTTACTCATGAATTACAGATGTGTAAATATCTTTGTTGATGGTCGGTAACGTGACTCCATTTAGATCTACAAATCTTATCTAGAGTGAGCACTTTCATTTATTTTAGATCTACAATTTATTCATAAATCTAAGTTTTTAGAGAGAACGCTTTCATTTATTTATTTTAGATCCAAACAACGTGCTCCTTCCGGGCGGGTGGTAACTTGAACTCTGCTTAAATCGTTAAGAGTTAACTCTTATTAATATTAATTTTAGATCTACAAATGTTATCGAGAGTGAGCAGTTTCATTTATTTCTTTTAGATCTACAAACATTGTTCATAAATGTAAATTGTCATAGGGTAAACACTTTTATTTACTTATTTTAGATCCATATAACATGCTCTTCACGTGCTTGTTTGGTCTCACTCATGAGTTACACGTTTGCATATCTTTGTTGACGAGTAGTAGGGGTGTACAAAGTAAACCGACAAACCGCACCAAACCGATAAACCGAGTCAAACCGAGAAAAAAACCCGACTAGTGGTTTGGTTTGACTTGATTTGGTGTTGAAAAGAAAAACCCGACCATAATTGGTTTGGTTTGGTTTTAGCTAAAAAAAGTCAAACCGAACCAAACCAACCCGACATTACATGTATTCAATTTTAAACATATTTTATACATAAAAATATTTATTTGTAATGTAATTTATAAATATTTCTTAAATTTTTCGTAGTTTTTAATCTATTATCATATTATTCAAGCTTGAATTTAGAATTTTGAATGTCAATAAGTTTTATATCCTATGGATGTGAGTAACTCATAGAAAGTCCAAACCAAAACCAACTCAACACTAATTAATACTAACAAAAGAAATTCAATTTACCACTAGGAATGACAATAATGTTGGATAGCTATTATTTAGTTTTGCATAATTGGTTTAGAGAGTGAAAATACATAACTTACATAACTTAAGTTTTTTTTCTTGTCATGTAATTAATACTTATTACTTATTAGCCGTACTTATTTTAACATGACTTAGTATATTTAGATTATGATCATTTTCTTTATGGCTTATTAATTAGCAATATTTATTTTAACCAATTTTATTATCTTTTGTTGAATATTTTAATACAATGTCATCACTCTTCTCACATTTTTTGTTATTTTGTTATGAAACACCTTAATTATATAGTTGTATCTTACTAGGACTAAAGAAATATTTGAAGTAAAAGTTATATGTTTTTTTCAAGACTATTTCGAAAAAAATCCGAGAAAACCGAATAACCCGAGAAAACCCGAGGTTGAAAAACCCGAATTTTATTGGTTTGGTTTGGTGTATAAATTTAAAAACCCGAAGCAATTGATTTGGTTTGGTGTTTAAAAAATCCAAACCAACCCGATCCATGTACACCCCTAACGAGTAGTGATGAAACTTGAACTCAACTTAAATCTTCAAGAGAACTTGAACTCAACTTAAATTTTCAAGAGTTAACTCTTTTATTTGTTAATTTGAGATCTACAAATATATACCATCTAGAGAGTAAACACTTCCATTTATTTCTTTTAGATCTAAAAATCTTGTTCATAAATTTCAATTGTTATAGATTAAACAATTTAATTTATTGATTTTATAAATCCAGGACCACGTGACTCCTCACGTGCTTGTTTGTTCTTACTCATCGATTACACAAGTACAAGTATCTTTAATGACGAGTGGTGGTGAAACTTGAACTAATACTTAAATCGGTAAAAGTTAACTCTTTTACTCTTAACTTTAGATTTACAAATCTTATCAAATAATATCTAGAGAGCAAACACTTATTCATTATTTTGACTGTCATTTAATTCTTTTAAATCTATGATCTATTTCACAAATATAAATTGTTAGAGAGTAAACACTTGTCATTTATTTATTTAGATCTAGGCGTCTAGCCAACGTGCTCCCCACGTGCTTGTTTGATCTTACTCATGTATTGCACTTGCCAATATCTTTGTTGATGGGTAGAGTTGAAACTTGAACTCAACTCTTTTGTTTATTAATTTAACATCTACAAATCTTATCAAATATTATCTAGAGAGTGAGCACTTTCATTAATTTCTTTTGGATCTACATACATCTTATTCATACTTGAACTCAACTTTAGAGTCAACTCTTTTGTTAATATTAATTTTACATCTACAAATCTTATCAAATATTATCTAGGGAGCGAGCACTTTCATTAATTTCTTTTGGATCTACATACATCTTATTCAAAAATTTAAATTGTTAGAGAACACACACTTTAATTTATTTATTTTAGATTCATAAAATGTGTTCGTCACGTGCTTGGCTGAACTCACCCATGGATTACACATGTGTAAATATCTTTATTGACAGGTGCAACTTGAAAGTGAAATTTGAACTCCACTTAAACCGTAAAGAGTGAACTCTTTTATTTGTTAATTTAAAATAGATCTACAAGTCTTATAAAAAAAAACTATCAAGAGAGATTGACACTTTCATTTATTTCTTTTAGATCTACATCGGGCTCCTCACGTGCTGCCGTGCATGTTTGATTCTATTTTCTTGGTTTAAGCGTGTGCACATATTTTATTGATGGGGAAAGGTGAAGCTTGAACTCAACTTGACATGCTCTCCAACGTGTAGCCTAGTTGTGTTCTCACATTAAACATGTGGAAATATATAACATAAAAAATCAGTTTCGAGAAAAATTTAACTGTTATAGTGAGGTACTAATAATAAAGCACAAGTCTTTTAAGAGATTTTAAGCACTTGAAAGTTGAAATAAATGGAAAATTGATGAATGAAAAAAAAAAAAAAAAAAAAAAGCCAAAGAAAAATTATTTAGTTACCTCATTTAAAATAGCATGTCTCTTTTTAATGTTTTGTTATTTTGTCGAAAATATAGTTTACATCGCCATAAAGAATCAGCTGCCCCATAAAAGGAGATTATAATATAGTTTGTCCATGTCTTACTAAAGGAAAAAAAAAATAAGGATAAGAAATTGCCCTTGACCAGTACCGGTAAAACGTCAACTTGTAAGTAGAGGATTTAAGTTATATACAATTATGCATATTTTTATTTTAATTAATAATTGTTGTATCAGGTGGATTAAATGTACTGATTACTATTTTCATATTTATTATGCACAGTTACCCACGTAGTTATCTTTGTAGCTGACTTAATAACGTACAATATCAGTGAATAGAAGAATTCATTAATTGTAATATATGAACGAGACAATATGGTTAGCTTAGAATCTTGATGTCCATTTTAGGTTTAGTTTAGAATCTTGATGTCTAGTTTAGGTTTATTTTAGAATCTTGTAGTTTAGGTTTAGCTTAGAATCTTGTAGTTTAGGTTTAGCTTAGAATCTTGATGTCTAGTTTAGGTTTATTTTAGAATCTTGTAGTTTAGGTTTAGTTTAGAATCTTTTAGGTGACCTAATAGTATACAATGTCAGTAGAGTTTCTAGATGGTTTGAAACTATGTACTCCACCTATAAGATGGTGATTCTCAAAGGAAGAGGCGGAATGGGATTTTCAGTTTATGGGTTTGGACCACAATTTTATTTTACTTAATGGGTTTTTGGGTAGATTATTTATACATATTAAATGAACTTTTAGATACAAATACACGGTTTGAGCCAAAATTACTGGATTATGCCGAACCTGTAACTGGAATAGTGGCTCTGCCCCTGCTTGGAGGTGGATCCTAAATTAAAAGTCAGGCTTCTTAGAGTAGTTGTGTAATCCTTCGTTAAGTTACTTTGAATTGTGTACCTCTACCTTTTTTTACCAAAGCAATGAATGGATAATCTGTGGTTGATAAAAAAGAAGAAACTAGGGTAGTTTATACTTGTGGCATCATTTCAGACGTTGGTACTTCAAAATCTAGAGCAAATCGGCTATATTTTACACTGCCGATACTCGTTGGATTCTTGAGATTGTCAGCCATCGCCTTTTAGTCTCCTGGCTCGTGCTTATTTTGTTAAGTTTGCTTTTCTGCTTGCTGGTACATTTTAAAATGCTTATGTTTTTAAATTCTGGCTTTTATTTTTATTGTAATGTTTCTAAGTTTTAGTGTGTTTTATGTGACTATCTCATGTTTAATTTGTGTGATCTCCTTTCTTTGGTAGTAACATTAATTAATAAAGGTAACTATTTCTGTCCAGTTTACTCCATTTTCCGTGCGTATTTTGATGGTATAAATAAGTTTTCATCTGGTGGAATGAAGAATTGTATTCTTCGTGATTAGTTGGAATACGTCTCTATTAATAGTAAAGCCTGCATTATACTAAAATGTGAGGCCTCTGGATTTTTTGAACTCTCAAGGTCCATGGGTGCTTAAACACTCTCCCTTGCGATACTCTCTTTCCTCTATTTTCTGTTTCTCTTATGAAAACATAACCAGTGATGCACCTTGTTGCTTCCCTTCTCTCTTCAGATCACTTCATTTTGAATCTGCCCGTGTTTTCTTGACACCTCTTTTATTTCTGCATTATAGGATGTACTATGAATTTCTTGGGGGAAAGTTTCAGAATTTTCCTTTCAGTAGTATTCAGTTTGCATATTGTGCAAATCTCTTGAAAATGTACCTATCAAAAAAAATCTCTTGAAAATGGATGTAAAGGAGGCCTTTAGTAGATGAAAAACTTAAGTTCCTATTAATATAACAATAGCTTTAATAGCAATTCTTCACTGGTTGGTCATTATTTTTCTTTTTATTGATGGTGGTTTCGCCTACGTACAAAGTTTATCCAAAATCGCCAATTGCAAGTTCTATCTTTACTTTGCTTGAGGCTGCATCACGTTTTTGGCAAGGTAAGAGCCAGATTTTACTAGAATTAAATCTGCTTTAATTAGAAGTTGAAGATTTTATGAATAAACTCCTAATCATTTCTCTTCAACAACAGCACATAAATGCCTTCTTGTTCCTCCTTTCACCTTTTTTTTTAGGTGTTTGAATTTAGCTGATATTTTTAAACCTTCTATTGATGATTTATATTTGCCTATACGTTGAGAAAATTAGCGATGCCGCTCGCTGCTTTCCTCCTCTCCTCGGTTGTTTGTTTCAGGAATTTTTTTTCCCTGACTTTCCTCAAGACTCTCTCTGAGCTTATGTCACTATGTTTTTGTATAAAGCCTAATTTTTCGTATATTTAATATTCTTGCGCTTAATACTTATGTCATTAAACTAATGATTCACCTTTTCCTCTGTAAACTCCTTCGTATCTCAATATGTTCATAGTCATGCAACACAACTCATCATAATCTGCAGAATATACCAGCTGACTTTGTCCGAGAGTATATGAGACCTTATACCTAATTGAACTTCAAGATTCTGATGGAAATTAGTGGAATGTTTGTTGCATCAGGAGGAAAATGCAGATGTTTTTAAGCAAAGGATGGTTGGAAGTTATTAGGGATAATGGTTTAGTGGTAGGAGATGCTTGTGTCTTTGAGTTGATCAAGGACCTTCATGCCGGTGAAATTATGCTGAAGGCGCACATATTTCGCTCTAGGGTGGATGAAAATTCGACAAATTTACAGAGTGGTAGCATATTTGAACCAACATTGTTTATCAGTAAAAACTGTATACAGAGAGATGCATTGGACCAGTATCTTCATATAGTACCACTCGCAAGACAGGTTAGTTTGTTTTACCAACAGAAAATTTTAAGCTCAAAAACTTACTGCTTCACAACTGATAGCTAATTTGATGGATTACAGATACAAAGAATTCATTGACCGCCCAGCAATGGGAGAAATATGTAGGGCATGGAAGCCCTTATAATCATCGCAAAAGAGGACTACCGTGGGCTGCAGAAGTGAACAGGGCAACTAATGCTGCCAAAATGTTAAAATTCCAGAAATCCTTACTTCATGATGATTCTTGAAGAATATAACATAATACGGAACTATATTCTGGTGAGCCTTTCTACCTATACATTAAACTAAGGGTTTGTTTGGTATGAAGGAAAATGTTTTCTTGGAAAGTAAGTTGTTTTCTTACTTATTTTCCGTTGCTTGATAGGTAAGTAGCAGATACTGTCACAAAAGCATTTATATAAAACTTAGGCAAGCACAATGAGGGTGGGAGTAGGGGCTAGGGGTGTGTGGGTGGTGGAGGTGGGGGCTATAGAGGGTTGGGGTGGGATGGGTGTGTTGGAGGATGGGGAGAAATGAAATGCCACTTATGGAACTTATTTTCCCTATTTCCACTAGGGAAGTCATTTTCTTCATTTTAAGGACCTTGTTTTCCTAGATAATTCCAAAAATTTTGACCAGCCAAACATGGGAAAATTTAAAACATATTTTCCCCCATACCAAACACACCCTAAAGGTGTAAGTTTTTACGTGTAAACTGCTTTGTATCTCAATATGTTCTTACTCATGTAAACTAATCTCACATTCTTATTGAATCTTGACACATACTTCGCAACTTGTCCTAATCTACAGAATATACCACCTCAATTTGTCCAAGGTTATATGTCAAAGACTTCAGTACCAATTGAACTTCAAAATTTTGATGGCAATAAGCAGAATGCACAATGTGTTAGGAGGAAACGTCTATGTTTCTAAGCAAAGCAAGGATAACTTTTTTTTTAAGGATAATAGTTTACTGGTAGGAGATGCTTGTGTCTTTGAGTTGATCAAGGATATTCAGGCTGATGAACTTATGCTGAAGGTGCATATATTTCGTGCTAAGGTGGAACATAAATTAATAAATTGACATACTTGTAGCTATTTATTGTTTTTCAATAAGTGAGGAAGGTGATCTTTGCTGGATGGTGTTCTTCATTTTTTTCCCCCAATCGGAGCCTTGTAAATCTAGTTGTTGACATGGCCATAGTAGAAATGCAGAGGCTATTTTCTTCATGTTCCTATAGCCTTTTTCGTTTGTGCATTTTTTGCTCCCATGATTTCCGTTGGTTAACAATCAGCTAAAGTTCTCTATTTTTCCTCACTACTCATACAGACTTGACAAAGTTATGCTGCATTGATTGGGAATTGTTTTGTCTCAATTGTGATTCCTTCATAAAATTCTGAACTGCAAACGTGAATGAATGCTAAGTCCTCTCTTTAATTCAGTGGGGTTAGGGGTGTCAGATGAAGGGGTTGAGTTAATAAATACGCGGATCATATTTTCATGGCCTAATTTTGCCACCCTTAAATGGGTGAAAAGCTACTTCGGACGAATCGTTTAAGACCTTAATTCTCATAGAGAAAAACATGTACTCTGTTGTTAGAAGTTAGAAATCTCGAGGTCTCTTTTTTTATTTCGTTATTTATTTATTTCAAATGCTTCATTTTGTTTTACCGGACATTTTCACATTAGAATTTCAAAATTTCAAGTATGACTCATCTAGTACTTTGACTAAAATACATTGTGAAATTATTCCTTTTCATTAATTACTTAGATAAGTAACCACATCAGTTATAATTACTCTAATGGTAACATTTACTTTTTTAATTCGTCTTGTAAGCATTAAAATCAATATTTAGCCAAACTTTTATACAACTTTACTTTATTTTGCTGTTTTATCGACGATAATGACGAAATTATCCTTTTGCTTCTTTAATTATTTTACAAGAGTGTTTCCTCACCAACTTTGGCCACTGACAACTCGCTATTACTACTTACTAACATCAAACTTCTATTACTTGCATCAACTTTTGCATGAAAAAATAATAGTGTTTCCATATTTTGCAATTCTGCAGATACCAACCAATTGAATTGTTCTATCCCAAATGGGGAAAAAAACTCATCATATTTCTCCATGGTTACTATTTCTGCACTTACTGCACGAGCAGAGGAAAAAAGCAAATGCTCTGCTCCATGGTTACATTTTTTTTTTTTTTTTGGGAGATCCGGGCGGATATGGGAAGGGGAAGTAAAGAGAGGAGAAGGCCTTGGTGAGATCTAAATCTGCTAGAATTTAAGTACACAATGAAGTTATAATAATCACTAGGCTGCAACTTTAGAATCACCTATACATTTCTTAAGTGTCCTTTCCCTATTGATTCAAGTATTTGATCTAGGATTTTTGTGAATCCTTTTCTTGAGACTTTTTTAAGCAACACTTTTTGAAGATATGCGCAGTGAATAGGGGGGAAGTAAAAGGAGGAAAATCTCTTGTGAGATGCAAGTAAATTTTAGGCTAGTATTTTATATAGAGGCTGCTTTTATGATTCTGATTTGATGTTGTCTAAATTCTTGTAAAAATGGAGCTTTTTTTAAAAAATAAAATAAAAATTCAGATGATCCCCACAGCTTATATGGATTACAAGAATGGTATGTTACCTAGGAAGGTTTCTCTTAGGGATCAGTTTGGAAATATGTGGCCTATAGGAGTGGTCAAAATAGGAAAATATTTCTATTTTCCAATATGGATGGGAGAAATTCATTGAGGAGAACAAAGTAGAGTTTGGAGACTTTTTAGTCTTTGACTATGATGGAAAAGGTGTATTTGAAAAGGTGTATTTGACTTCAAATTACTTGGAACCACTTGTTGTGAAAAGAATGGATATGGAGGTTTAAAATTGGCTGGGAAGGAGGAGGAAAAGGAAGAAATGAATGTTGAGCATCAAAAGAGTGTTGTAGAGCCAAAATGGAAGTTGTCCAGGGTGAGGACTACATGGTAGAAGAAGAAGAAGAGGGCGAGGAGTATGAAGAAGCAGACGACAAAATTGAGGTGGAAGAAGAAAATGAAAGGGAAATAACAATATGCAAAAAACAAGAGTCATGTTCAAAAGGCAAATGCGTGGAAAAAGAAGAAGATGATGATGAAGAAACTGAGGAGAAAGTGGAAGAGAAGACTGAAAAGGCGCAGATTTTTCGGAAGAAGAAGAAGATAATGAAGATGAGGAGGAAGAAGAGAATGAAAGGGCAAGCATATCCAAGAGAAAGGCACCACGTTCAAAACACAGATTTGCAGAAGAGGAAAATGATGGTGGAGAGGAGGAATGTGACGAAGAAACTGAGGAAGAGGAAGAAAAGAATGAAAGGGCAGGCACATTCTAGAAAAGTGCACCACGTCCAAAAGGTAAACACAAATTAAAGATCTTTAAATCTACTGCTTTGTTTACTTTACATGCAATTCAACTCTTTTCCTAGTTAGTATGTTACTGCAATAATGACATAATTTTACATTTGGACATGCTCTTTTAGTAATAGAAATTTCATGAAACGTTCAAGACCGCAAATTCTAAGGGCTGGAAAAAAGTTCAGTTGTTTGGTTCGCTGATAAACCCCTCTTTCTGTTAGTTTTTGGAACTTCAGAGAAGAATAAAGTTAAATCTCATTTTCGTGACGCTTCTAATATGTTTATAAAGTCTTCTTTCTTTCTTAAAGTCCATGTTCAATAAGGAGTATCTCTGAATTTCCCTTAGATTTCTGTTTGTGAACCTGAGCAGTTAACTTTCTTGATTTAGGTGGATGCGAAAGAGCCACTGATCGCAAGGGGAGAGATCGCTATGACCATTATGGTACAGATATATTCAGAAGTGGACGCGCAGTTCAGCCAATCCTTAATCCTTACTTTATAGCAAAAATACAAGGAAAAGGGAGAAACCAACTGGTAATCAAAAGCCTTATATATCTATTCTAGTGAATGATTTTATAGTTAGAATTCTCATTTAACAAGTCTCTTTTCCTAATTACAGTTCGTTCCGATTGATGTGGTGAGAGACTACAAACTTGAAGTCCCTCCAACAATGACCATTTGCGACTCTAATGGCAGCAGATTTGAGACAAAACTCAAGAAATGGAAGGACGGTAGAATATGGCTACATGGAGGATGGCGCAATTTATGCAGATGGAACCTTGTGTAGAAAAACGATTGGTGTATCTGTGAATTTGTGAGAGGGAAAGGCAAAAAAGGGCTTTATTTGCAAGTTCAAGTTCTCCATGAAGGAGCAAGTTCCAACCCCAACAAGAAGTACAAGAAATAGTTTACTGCTACTTAATTTAGCATTTAATTCTTATGGCCTTAAAGTGTTGTTATAAGTTGACAAATTTTTGAAGAGTAAGTACTGTTGTTTGTTGACAATAATTGAAGACTGTTCTAGTTTGTTTTAGTAGTTCTAACAAGGGCAATTGGCGCGAATGCCCTTCAAATGCGCTGGTCTTTAATTTTTGCAGAAGAGGAAATATTTGATGGTGGAGATAATAAGAAAAAAGAATTTACTATCCCTACCCATAACATATAAAAATCTAAAGAGGAAGAAAAGAATGAAAAACCTATCCATCATTTCAACAACAAACCTTTCAATCGTTCCATCGTTCCAACATTTCAGGAGAAATCTCCATTGATTTTTTCTTTGCTACAACATCAAAAAGATAAAATATATAATATATAGCGTTTCAATTGAATGTAATTCAACTCAATTTCATGCTTTATTAAGTTTAGATTTGTTAATATTTGAAAATAACAACAAATCATCTTCTATGAACTAGTTAGAGATTCAACATGTCATAATTTTACTCAACAACATAGAATTGATCAAATTTATTGCTTTGGACATTAGTTTATACTCCATTTGATTAGTAATAGAAGACTTGAAATTATAGTAACGTTGACAAAAAATAATCGCAAATTCTATGTCGGAGGGCTGGAAAAAAGTTCAGTTGTTTGGTTTCATTTTCAAAGCAAAATAAAAAAAATACTATTAAGTTAGTTTTTGGAACTTCAGAGAAAAGAACAAAGTTAAATCTCATTTTCGTGACACTTTCATTTTTATGAAAGCAAAATAAAAATTTACTTTGTTAAGAACTAGAAAAGTATGTTCAATAAGGAGTATCTCTGAATTTCTTTTAGATTTCATTTTCATAAGCAAAATAAAAAATTACCAAGTGAGCAGTTAACTTTCTTGATTTAGGTGGATTTTCATGAAAGAGCCACTGATGTTAAGGGGAGAGATATGCTATGACCATTATGGTACAGATATATTCAGAAAAATAAAAAAGTACACAAGTTAAGATTTAGACAAGTCTGTCCGGAGCAGTTCAGTTCTCTTTACAAAAAACAAAGTCCTTAATCCTTTTCATTTTCATAAGCAAAAAAAAATACACAAGTGTACAAGGAAAAAGGAGAAAAAAATTACAACTGGTAATCAAAAGCATTATATATCTAAAAAATCTAGTGAATGATTTTATAGTTAGAATTCTCATTTTAACAAGTCTCTTTCATTTTTCATAACCAAAACAAAAAAATACAGTTCGTTAAGATTGATGTGGTGAGAGACTACAAACTTGAAGTCCCTGCAACAATGACCATTTTTCATAACCAAAACAACACCAAAAACACATAAGATTGCATAAAAATCAAAATTATTAACAAGACACCATAAAACCAAGCACACATGGAATTAACTTAATTCAGAATGAAGTTATGGCTAACTTTATGGAGGATGGCGCAAAAATTTATGCAGATGGAACAAACACATTGTTCAGAAAAACGATTATTAAATAAAAAAAAGCAGCAACTGTGAATTTGTGATTCAACAAAGAGAAAAAAAACGCATATCAAAATCAACTAAAACATATTACGACATTCATAATTCTTCAAAAAACATATATAGGAGCAAAGTTCCAAAAATCATACCAATAACAAGACATTATCATTTTAAATAAAAAAGGATCAATTAAATATAAAAAGCGATGAAGACAAAGATATTAATTCAACAAATAACAATTTAACATAAAAACAAATATTGAAACGAGCAAAAGATTAAAGTGTTGTTATAAGTTGACAAATTTTTGAAAAAAAAAAAAAAGGGGGCAAATACTAAAAAGTTTTTGTTGACAATAATTGAAGACTGTTCTAGTTTGTTTTAGTAGTTCTATTGTTTTAGTAGTTCTAACAATTGCTAAGCCAATTGACTGGCGTTAAGACTTGACTAGTTTGTTAAGTATTGTTGCTTGAATGCTTGTTATAATACAGGCATTTAAGACCTATAGTTTATATTTATAAGTGATTACTGTGGCAATTAAGCCAATTGATTGGCGTTAAGACCGAAGTCTTGTTTTATTTACATTTGAATGTTCATTATCTGGTCTACTTCTGTTTGAAATACTCAGGTGGGCAAAGTTTGATCTAAATGCTTATATATCGTTTGTGAGTCGTCTATACTCATCGCATTGTTCTTCAATTTTGGATATATCTTCATAACAATCTTGCTCTGAAATTTTATTTAAACCCTTTGTTGAATCTTTATTTTATAAAGAGAAATACATTCATAAATCTAGGAAAAAATATCTCCCATTCAATTTTTTTGGAATCAGTAGTACTATATTTTGTTAGTATTTCTTTTTAAAGAAAATAAAGGGACAAAGAAGTCAATTATGCTGCTTCTTTATCTAAATTGGGACAAGAGGACCGTGGCCCACTCAATTTCCAGGCCAGTTTTACAAGTTGATGATCAGCTATTGAGCTATAAGATGCCTCATCCAATTTTCTTTGTCAGCCAACCATCTCAACGCTCCCCTTATCCATTGCTCTCATAATCACCTCACAAAAAAGAATATCCCATGTTCACCCTTTTATTATCTCTCTACTTTGGCAAACTTAGAGCACTCCACAAGCCATCACAAACAGGTAAAAACCCAATCTTTTTGGTTCTTTCTTATCCAAAATTTTGTATAAAACTTGTTACAACTTCAATTTTTTATTTTTTTTGTATAGGTTGGTGGTCAGAAAACAATGGCAACAATGACAACATTCTCTGCAGCAACAATAAGTTCACCAGCCATTATAGGCACAGGGGGGAAATCTTCCCAGAAAAGAACCAAAGTGAAGTACATTAGTGGATTGAACTCATTTGGAGGCCTAAAGGCAAATAACTATGTTGCCTCATTAGGCCTCCCTGTTTGCACTGAACAATCTTTTGCAAAGATTGTTAGCTCATTGAAAACTGGACCATCACAAGCTAAAGGTGGAGCTTTGTCTGCTTCTTGCAATGCTGCTCTTGAGATTTTCAGGATTGCTTCCGTTATTAATGGCTTGGTTCTTGTTGGAGTTGCTGTTGGATTCGTACTTCTCCGAATTGAAGCTAGTGTTGAAGAAGCTGAATGAAACTTTGGTCTGTTAACATTCTCTTTTTCCTGCATCAAGATTCAGTTGCTGTTTAATTCTCTGTTTTCATGTAGAATTGATTTGTTTTGATATATATATATGTTAAACTAATAAAATACCATGAGTTTCCCCTAGAAACTTTTACCCTCTTAATGTACAATCATTATCTTCTTTTTAAGTGTTATCTATGTCTGACAAGATTTTAGCCAATGGGGCTACGGACCATATTCAGAATACCATATATCTAGCTTACTCACTCATTATAAGAATGGAATTGAATCCCAAAATGGAATTGAATCCCCCTGTTATAGGATGAAACTCTACTTTTACTTCAAAGATTGAGGAAAATTGGACAAATCATTTTTGAAAGGTTCATCAAATTGCAAGTAGGCGGGGGTTTTAATTTGGCTGCGTGTCACAAAACTGATGAAAAATCAGATATTATATAGTTTTTGGTTGCTTGACAGGTATAAGAAGCTGCAATTATACATCTTTATATATATATATATATATGGCATAAAGCTGTATGTAATCCAAAGTTACAACAAGGTAACAAGTTATTCTAATAAACATCTTGTATCACTTCACAGTTCACATTATTAATTCTAATACTCCACAGAAAGCTAGTAGTAAACTTGGTCTATGATGAGAAACTTATAAGCATTCTTCTAAGTTTGGCTTTTGGGAAGATCCCATCTTTTATGCCAAAAGATAGATACTCTTGGTCGTTGACAGCCAGCTATTTCCTCGACAGTTAAAGGAAGCCATATATATCTGGACTCACGCAAATCATCTGGATTCCAGCGATCTGCCATGAAAATAAATGAACCAGGAGAAATGGGGAGCACGTATGTGCTCTGAGCAAAGAATGTGGTGACTCGAAAAACTTTGTTTGCACCTATACATGGGTTGCCTATAGTCTCCCATGGTCCCATAATTGATTCAGCCACATGAGCCAGTGCCTCATTTGGTGCCCAACCACTGCACCCTGATGTGATCATGTAGTAAGTTCCCCGATGCTTGAACAAAGCCGGGGCCTCCCTGTACTGCCCCACTAGAACCCTTGACATAACATTAGTAACATCCACATAATCTTGATCAAGGAGACCAATATGAAGCTCTCTGTTGTGAACGGAAGAGTAGATTACATATGCCTTCCCATCATCATCTTTGAACAAAGTCATATCCCTGCTTTCAAAATCATGAGGCCTTTTACTATATAGATATCGAAAAGGACCAGTAGGGGAATTGCTTATAGCAATGCCAACGGACGCTTTAGTATAATTTGCATCATCAATGTGCATCCACATTACATATTTACCTGTCTTCTCATTATGGATCACTTTAGGCCTCTCTAACACTTTAGACTTATGAAGGTCATGAGCCTCATTATGTTCATCAGCGGCTAGTACAATGCCCTCGTTCTTCCAAGTCCACAAATCCTTAGAAGAGTAGCACCCAACTCCAATGACGTCTACCCGAGCTACATTTTTGCCAGGAGCTCGATAAGTAGGACCATTCTTGTACTCGCCATACCAATAGTACATTCTTGATCTTTCATCATAAAGAATTCCACCACCATGAGCTTGAATGGGGTGTCCATCAGTATCTAGCCAAATTCTCCCAGGGTAATAGTAAAAGCTGTCATCTTTAGTATTCTTTCTAGGGTCTATACTAGTTCTCTTGTCAGGAAAGAAATTGTGCCTGAGTTTAGAAGACTTATCAAGAAATTCATCAATTAGCATGTTGGCTTCTGAGGATTGGCTTCCTCTTGGCTGAGGTATTTGGATCTGCTCCAACTCTTCATATTCTACTTGGATCTGCACTCCTTGAATACCTTTGTAACTACCCAAAGATGAGAAATGGAGCAAAATAAAGAACCCCACCAAGCTACAAATTAACAAATGGTATGAGCATCTGCCTCTTGAGGAAAATCTAGTCATGGTCAGAAATATCAGAGTTGTTCTGTCAGAATAATCTTTACTCTTTACATGGAGCTCATTTCAGGCCCAAAAAAAAAAAAAAAGGGAACCCATTGGAGTAAAAATGGGGTAAAAGAAGAGAAATTTTTTATAGTATTTCCTGGATCTCGAGGCAAAAACAACTTGAACCTTAAGATTCTATTGATTGTGCTATCTTCATGCCCTGTGTACAGCCTTTTTCTTTATTGAGCTTCCTCTTGCCATTGTCTTTGTTAGTTTCTGCTCGAGTTGGTTCAATATCAAATGAAGGGACACTTGGACCTGTCAGTTGGAAAAAGAATACATCAAAACGGGATTCTTGCTAGGTATTTGGCCACTTTCGATGCCTTTATGACCTTTTTTTGGGATTCATTTGCTTTTTTCTTAAGATAAAGTTTGGCCAAAAACCAACTCTGACTTTCTGGAGTAAGGTCGTACACCGGACAAGACCAACTTGCCGTTAATGTTTGTTTATTCTATCAATGGGCTGTAATAACGCTCAATACAAGAATACTCCACATGGGCTGTCCAAACAAAAAAAGCGTTTACTTAGGCTTCTATTCGTTTGAGACTTGAGAAGTAGTAAGCCAGGCCTACAAATGGAATCCAAGGTTGTCGATAGCAATTATACAAAACAGTTACAAGTATGTTTCTCCTGCATCATGTCGATCCTTTATAATTATGCCACCTTTGCATTCAAGACTCAAAACAGATTTGTGTTTATCTGTAATCTGATGAATGATAAAGTTTTGTTATTGGATGCTAATTGATAAATGTCACAAGGCCACTGCATTGCTGTATTATAAAATTAAAATTAGCAAATTACTTGGACAAAATGACAAAAGTGGAATTTCATCAAAGCAGGAAAAGAGACGCAAAAAAGGATTCATTTATTTAAAGAGAGAATCCTCCTCCTTTTTATATCTCATGCTACAGAGAAATAAAGGTTCCAGGTAACAAATAAAAAGCTGTCTAGTACAAGTCAAAATGAAACTTTTCCACAGCTCTTAGATATACAGTAATGTTCCAACCAATGGTGCAGCTGAAACGCGCGAGATTTTAACCTCACCCAGCACAGCCCACCCTTGAGCAGCTTAAACTGACAGCAACTTCATAGAGTATCAATGAACATATCCGGACTGTTTTGAGAAAACAAGCCAACTATATAAGATGAACTTAGGAAAGTCAAATATTATTGGTCAGACATATCCGAGTATCAGAGATTAGAATATTTGACCATCCTAGTCTCTTTCTGCCCAAAAGCTATGGGAAAATGAACCAATGCGTGTCCGGCTATGTAGCCTGTCATGCCAATCTGATCAGAAAAATGTGAAAATGCAAGCCACTCAGGAAGGATGTGCCATAACAGTGTGAATGTTTCAGTTTCAGCAGGTATTTCAAGCCACACGAGTCCCTTTTTATCCAAAGAATCACCAAGGAGTTGCATTATGGAAATGACAACTGCCATCACGCCCTTGATATTAATACAAATCTCTCCCCTATTTTCCCTTATAAGCATAATTAAGCACAATACACACCATCCTTGCCTTGGAGTCCTTTATCTGTATGTATAAACAAACACCAAGAAAAGATACAGTGAAGAATAGCCTCTAGCTCAGCTGCAAACAGCAAGCTGACAAGATACCTTATGATGGGTCTTTTCTTCCCAAGAAACTGTCAACATCACCAATCCCTTCAATCAAAGCAAGATAAGTGCTATCATCAGGTGTAATACCTTTACTAACCATCTCTTTGAGAAGTTCCTCAGCAAGTACACCTTCCTGCTTTTTGCATAAACCTTGTATGAGAGCATTGTAAGTGAGAAGAGTGGGGTTAAAACCTGCACGTAACATGTCATCACGAACTTTGAATGCATCATCCATGTCACCTCTCCTACTATACCCACTGATTAGAGTGTTATAGCTGATATGATCAGGTTTAATTCCTCTTCCGTTCATCTCTTCAAGAAGATTAACAGCTTCTTCAATTTTACCCTCTGTACAGTACCCTTGCATTAGAGTATTATAGGTAACTTCATCAGGCTGAACATTCATTTTATCCATCTCCTTCAATATATCAAAAGCACGCTCGACGTTACCATTGGCACAGTGACCATCAATAAATGCATTGAACATAATTCGATCTGGAAATATCCCTTTCCGCAATAATTCAACAACCAAATCATCTGCCTCTTTCATCCTATTCCTTTTGCCCAAGACTTTGATAAGTGATGTATAAGTGACAACCGTTGGTTGAAGACCCCTACTCAACATTTCATCATAGAACTTAAATGCCTTCTTTGCATTTCCCTCCCTGCAATAGCCATTGATCAATATGTTATATGTAATACCATCAGGAAGTACTCTCTTCTCCGACATATCTTTCACCAAATCATCAGTTTCCGTCATTCTTCCATCAAGAAACAATGCATGGATCAACAAGTTATAGGTAGCAACACTTGGCACAATGCCAATCTTAACCATCTCATCCCTATAAAAGAACGCCTTTTCTAGATCCCCTCTATTGCAGCATGAATCTATCAGAGTATTGTAAGTCACAGCTGTAGGGATCAACCCGAACGAATTCATTTTCTCTAACAAGGAAGATACCTCATTTTCCCTCCCTTCCTTCGCCAACCCTCTAATTAACGAATTAAACGTATACGAATCAGGCTCAATTCCTTTTCCTATCATTGTCTCAAAAATCTTATTAGCTCCTTCAAAATCCCCCTTCAAACAATAACCATGAATCACAGTATTATACGATATTAAATTCGGCTTAACTCCCAAACACTGCATATATTCAATGAACTCCTTTGCTTTCTTCAACTTTCCTTCTCTACACAAAACATTTATCATTATATTAAACGTACATACAGTTGAATTAATCTTCATCCTAAACATCTCAGCATACACAATCCAGGCCAAATGGGTCCTATTCAATTTCAAAAAAAGACTCAACAAATCATTACAAGTCTCAACCTTTGGCAGAATTCCCTTCTGTCTCATCAAATAAAAACACTTTAACGCGTCGTCGCCTTTCTTTAACTCACAATAAGCCCTTACAAGCAAATCCAACACAATTGAACTCTTTATTTCCAACTTTCCACGAGCACTCAAAAGCCCATCGAAAATCTCATTGTTCGACGCGATACGAGCATTGATCACTTGTTTGAGAAGATGTGTGGCTTGTTTAGGTGAAGGGAGACGAGAGAGTATGGAAATGGCAAGCGAATAACTGGTAATGTCTAAGCAATTGGGGTTGACATTTTCAATGAAAGTGAGTATTTTGTCTGGAGATGAACGGAGGTTTGGAAGAGTGGATGAGATTAAGGTGGGGTTTAGTTTGCCTGTAAGGTGTTTGATGAAATGCCACTGAGAAGAAGTGACTGATTCTTGGAGGACTTGGGCTGTAGTGGGAATTGTAGGACAAGAGGAAGTTTTGGATTTGGAGAGAGTGAGTGTAGAGAAATGAGGGAGTGAGATTGAAGAAAGCTTGGAGCTTTTGAGAGCTTCCACACTTCTCATGTCGCTGATGCCGTCTGTATGACTCTGCCAAGTTTTTTCCTTCCAGTAAAAGATGCTCAACTCTCAGGGCCTTTTGCACACGGTTTCAAATCATGTTTAGGCATGTAATTTGGATATCATCAATTATATTTTTTTATAGATATAAAAATTTCATAAGTTGTAAAAATTATCAAAATATTTTTAATTTTTATACAATTTTACCAAATGAGTAAGTCATAATTCATAACAAAATTAATACGCTACTAAAAGACCTTTTTAAAAAATACAATAATAATTGATCAAACTTTAGTTTAATAAAAATGGAATTTAACATGAATAGTAATCTAACTACTATTTAATATAATCTTCTCACATGGCAGACATAAATAAAGGGTGGTGAAAATTAATGAGGTTGGTAAATGATTGGTGTGAGTAATTGTTAAAAATATTTACCAATTTATGGGTTTTTTTCTCATGGATCAAGTTTTATAGGAGTATTAAAATTTTTTGAAATCATGAGATAAAATGTATGTCCAAATGCTGGTTTCATCTCATCTCATGATTTCAAACTATAATTTCAAATCGCATATCCAAACGCCTACTGAGTCAAAGGGCTAGAAAAAATTTCAACTATAATATATTACATCAAGTTTGATGAAAAACATAGTAATATATTGCATCAAGTTCAATTCATTCTTTTATGTTCTCTATAATTTATCTTTTACCTTATTCAATCAACTACATAAGATTGTAGTCTCGTCCTAATATATGTGGTTTCATCATTAATTTATCCCTAAAAAAGACATTTTCTTATAGTTAGAAAATAATTTAATTTTAAATTTTCCATTTTACTATTAGTAAGGTAATATAGAGTCACAGAAATGTTTACGACTTATTTTAAACTACAATTTTTGTTTAGAAAAAACGTTCTTTTGTATCCTTGAAAATGTTGCATAAATTGAATCGGAGGAAATAGTAAACAAAGTTCATTTTTTAAAACAATGCAAAAAATAGAAGGTCGGAAAGGAGGAAGAGGACGGTTGTGGATGAAATTGGAAAATCAAAAATTAAGATAAATTTTTAAAATAACTAATAATTTATTTAGTAATTTGTAAGTTTGCTCACATTGTTGATTTCAAGTCCACAAAAAAAAAAAAAGGCCTATACTAAATTGGCAATGGTGTAAATCTGCCATTCCATAATAAATCCTCATAATACAGATTTTATTGAAATGTTTTCACTTACATAACATAAAGTTATTGTTATCAAAAATAGAAAAAACACTCCCAATTAGCCTTCGGTTACCAATTACGTGTCTTTTTTGTAATTTGTTATTGATAAATGTTACATAATGCTCTGTTATACAAGAATTAATTGGCTTTTTATGCATTAAACATTAATCTCAACTAAATATTAGAACTGATGAATACAAATAAACTTGTAACTATATTTTACTTGGGCACTTAAGGAATTTTAAGATTCTTCTTAAAAATAATGATAACATTTCACTGAAATTTGTTACTATTTCAACACCGCCTATAAACACGCTGAAGTGGTAATCTATAATGTTCAGGGTCACATTGTACATTTTCTCTAAGTTATTAAAAGGGACATCAGATGCAATTTTACTAGTCTTTAAAACCCAATCAACTTCAACGACCAGACTTCATAACCTCGCCCAAATACCCGAACAGAAAACCCTAACCTCTGCGAAAACGAAGAAATAAACCCTAATATCCGAGGATGTCGTACGATGACGTGGAGATTGAGGACATGGAGTGGAACAATGAGCTTCAAGCTTTCACATATCCTTGTCCATGCGGTGACTTGTTTCAGATCACAAAGGAAGAGTTGAAGATTGGTGAAGAAATCGCTCGATGCCCTAGTTGTTCCCTTTATATTACTGTTATTTATAATCTCGAAGATTTCCTCGGAGAATCCAAGAAACATGTTGAGCCTTCGAAACAACAGCCTGTTGCTGTCGCTTGAGAACCTTAAAGTTTCCATTTTTTTTCCCTTTTCCCGATATAGGTTTTTTTTCATAATCAATTTAAGATTTTGGTATTATATTGTAATATGTAGTGATTCGAGCTGGCAAAGCTTTGACTCTGAGAGTGAGAGTTGGTGTCAATCTCACGCCTTGTCATACTTGCCTGAAATTTTGATGTATTCTTAAAGAAGAATTACTGGTTTTGTTTGAAGTTTGGCATCTTTGGATTATGAATTATATTAGCATTGCAATAAATTAGTACGTGGTTATGTGTGTTCTTTCTGCTCTTTGATTGCTTGTGCAGAGTTAACAACAACGTCCGCAGTGTAGTCCCACAAGTGGAGTCTTGGGGAGGGCTTGTGCAACAGCAAAACATAGTTGATTACTCATGTGCAGAGTTAACAATTACGTAGGCGCAATAACTTCACTACAACGCTCAATTCTTTACCCTCCTAACTCTCTCCTCATCACTCACTCCGCTTCCTTTCTTGTTCAAGGCTTCTCTCTACTCCTCTCCGATAAGTATGCTCTTATTCCCTCCTTGACTTGTTTTTATATATGCACCCCATGTGTTCGATGAAATGTCCCATAGAATGGATATAGAGGTTTCTTGTAGTAAACCCCAACTAGTTCTGTTATTGAGTGGTCATTGATAATTTGGTGTTGCAATTACCTAGTTACAGTTTTCTCTCGCTTGTTCGTATATATGCACGCCATGTATTCGATGAAATGTCCCATAGAATAGACTTGAATGGGTATAGAAGATTCATGTAGTTAATCCCAAGTAGTTTTGTGACTTGGTCATTGATAATTTGGTATTGGAATTAGCTAGTTACAGTTTTCTTTCACTTGTTTCGCCATGTGTTCGATGAATGTCTGTAGTTTCCTACATTCTTTACTATCTGAATTGTTGAAAAAAAAAAAAGTAATTCAAAGTTGTAGGAAACTAAAATTAGTTGGTATTTGGTATTTTAATTCACGTCTGATAGGATTTATAGTCAGAAATTATATAGGAATAAGTTTTCCTATTTTGAGTTAAAAGTAGGTTTATATATTATTATAAATAGGGGTGGTGCTAGCTATTTTCATATGGTGGAGAATTCTAGAGCACACATTCAAAGATTTATGAGATTCTAAATAAATAGTTTCCTTCAAGAATAAAATAGGCTTTAATGGGTATAGAGAATCACTCCAACTAGCTTTTTGATTTAGTGGTCATTGATTGATTATTCTTTAATGGGCTTTACAATTTAATATTGGAACTTATCTAGTCACAGTTTCGGGGCAACATTGATGTTTTTGTAGAAAGTTAATTTGCTCTTTGCCATCATTATTCTTATATATGCACCCCCTGTTTTCTACTAAATGTCCCACAATTTCCTACATTATGTAGTATTGGAATAAAATAGGCTTGAATGTATATAGAGTGGTCTATGTAGTTCACCCCAGTTAGTTTTCTGATTGAGTGGTCATTGATTGATTATTCTTGAATGGGTTTTACAATTTGGTATTGGAATTTATCTAGTCACAGTTTCAGGCAATTGTATATTTGTATGCCTTATTATTTGGTGGTAATTTGTGCTGTCAATAGCTGTATAGCAGATGCCTTATTTAAGAACTTCAGTTTATTGAAATAATAAAGACGACTATGGACCAATAATAAGGATGAAAAGTATCAAGTTGAGAGAGCTCGAATGGAGGATTGAAAGTCCTACCTTTACTGGTCATCGATGTCTATTCTTAAAATTGATTACAGTAAAGCCCTTAGTGAAGTACAAGAGGATTTATTTCTGTTCTTTTATTCCATTTAAAAATTAAAAAAAATAAAAAGAATTGCAGGAGAACAAGCCACATTTGTTATTCTGACTGAGCCATATCATCCAATTGTTCCCTGGAAGTCTTCTTTTTGTGAAATGATTTTTCCCTTTTTCCTGCCTTTTTTTAAAAAAAAAATAATTATAGTTTTGTGCATAAGCAATAAATACGATTAGTGTACCCCCAAAAAAAAAAAAAAACTTTATGCGGTGTTGTGGTAAGGGTCAATTGGAAACAACCTCTCTACTCCACAAAGGTAGGGGTAAGGTCTGCGTACAACCTACCGTCCCTAGACCCTACTTGTGGGATTACATTGGGTATGTTGTTGTTGTTACAGTTTCAAATGTGGATGTATTTGGTGAAAGTTAATTTGCTCTTTGCTATCTTTATTGTTTTGGTATGTTATGTTTTGATCACACACCATTTAATTGGCAGCCTACTTAACTTAATGTGATCTTGCATCAATTCTTTTAATAATTGCAACCATTAATAATGAAAACATCTGATGAAGATTTCTATTTGGCATAAAAATTGCTGCTCAGGTCATAGTCAGTGCGCCAGGCAGCAGCTACTGCTTATGGTGCTTTGTGTTCTGTATTATGTTTAATCTCGATAGCTCCAAATGGAAGGCAGAACCATGTCATTCTTGGCAGTTTGCTTTGTTAACACTCTTGCTGGTGCATGGTGAGCAATACATGAAGCTGCCAGATATTGTATTACCACTCGCCTTCAGACGAACCTTGGTGGTCCAACTCAAACTTTTGCAGCATTGGAGCGCATGCTTTTTGACGTTGCTCATGTCCTGCAGCTTGATGCTGATCAAAGTGATGGAAACTTAAATATTATTGGTTCTTCTTATGCTCACTTGTTACCTATGAGTTTGCTGCTTGATTTTGTAGAGGCTCTTAAGAAAAATGTATACAATGCATATGAAGGATCAACTGTTTTACCCAGTGCTTCTAGGCAAAGTTCCTTGTTCTTTCGGGCAAATAAGAAGGTTTGTGAGGAGTGGTTTTCTCGGATAAGTGAGCCTATGATGAATGCAGGATTGGCACTCCAATGTCATGATGCTACGATTTATTATTGCGCGTTGCGCTTGGAGGAGCTAAGGAGCCTTGTGGTTTCATATATCAAAGACAAGTCGAGAGTGCTAATGGCCTAAAATATCCACAATGTCAGAGCCAGGTATGCTACAGATATCTCGAGGGTTTTACGGCACATGTGTTTGGCTTTCTGTAAAACTCATGAGCCAGAGGCATTAATTGTATCCAAAATTTGGCAACAGTAGTTTTCTCTCCCTTGTTTACTGATGAAACCAGAGTTTAGATGATAATGGAATAATTGGACATTTTTCATGCATTACTGGGCTTCTATATCAAGCTGGAGGTCAGCATGAAAAAGCTGAGGCTCACTTTATTCATCTGTTTCAGACTGAGGACTCACTCACTTCTATGGGTTCTGATGGTGTTCAGTTTTCGATTGCACGTATTATTTTGGGTTATTCGGTAGTTTCTGATTGGAAGTCCTTGGAATCCTGGTTGTTGGAACTGCAAACACTTCGTGCTAAGCATGCCGGAAAAAGTTATTCTGGTGCTCTAACAACTGCTCGCAATGAAGTAAATTCAGTTCAAGCCTTGGCACGCTTTGATGAGGCCGAAATTTCAGGCAGCATAGTTGATTACTCTTGTGCAGAGTTAACAGTTATGTTAAGACTTTGACAACAGGAAAAAATTGGCATCAGGGGCAGTAATGGCATCTTGCACAACGGCCAAAGCCCGATTCAACAATGTCGCTTGAATGGAAAACGAAAATGCCGCTTGTAAAAATCTTTCTTGAACGATATGACAGGATGCAAGGAAGAAGCCCCCCGCTACCTCCCAATTTATTCAAATTTTTAATGCAGCTGATTGAAAAAAAAGACTTTCCTACAGAAAATTAGAATTTGACATGATAGTGGATTGTTCAGGATTCGAACCCCTTTTCACCAATTGCCTAAAGTTCCAACTAAAAAGATGAAATAATTTTTCATTATTTAAATTGAATTATTGAGCCTCCCAATATCGCAAGGAGGTCAGGGTATTATCAAGTGCGTATTGCCAAGGGTAAATTTATTTCTTTTCTCTTGTGTTGGCTTTGCAGGTTTTTGCGGGTTCCTCGTGTGTATCTCGACCCTTAGAGAGAATATTTCAAATGAGATACTATTTAGCCTTCTTTAGGAGTTGTAGCTTATCGACTTATATAGTTGAGGACAAACTAAGGTGGTCACCGAATGAATCTAGTAATTAATGCGGCCAGAGAGGTTGCGGTGAGTATCGTTGCATAACTCCGACAACTTCTTTTGCTTTGATATCCCTGTAAATGATATTTTTCATCAAAATAGTACCGTTGCTTATTTTGATGATCCCCGATACAGAAAAAGAGATCGAACATTGTTAAATATGAGACTATCGAAACACATTCACCCAACACTGTTTGCTGGGATAAAAGGCATGTCCCAGGCAGTCTTTAAAAAAAAAAAAAAAAAAAAAAACCGATGTTCAATCTTGATTAGTTTCACCTCTTTGCAAGGTGATGACACCAATAGTTGTAGCACAGATGACAGCTTCTTTGTTCAAATTTTATTTGTGCATTAATTTTTGACAAACTTAAAGAACCAAAATTGTTATATCATAAATTACTATATAATTAAAATTGTTTATTTTTGACAAACTTAAAGAACCAAACTTTTAAAAACAACTAATATTTTAAAAAAAACTTTTTTTAAAAAGTAAAAGCGGTTTGCGTTTAGCGATTAATTTAAAAATACTTTTGAGCGACAATTAGTGTTTGATCAAGTTTTTAAAAATGCTTCTATGTGTATTTTTCTCAAAGTCTTTTAAAAAAAAGTGTTTTTGGGCAAAAGCTATTTTTTTAACTTCGAAAAGCTATTAGCTACTTAAAAAGACTTATTTTCTCCCCAAAAGCCAAATACCTCACTTTTTTAAAAATAAGTACTTTTGGGGGAAAAATAAATTTGGCCAAACAAGCTATAAGTCAAATCACTAAGATCAATATGCACAAAATCCACTTACTGTGCTTGAATTAGGTTGCTTGCCCTTTTATTAGGTTGGGTATGAGTTGCTACCTGGATCTGATGTGGATCCAACGTGACTATCTTTTTTTTTTTTTTTTTTTCGTGTGATGTGGACTTCCATCCATAAAAGGATAAATATATCAAGTATCCTAATGGGAAGGGCGAATTTGATCCCGAACTTTGACGGAAAATAAATTTAAATTATAAATCATATTTGGAAGGTAAATTTGACCCTTCGCCGGTGGATCTATCCCCAAATGTAATAGTAGAGCATTTTTATCTTTTCTTTTCATTTTCTTCCATTGTTTACTAACTTCTACAAACTTTTAAATGCCTAAAAGGAGAAGTTGTGGGACGCAATATGAATAAGCAAAACATTTAGGGCCACAGTGCATTTATACGTTAACTTCGACTTTCTTGTTTCTTGAAATTGTTTGAGCGGTCGACGGTGAACGGAGAAACGAAACAGCAATACAAGACGTGCTCTCTCACATGTAAACCAAAAAGACAAAGAAACAGACATAAAAGATGAAGAATTCATCATCATCAGAATAAATAAAGGGGGATGATGCAAGGACTTCATCACCAACAGCAGCAATTAGCGGCACTTCTCACTGTCGCTTTACCCAAAGACGATTCTTCCAAATCAACTTCAAGTCCTGAAGATAATGAAGAGTCTTCTCGTGTAGGCGCTATAACTTCACTACAACGCGCTATTCTTTATCCTCCTAACTCTCTCCTCATCACTCACTCCGCTTCTTTTCTTGCTCAAGGCTTCTCTCAACTCCTCTCCGATAAGTATGCCGCTCTTTCTCTCTCACTTGTTCTTATATATGCACCCCATGTGTTCGATGAAATGTCCCATAGAATGGATATAGAGGTTTCTTGTAGTACACTCCAACTAGTTCTGTTATTGAATGGTAATTTGGTGTTGCAATTACCTAGTTACAGTTTTCTCTCACTTGTTCTTATATGTGCACGCAATTTATTCGATGAAATGTCCCATAGAATAGACTTGAATGGGTATAGAAGATTCATGTTCTTCAGTTTCAAAAAAAAAAAAAATAGAAGATTCATGTTGTTAACCCCAAGTAGTTTTGTGATTTAGTGGTCATTGATAATTTGGTGGTGCAATTACCTAGTTACAGTTTTCTCTCACTTGTTCTCATATATGCACGCAATATGTTCGATGAAATGTCCCATAGAATAGGCTTGAATGATTATAGAGGATTCATGTAGTTCATTCCCAACTAGTTTTGTGATTTGGTGGGCATTGATAATTTGGTATTGGAGTTACCTAATGACAGTTTTCTCTCACTTGTTCTTATATATGCACGCCATGTGTTCGATGAATGTCCTGTAGGAAACTACATTCTTTACCATCTGAATTGTTGAGAAAAAGTAATTCAAAGTTGTAGGAAACCAAAATTAGTTAGTATTTGGTATTTTAATTCATGTCTAATCAGATTTATAGTCAGAAATTATATAGGAATAGGTTTTCTAGTTGTGGGATTACATTGGGTATGTTGTTGTATTGTTGTTACAGTTTCAAATGTGGATGTATTTGGCGAAAGTTAATTTGCTCTTTGCCATCTTTATTGTTTTGATATGTTATGTTTTGATCACACACCATCACAGCCTACTTAACTTAATGTGATCTTGCATCAATTCTTTTAATAATTGCTACCATTAATTATGAAAACATCTGATGAAAATTTTTGTTTGGCATAAAAATTGCTGCTCAGGTCATATTCAGTGCGCCAGGCAGCAGCTACTGCTTATGGTGCTTTGTGTTCTGTACTATGTTTAATCTCGATAGCTCCAAATGGAAGGCAGAACCATGTCATTCTTGGCAGTTTGGTTGATCGGTTCATTGGTTGGGCATTGCCATTGCTTAGCACTGTAGTAGATGGGACAACTGATCTTGCATTGGAGGCCTTGCGTGAATTTCTTAATGTTGGGGATGTTGCTGCTGTTGAGAGGTTTGCATTGCCAATTCTCAAGGCTTGCCAAGAGCTTCTTGAGGATGAAAGAACCTCCTTGAGCTTATTGCGCAGGCTTCTCGCCGTTTTAACACTGATCTCCTTGAAGTTTTTTAGATGCTTTCAGCCCCACTTTGTTGATGTTGTTGATCTCCTCCTTGGGTGGGCAATGGTACCAGACCTTGCAGAATCTGATAGGCGTGTTATTATGGATAGTTTCCTGCAGTTTCAGAAATATTGGGTGAACAATATGCAGTTTCCATTGGGATTGCTCTCAAAGTTTCTAGGCGATATGGACGTGCTACTTCAGGATGCAAGTCCTGGTAGCTCCCAGCAGTTTCAAAGATTACTTGCATTATTGTCTTGTTTTTCGACAGTGTTACAGTCCACAGCATCGGGTTTGCTGGAGATGAATATGCTTGAGCAGATAAGTGAACCTCTTTGTAAAATGGTTCCTACTCTATTAGGATGCATGTCTATGATTGGAAAAAAGTTTGGGTGGTCAAAATGGATTGATGATTCTTGGAGATGCTTGACATTGCTTGCTGAAATTTTGAGTGAACGGTTTGCAATATTTTACCCTATTGCAGTTGATATCTTGTTTCAGAGCTTGGTTATGGAATGTAAGGACCAGTCTATCAGGATTAAGAAGCTTGATTCCTTTCAGGTTCATGGAGTTCTTAAAACCAATTTGCAATTGCTGTCTCTTCAAAAGCTTGGCCTTTCCGCATCATCTGTTCACAAGATATTACAATTTGATGCGCCTATATCTCAGCTGCGTTTACATCCCAACCACTTAGTGCCCGCAAGCTCGGCAGCTACTTACATATTTTTGCTTCAACATGGGAACTTTGAGGTTGTTGAAAAATCAGTGATTGTGCTGCTTGAGGAGCTGGATTTGTTGAGGTGCATGCTCGGACAAAAATCAGACCTGCAAAATCCAGCATATGATGTCAAAGTTCCTAAATCTTACTCGAAATCTGAGCTATTTGCCTTGATTAAGTTTGATCTGAGGGTCTTACTTAGTTGTGTTTCTTTGGGCAGTGGAGCTAGCATGATTGGCCAAACGGAAATCGACACTCTGTATGTTAATAGGTCAGGAAAGTTAATATCGAGCATTATTGGCAATTTCAACCCTTTCGAGTCACCTGTCCGAGGGCATGTAGAATTGCAAGTCACAGTTCTCAAGACGTTAGAAAGACTAGCTGCACTTGAATTTTTAAGCAAATGCTCTCTAAGGAAACAAGTTACTGCCACAGTTTCACAGGAAATACCTGAGAAGCTTGAAAAGGTTGAAAATGAGAGGACTGAACTTCCTGGACTAGTCTTACAGCATCTGAAAATGTATGCTATCCTTCTTATAAGAGCTCTTCATGACACTTCTCCTCTAGCAGTTAAAATAGAAGCACTACAGTGGATACATGAATTCTGTGGAAAAGTTGTTGACATATATGAGAATGAGAAGGCATTATATTTTCCATATGAAGTATTTGGATATGCAGACATTGTCCAGGATTTGCTGTTTTCAGTTCTGGATGTTGCGTCAGATAGAGAACCAAAAGTGAGATCTTTTGTGGCATTAGTCCTTCAGAAGCTTCTACAAGCAAAGCTTGTTCATCCTACACACTTCATAATTACTACTCAGGCGGTTATTGAAAAACTTGGTGATCCAGATGAAGATATACGTAATGCATTTATCAGGTTGCTTTCAAATGTGCTACCTATTACAGTGTATGCATGTGGTCTCCGTGACAATGGAGTGGCTACTACGTGCTGGCCAGGTGTTCTTAGATTTAACAATAGGTCGAACTTGCATTGGAAGCAACTTTTTGCACTTAAGCAACTGCCTCAGCAACTTCATTCACAGCAACTTGTTACCATACTTAGTTACATTGCACAGAGATGGAAAGTGCCTCTTTCTTCGTGGATCCAGAGGCTCATTTGTAGCTGTGGGCACCCCAAAAATGTTGGTTTGACTCAGCCTGAGGAAGCATCTAATTCTAGCTCAAATGGGCTATTGTGGGATATCAAAGTTGACGAAGATGTTCTTAAGAGAATTTGCTTTGTTAACACTCTTGCTGGTGCATGGTGGGCAATACATGAAGCTGCCAGATATTGTATTACCACTCGCCTTCGGACGAACCTTGGTGGTCCAACTCAAACTTTTGCAGCATTGGAGCGCATGCTTCTTGACGTTGCTCATGTCCTGCGGCTTGATACTGATCAAAGTGATGGAAACTTAAATATTATTGGTTCTTCTTATGCTCACTTGTTACCTATGAGATTGCTGCTTGATTTTGTAGAGGCTCTTAAGAAAAATGTATACAATGCATATGAAGGATCAACTGTTTTACCCAGTGCTTCTCGGCAAAGTTCCTTGTTCTTTCGGGCAAATAAGAAGGTTTGTGAGGAGTGGTTTTCTCGGATAAGTGAGCCTATGATGAATGCAGGATTGGCGCTCCAATGTCATGATGCTACGATTTACTATTGCGCGTTGCGCTTGGAGGAGCTAAGGAGCCTTGTGGTTTCAGCTATCAAAGACAAGTCGAGAGTGCTAGTGGCTGAAAATATCCACAATGTCAGAGCCAGGTATGCTGCAGATATCTTGAGGGTTTTACGGCACATATGTTTGGCTTTCTGTAAAACTCACGAGCCAGAGGCATTAATTGGTATCCACAATTGGGCAACAGTAGTTTTCTCTCCCTTGTTTACTGATGAAAACCAGAGTTTAGATGATAGTGGAATAATTGGACATTTTTCATGGATTACTGGGCTTGTATATCAAGCTGAAGGCCAGCATGAAAAAGCTGCGGCTCACTTTATTCATCTGCTGCAGACTGAGGACTCACTCACTTCTATGGGTTCTGATGGTGTTCAGTTTTCGATTGCACGTATTATTGAGAGTTACTTGGCAGTTTCTGATTGGAAGTCCTTGGAATCCTGGCTGTTGGAACTGCAAACACTTCGTGCTAAGCATGCTGGAAAAAGTTATTCTGGTGCTCTAACAACTGCTGGCAATGAAGTAAATTCAGTTCAAGCCTTGGCGCGCTTTGATGAGGCTGAATTTCAGGCAGCATGGGCTTGTCTTGATTTGACCCCTAAAAGTAGCAGCGAACTCAGCCTGGATCCCAAGTTGGCTTTACAAAGGAGTGAACAAATGCTGTTGCAAGCTATGCTTCATCAAGTTGAGGGAAGAGTGGAGAAGGTGCCAGAGGAATTGCAGAAGGCCAAGGGAATGCTGATGGAACCATTGTCTGTCTTGCCTTTGGATGGACTTGTAGAGGCAGCATCACATGTCAACCAGTTATACTGCATATCTGCATTTGAAGAATGTTACAAGCTCAATGTAAGCCAAGACAAGCATTTTCCATCACTAATAAGTTCTCATATGCAAGCGATGAAGTCTCCCATTATCAAAGATCGTCAAGATTGCAATATATGGTTAAAGGTCCTACGAATATATCAAACGGCTTACCCCACATCACCTATGACTCTTGAACTTTGCAGGAATTTGATGAGCTTAGCTCGTAAGCAAAAAAACTTCCGTTTGGCAAATCGTCTTGACAGTTATCTCAAAGATCGTCTTTCTAGTTTCCCTGATGGAAGTACCCGTGATCATATAAATCTTGGTTTGGAGTATGAGAGAGTACTGTTGGTGCGTGCTGAAGACAAATTTGAAGATGCTTTAACCGGTCTTTGGTCACTTATCCGTTCTTCCATGGTTTCATCTTCATTTGTAGCGTCTGACACCATTGATAAAGTTCTGAAGGCAAAGGCATGCCTGAAACTATCTAATTGGTTGCAAGAAGACTATTCAAATTCTGGGATGAAAGACATAGTCCTGCAATTTAGAGGTGATTTCAACACCTCACCCGGCAGAGAGGAATCTAGCTTCATTCTTGATAATCTGACTTGTAAGGAGAATGTGAACGCTATTATTCAGGAACTTGTGGGCACTGCAACAAAGTTATCATCCCAACTCTGTCCCACTTTAGGGAAATCTTGGATTTCATATGCCTCTTGGTGTTATAATCAAGCTAGATCATCGTTGCGTGCCCCCTGTGAAGCTACCCTTTTTTCTTGCTCATTTTCTGCTGTTCTTGATTCTGAAATCCAACCAACAAGATATAAGTTAACAGAGGAAGAATTTTTGAACGTGAAAGACATTATCTCAAAGCTTCTCCGGAGAAGATACTGTGGCAAAGTGTTGAATGAAGATGGAGATTCTGATGTTTGCTGCTCTGAATCTTCTGAAAGCATGCAAAGTGATGGCACTGCTCGCTCTCTGTTGCAGGAGGTAGTAGATACTATCGAAGCTGAAGCTGGAGCCCCTGGAGTAGAAGATTATAATGGTGAATTCTTTCCCAATACATTGACTTCTAAGTTGCAGCAATGCTTATTAAAAGCAAATGTTTTTCTAGAAGAAGCAAATGTCAGTGATTTGGTTAATATCTGGTGGTCTTTGCGGCGTAGAAGGGTCTCTCTCTTTGGCCATGCTGCTCAAGCTTTTGTGAATTTTCTTTCATATGCATCTTCCAGATCTTTAGATGGCCAATTAACCGGCTGTAGTGAGGAGTCAAAATACAAGTCTGTGAACTATACACTCAGATCCACACTTTATGTGTTGCATATTCTTCTTAACTATGGAGTTGAGCTGAAAGACACACTTGAACCTGCACTTTCGGCAGTTCCTTTGCTACCATGGCAGGTAGGTTCTAATTCTGCTTATTGTTTGGTTTTGATTGCTTTGTCATATTTTAATGATCTCTTCCTTTTGTAGGAGATAACACCTCAGCTGTTTGCTCGTCTAAGTTCCCACCCTGAACAAGCGGTTAGAAAACAATTGGAGACCTTACTAGTAAAGCTGGCTAAGCTGTCTCCTAGGTCTGTTGTCTATCCAACTCTAGTTGATGCAAACTCTTATGAAAGAGAACCTTCTGAGGAGCTTCAGAAAATACTGGCTTGTTTGGTAAAATCTTTCTTTACCATTGTATCTGATTATTGTCTTTATGATGTAGAGAGAATTTTCATGAAATTATATTTTCAATTAAAGTATGGTCAGAGTCAGACAGCATCATAGCTTTTTAATTTGAGTATAGTGTCCTATAATCAATCGTGGTTCTGCATTTGGGATTTCAGTCTGCTTTCTTGTAGTGAGACTTCTTTAGCTAAGTGGAAAATGTTCAAAGGGCTTTTCCCAGCATTACATTCCTCTAGTCTTTGTTGTCATTTGGATTCCAAATTGTAGTATTTGAACTCATTTTACTTGTTGAGTATTCCTGACAATTTCTCTTACTTCTTCTGGTAGATAATCTTTTAACCTGTTAAAGTGTCTCATTGAACCATGATATTTTTCTGGAATTATTCTTTCCAACTTGCAAAAAGAATTTTCTTGGTAGGTTATGATAGCAATTCCTTTCTACTTGTAAGCTGTTAGGATAAATTGATGCATGTTCCAGTCCACTTATAGCAGTTTATCATGACATATTGCTCAAAGGTAGTGGATCAGCAGTTTGCAACTTCTCTTTTTCTGTTGGTCTCCTACTTTAACCTCTGATTTGCAATCTTAGACATACTTTTTGAAATAGTTTATCCCACGATTTTACTTAGACCAAATGATACTTTCTTCTTCTTTTCTCCTGTGATGCATTAGTTTGTTAGGTTTATGCAGATACAAGCATTCCTTAATTAAAAAAAAAAAATGCAGATACAAGCATTCCAGATTTGGTTATATTGACTCAAATCTGTTTTGAGAACAAAAAAAATAATTAAATCTTTCTATGAATTGCAGAATGAGCTGTATCCTAAGTTAGTTCAGGATGTCCAGTTGATGATAACAGAGCTTGAAAATGTAACAGTCCTCTGGGAGGAATTATGGCTCAGCACACTTCAAGATCTTCATGCAGGTAGCTGATGCTCTTTCATTAGTCATGAGCCGTGTTTGGTTCTGGGGTTACCCTTTATGTGTGGTTTACCTTTTTCTGGATATCAAAGCTGAAGGGATGGGTGCTCATGTTTTTAAGTCCTTAAAGGTAAAAAGAAGTCAAAGCTCACCTCATATGAAAAGCATAAGAAAACTCTGAACGTGAACATTTGGTTTTACAATATTAAGAAGTTAACTTAAGTTACATACATTGTGTGCAAGTTGAAAACTTGTGATGTTTAACTTCATCAATGGACCTTTTGTTTTAGTTCATCATAAATCAAAAAGGAGCATTGTCCCCACTTCTTCATTATGAAACGAACAATCAATACTTAGATGTACTGCAGCACTTGTTCCAAGTCGATAAGCATTCAATTGGGAAGGGAAGCATTAAATTTATTTCAATTGTCTTACCTCTTCTTGTATTGTTCTTTGATATATAATTGATCAGATGTAATGAGGCGCATAAATTTGCTGAAAGAGGAGGCTGCACGAATTGCAGAAAACCCAACTCTTAGCCATGGAGAGAAGAACAAGATCAATGCTGCAAAGTACTCAGCAATGATGGCTCCTATTGTTGTTGTCCTAGAGCGTCGCTTTGCTTCTACTTCTCGTAAACCTGAAACTCCTCATGAAATTTGGTTCCATGATGTGTACAAGGAGCAAATAAAATCTGCTATCGTAACTTTCAAGACCCCCCCTGCATCTGCTGCAGCTCTTGGGGATGTTTGGCGACCATTTGATAATGTTGCTGCATCCTTGGCATCTTATCAAAGGAAATCCTCAGTATCGCTACGGGAAGTCGCACCACAGTTGGCTATTCTATCATCATCTGATGCTCCAATGCCTGGTCTTGAGAAGCAAATGACGGTTTCTGAATCTGAAGAGGGACTTAATACTTCTTCCAGTGGAATTGTCACAATTGCTTCTTTCTGTGAACAGGTGGCAATTTTATCTACCAAGACAAAACCTAAAAAGATTGTTATAGTAGGCTCTGATGGGGAGAAGTACACATATCTGTTGAAAGGGCGTGAAGATCTGCGGCTTGATGCCAGAATAATGCAGCTGCTACAAGCAGTTAACAATTTTCTGCATTCATCATCTGCTGTACAGAGTCAGTCTGTCTGCGTTCGCTTCTATTCCGTCACACCTATTAGTGGTCGAGCTGGTCTCATCCAGTGGGTGGATAATGTAGTAAGTATTTACAGCATCTTTAAGGCATGGCAGAGTCGAGTCCAGCTGGCACAACTTTCTGCGCTAGGTGCTAATGCAAAACAGACAGTTCCTCCACCTGTTCCTCGGCCAATGGACATGTTTTATGGTAAGATCATACCTGCACTTAAAGAGAAGGGAATAAGAAGAGTAATATCAAGAAGAGATTGGCCTCATGAAGTTAAACGAAAGGTACTTTTGGATCTCATGAAGGAAGCCCCTAAGCAACTTCTTTACCAGGAACTTTGGTGTGCAAGTGAGGGATTCAAGGCCTTCAGCTCGAAATTGAAGAGGTAATGTTTTTCTCCCTATCTACCTGCAATAGTCTGCTGTAAATGCAACGCATAGGATATGGGTTTCACAGTTGGAGGATTTTCTGCAAAGGCAATTTGTCTATGGTTGTCATCCTAGTTTTCAACTCAAGAAAGGGGTGTAGAATAATCTTCTTTTCTTGTGAGAGTCGTGTTTCATGTCAATTTAGTTTCCATTTTATAGTGACACTGTCAATGGATATTGGATTGGTGGCTCTTCTATAATGATTGAATTTTATCTGCTTGCAGATATTCAGGGAGTGTAGCAGCCATGAGCATCATTGGCCACGTTTTAGGCCTTGGAGATCGCCATTTGGATAATATTCTTATCGATTTTTGCTCTGGGGATATTGTGCATATCGATTACAATGTCTGCTTTGATAAAGGGCAAAGATTAAAGATCCCAGAAATAGTGCCTTTCCGACTGACACAGACAATTGAAGCAGCTCTAGGGTTAACTGGCGTAGAGGGTACATTTAGAGCTAATTGTGAAGCTGTTCTTGGTGTTCTAAAGAAGAACAAGGACATAATCTTGATGTTACTTGAGGTCTTTGTATGGGATCCCCTTGTGGAATGGACACGTGAAGACTTCCATGATGATGCAGCAATTTTCGGAGAGGAAAGGAAGGGGATGGATCTCGCTGTCAGTTTGAGTCTATTTGCCTCCCGCATGCAAGAAATTCGTATTCCCTTGCAGGTACCTTCTATCAGCAATAACTCCATTTGTTATCGTTGTTATGATCTTGCAAGTGCTTTCAACTAGACTAATAGGTTTCTACTCTTTCATGTTAGTTGCTCCTTCTTTCCTTGGAATAAATGCTATGAACGAGGCTGTTTTTAATTCCAGAGTATCCTGGATAGCTCTTGCTGTCTCCACCACGCCATTTTTTATCCTGTATCACCGCGTGTTGGAAAACACCATACTGAATCTATTGGGTCCCTATGCTTCATCTTCGGCACAACTCTGGACCGCTTCCCGTAGTTCCTTTTCCACTATCTCCCTCAACTTTTTCCCTTTTAACCTGTTCCTCCCAGTACATTGATTCCCCCACTTCTATTCTCTACAAAGTGTCTCATATTTGTTGCTGCTACTCGATGAAAAAATCTTTCTGTACACAGCCCCTTCTTTTAGCCATTGCCCTCTAGGTTGTCTTCAGCTATTTTTCTTGAGCTTTTTTTCCCCCTCTTTCTAGAAATGGCAAGGTTTATCAATGTTTTGGTGGATTTATTATATTATTTTAATTGGTAAGATAAGAAAAATTGAAAGTTATTACATAAGAGTTTCATATCTTAAATTTTTGGATCAAGTGCAGGTACTTCAATTTGAGTGCTATGAGTTAGATTAAATGATTTAGTCTCTCTTCCGCACAAATAATCTATATTTTTCAAAATTCATGTTGTATGAAATAAGTAAATGAACAATGGTCAATTAACAATTTTTTTTTTTTTAAACAAAAACAATGGTCAATGAACAATTTTTTTTTTTTTTTAAAAAAAAACAATGTCAATTAACAAAATATAAATTTAAGTGATGTGTTTTTTTCTTAATGGATAAGGATAGAAAAAATAATCCATATTGGAAAGACAGCAAATACATAATCCAGGTAAAAAGATCAAAACCAATAAAAAGTTTATACAGAATGAATATTCGATGAGCTAAACATATTATCAAAGAAAACAAAAAAGCTCCACCAGTATCCACTCTTTTCGTTGCTATAGAGAATTTGGATGATTTGCCTTTTGTGAATCTGTTCTATTACTTCAATTTGTTAGATAGGAATATTGGAATTTAATCGCATACATTTTACACTGTGTCTTGGTTATTTTAGTTTTAAACTAAATCTAAGTTTTATATCTCAATAAGACGTGCAAAACACCCAAAATGTAGATCAATATACATAGTATGGATGTTTAGCGGCAGGATCATTTTTTGCCTTCTCATTATAAGTTAATTGTAAGGCAAATTGTAAATACATGCAAGATCTTGCATTCAGAGTGTTACATGTATTGGTATTTTCAATTAATGATTTTTGTTTTGTTTTCATTATCTAGGAGCATCATGATCTTCTCCTGTCTACCTTACCAGCTGTTGAATCTGGTCTTGAGGTATGCAGTCAGCTTCCTTCTGCAGGTGATGAGATTTAGTTCTTAGTTACAATGAACTTAGGTCTAATGATTTCATACTGACTCGCAGAGATTTATAAACATCATGAATCAGTATGAAGTTGTCTCTGGTCTTTATCGTCGTGCTGACCAAGAGAGATCTAACCTTGTTCTACGTGAGACATCTGCGAAGTCACTTGTTGCTGAAGCTACTTCTACTTCAGAGAACATTCGGGCTTCTCTTGAAATGCAGGCTCGAGAATTGGCACAAGCTCAAGCTGTCGTAATGGAGAAAGCTCAAGAAGCAACAACTTGGATTGAACAGCATGGAAGGACCCTTGATGCTCTAAGAAGCAGTTCGATCCCAGATATCAGAGCCAGCATAAAGCTGACTGCTAAAGAAGAATCTCTATCTCTTGTATCTGCTGTTCTAGTGGCTGGGGTTCCTTTGACTGTTGTCCCTGAACCCACTCAAGCTCAGTGCAATGATATAGATAGAGAAGTTTCTCACTTAGTAGCTGAGCTGGATCATGGACTTTCTCCAGCAATATCAACAATCCAAACGTATTCTTTGGCTTTGCAACGGATCTTGCCAATCAACTACCACACCTCCAGTCCAGTCCATGGTTGGGCTCAAGTTCTTCAGCTTGCAGTAAATACGCTGTCCTCTGACATTCTATCGCTCAGCCGAAGGCAGGCTGCTGAACTTATTGGAAAGGCACATGGTGATGGTATTGATTCTGTTAAAAATAGATATGATGATCTTTGCCTTAAAGTGGGTCAGTATGCAGCAGAAATAGAGAGAATGGAAGAAGAGTGTGCAGAGCTCGTTAACTCAACTGGTCCTGAGACTGAATTAAGAGTTAAAAATAGTCTATTGTCTGCTTTCAAGAACTACATGGAGTCTGCTGGTTTTGAGAGGAAAGAAGATTCTGGTCAGTTAGGATCTTCAGTTCACGGAGGCTCACAAGATGGTGGTTTGCACGGGAACTTTCAACAGACCAAGGAAAAGGTTCTATCAGTTCTGAAAGCAGCTTTTAGTTCAATATATAATGATGTTAAGAATAAAATACTCGATAACTTGAGTCATTTCACTAGGAGAAGACACACGGACATGATATTGTGCTCTGATCTTGGAAACTTTTTCTCTGAGTTTGAGGAGCAAGTAGAAAAATGCATTCTTGTAGCAAAGTTTCTGAATGAACTTCAGCAGTATGTCAGCATGGATTATAGGGGCATTGACACAGCTGTTGACACTTCTGAATCTTTGTTTGATAGTAATTGGACTTCAATTTTTAAAACCAGTCTGCTTTCCTGTAAAAATTTGGTGGTTCAAATGGTTGAAGTTGTCCTACCAGAGGTCATCAGATCGGTCATTTTGTTCAATACGGAAGTCATGGATGTGTTTGCATCACTCTCGCAAATCAGGAGATCCATAGATACAGCATTAGAGCAGCTTATTGAGGTTGAATTGGAGAGAGCTTCTTTAGCTGAGCTTGAGCAGAATTACTTTGTTAAGGTTGGTCTCATCACTGAGCAGCAGTTGGCTCTTGAAGAAGCTGCTGTTAAGGGAAGAGACCACTTATCTTGGGAAGAGGCTGAGGAATTGGCCTCTCAAGAAGAAGCATGTAGAGCCCAACTTGACAAGCTCCACCAGAGTTGGAACCAGAAGGACGTCCGAACTTCATCTCTTGTACAGAAAGAAGCTACCATTAGAAGTTCTCTGGTTTCTTTAGAACAGAATCTGCAATCTATGATCTCTCATGAACATGATAAGGAGCTACATCTTTTCAGAAGCAGAGCTCTTATGGCTGCACTAATGCAGCCCTTCTCTGAATTGGAAGCAGTTGATCGAGAATTGTCGTTGCTTGGGCCACCTTTTGAATCTGGTTCAACCAGGATTTATCACCTAAAAAATTTATTTAATTCAGGATGCCCCCTATCTGAATATATTTGGAAATTTCCTGGCATATGGAGCAATCATGCATTCTTTGTGTGGAAGGTTTATATAGTGGACTCTTTTCTTGATTCCTGCACACAAAATATAGCTTTACAAGCTGATCAAAGTTTGGGATTTGATCAACTTGTAAATGTAGTGAAGAAAAAACTTGAATCTCAGCTTCAAGAAAATGTTGAGCAGTACTTGAAAGAGAAAGTTGTGCATGTTTTAATAACAAGGTTAGAGAAAGAAAGTGAATATTTGAAGCAAGTGACAGAGACAACAGAAGATCTTACTTGTGATCAAGGAAATAACCACGTTGCAGCCGTAAGAAATGTGCAAAGCATGCTTCAGGAGTACTGCAATGCACATGAAACTGTCAGAGCAGCAAAATCAGCTGCTTCCCTCATGAAGAGGCAGGTGAGTGAGTTGAAGGAGGCTCTTCTTAAGACCAGCCTTGAAATTGTTCAGATTGAATGGATGCATGATATAAATGCTAATCTTATGCAAAAAAGAAGGCTGATATCTCATAAGTATCTTTCAAGTGATGCTAGACTCCTTCCAGTTCTTATAAATATCAGCAGACCTCAATTGCTTGAAAATTTTCAATCATCGATTACAAAAATAGCTAGAGCTCTGGAGGGCCTGCAAGCTTGTGAGAGAACTTCTGTCGCAGCAGAAGGGCAGCTTGAGAGAGCTATGAGCTGGGCTTGTGGAGGTGCAAGTTCAACTTCTGCTGGAAATACTTTGGCAAAGAATTCAGGCATACCTCAGGAATTCCATGATCATCTAATGAGGCGGCAACAGTTATTATGTGAAGTTCGAGAAAAGGCATCAGATGTGATGAAACTTTGCATCTCCATATTGAAGTTTGAGTGGTCGAGAGATGGCTTTTTCCAGACTTCAGAAGAATTTTATCCATCCAGGAGCATTGCAGATAGCAGGACCTGGCAGCAAGGTTACTTAAATGCTCTGACAAACTTGGACGTCACTTTTCATTCCTTTACTAGTAAGTCCCAAATCTATATGTTCTCTATTCTATCAATGACAGAGGTGCACTGCTAGTGTCATGCTTCTCCTTGGCAAAAGTCATCTTTTTGTCTTTTATGCATCAGATACTGAACAAGAATGGAAACTTGCACAGAGCAAAATGGAGACTGCTTCAAGTGGTTTATTCTCTGCATCTAACGAACTCTGTGTTGCTTCTGTCAAAGCTAAGTCAGCATCAGGTAAGATGACTTTATGATACTATTTTGAGTGTAACTTGTTCAGTTATGTGGCTAACTGAAATCTTAAGCTGATAAATTGGGGATAGATCAAGCTCTTTAACTTGATGGTCTACTTCTTACCTTATGTGCTGCTGGGGTTCTTTCATTAGTTGGACCAAGCACGTGAAAGTATAGTGACAATTGGTCTCTGTGAAACTCAAACTTTGGAACTTTTCGCCACTCAAAGCAAGAGGTGGAGTTTCGGCCGACCATAAGATGAAATAGTTAATGCATGATTTTATATATTAATTGCCACAGTATATATTATGTTCAACAAAACCACTCCAATTCTTTCATCTTTTAATCTATAATATGGAATGCAAACATTATTAGTCTGCAGTCGTGATTTTCAGTTATCAGCCTATAACTAGATACAAATACCATCCTTCTTGTTGCCAAATGGTTTAGGATTCTATTGGATATTACTTTTAGCAAGTATGAAATTTGTGAGTTGATCCCATCTTTAAGATGGAAACTCTAGGAAAAATTGACTTATAATGTTGAATGTAGAAAATGTGGAAGCATGTGGTTCCCTTATATGACTTGGTTAAGTAGCGCGATAAATGCTATAGGTTCTTTAGTATTTTTTTTAATTTATCACTAACTAGAGCAAGATGTTTTTAAAGTTTCCTTTCCCCCATTTTATCAACACCGTTGACTTTTCTCTTCTCCAAGGGGATCTTCAAAGCACTCTGCTTGCGATGAGGGATTGTTCCTATGAATTAAGTGTGGCGCTATCTGCATTTGAGGCCATTACAAGGGGGCGTACTGCTTTGACATCTGAATGTGGTTCGATGCTTGAAGAGGTAGGATGCTTACATTTAATGTTCTTATGCAAGTTCATGTATGTCAGTGCTTTCAATCAATTGTGTCCAAATTGGCTTGTTCAGCTACATGAATTTTTTACTTCATCTGCTAAGCCTATTCTCCTAAGCTGCATGCGTACTTAATTCCATCTGCGTAGCTTATTGTCCTAATACAGCCGCAAGAGGTAGATCTGAATCCACCAAAAAAGATATGAATAGCTAGAAATTCCATAGACGAACGGTTACATCTCAATGGAAGGTTGCAGTAAGTAATTCCAGAAAAATTAAGATTATATCTGTAAAATCACAGAATAACTTTAAACAAGGTTCATGGCTTTTTGCAGGATTTCTCTTTCTAAATGTATGTTTGGCCATACAATAATATTGCTAGATTCCTTTACGTTGCCATAGTGTTGTTGTTTACTTGTTTTGTTATGGCAGCATCCCAGGTGTCATTCTTGATATAAATCGTGCAATAAAGGTTAACGAGTTTTTGTGCCTGCAGTATTCAGATGAAAACACAGAACAATAATGATGCTTTGTGTCAGCTATTTTTAAGCCTCCTTTTTTTTTTTTCCTTTTTCTTTTTCTTAGTTGACAATTTGTCCTTTAAAGGTTCTGGCGGTAACAGAAGGTGTGCATGATGTTCACAGCATAGCAAAAGAGGCTACTGCTTTGCACTCGTCTCTTATGGAAGATCTATCAAAGGTTTCGTTTTCTTGTTTTCTCCACTCTCATTTGTTTGGCTTCCTTCCTTTCATCTTTAGATGGGTGTGGGGTGGAGAGCAGGAGGCAGTTGTAGCAGCAGGGGTAGATTTTTTTTTTGTTTTTAAGGTAAAATTTTATTAATAGAAGTACCAAGAAGATACACATAAGTACAACAAAACAAACAGCACCTACGAGAGCATCGTGTTGCACTTTTCCTAGATCCAAAAATTCCATATAGTGATCCATACTCTCTAATGGACACCTGTTAACCCAAAATAACAGATTGTGCTGACAAAAGTTTGACTCTAGAAATGTGATTCTTTTAATTCTCAAAACATGCACTATTCCTTTCTCTCCAAATGGTCCAGAAAAAGGCACGAAGTTGCTTCTGGATCTTTGCTGTCTCTTGCTGTACCCAGCTATCCAGAAGGCTCCTAATATCTGAAGGCACAACCCAAGTGACACCAAAAAGGTTCAAGAAAAGCTCCCAGCAGATTGTAGTTTGATAAGGAATCGATTTGGGGGAATCACCAAATCAATACCTAAAATGCGGAATTAAAGGATAACAAGAAATTGGGATGAGAATTGAAGAAAAGGGGATGAGAAAAGAGGGATAGAAGCTAGACCCTAATGATAATGAATCTATGGACAAACCTAGATATATCAAACCTAGACCCTTCCAATTGGATTCAATCAAGAGAACCTAAACTATTTGAATTCAGGGCAAGAGAAATTCAATTGAATCCACAAATGAACAACTCTTCATGAAATGAGGTTCAAAACCAACAGTGGAATCCACCATTATCTATCACTAACTAAAGCTAATCCTAGCTAAACAATCTATCACTCAACAAGATTATTCATCTCAACATATTGCATAAGCTAACTAGTGAAATAAACTAAGTAGAGTATTTATACTCCTAGGCTAAAGAAGACTAAACTAGCTTATTACAATAATACCCTTAATGAAGTAAGGGCCTTGTTTGGTCTTCTTGGATTATGACTTGTTTTTCGAAAATAGCTTCTTTTGCATAAGTAGCCATCTTCCGGCCTTCAACCACCCAAGCTTGCAATTGTAGCCACTCTAAGAGGCAAGCTTTGGGCCTTGGGCTCTTGGACTCTTTTAGTCTCCATCCATGCTATCATCCATAGCTTGAAGATCCTCCCTATGTTGCCTCCATGAGCACTTGAACCATTCCGGATCGTATCATAGTTACACTTTTCCATTTTATAATTTGTCCTTTTCCGAGCAACCACACCCTAGTTCTGAATTCTGATACTGCATGTTCGAACAGTTTTAGGTGTCATCTTTTACTTTGGTCTGCCACAAAGAGAAGAGTGAGGTAAAACAAAATTGTGAAGTGACAGTAATAGGAAGGGATGATGTTTCCTGTATCTGTTCCCTTTCCCTATTCATATTAATGGTCCTTCTTAATTTACACGGTCGTTTCCTACAATATCAGATCATAAAATTTCCATCATATTGGATTATTTTCTTATTGGGAGAAAGGTGTGTCTAGGCAGGTGGTGATAATAGAGAGATGATTTCAGGGTCTCATTTGAGTGGAATTTTTTTCCAAAGTTCCTTCGCATTATACCACTTATTTTATCTTATTGATGGACAGGCAAATGGCATCCTACTTCCACTTGAATCTTTATTATGCAAGGATGTTGCTACCATGACTGAAGCTATGACAAAGGAAAGAGAGGCGACGATGGAAATATCTCCTGTTCATGGACAAGCTATATTCCAGTCTTATCATGTTAAAGTTGAAAAAACTTATGAAGTCTTTAAGCCCTTGGTTCAGTCTCTCACAATTTCTGTTGAGGGACTTTATTCGATGTTGACCAGGCTAGCCCAATCTGCAAGTCTGCATGCAGGAAATCTTCATAAGGTTGTAAAGAGAATAGACTCGCATTTCACAGATGTTTTTTCTAAGATTCTAATCAATTGTTATTTGATTTAGGCTCTTGAGGGGTTAGGAGAAAGCCAGGAAGCAAGGTCAGAGGATCTCAACTCCTATAGGCCAGTTCTTGCCGATCCATATGATGGCGAGAGTGAGATCTTCTCCCAGTCAGACAGAGAAAGCAGCATGGATTTTCTTGATGTGAATGGACTGTCTTTGCAAGATAAGGGATGGATATCCGCCCCTGATAGCATGACCAGTGGCAGTTCAGAGTCTGCAGCTACATCGTCTCAAGTTAGTCTTGCGAATAGTTCCAATGGCCCAGACTTGACTGATACAATTACTCCACATTGTTTTGATGACACAGAAACAAGAGAATACTCGCATAACTTGCCACAGGCGGAATCTGAAAAGACACAGGTTTGTTTCTTTAGTTGCACAGTGTGACAGTCTGAATTCTTCCCATATTGATTCTGTTATTGCTTGGAACAGGAGACGTTTGAGATGAAACTTTTGCTTGGAAATGAAGAACCCTTGTCAAGCAAAGACAAGGTTGAGGAGCCTGCTCATGAAACTTCATTTATCAATGTAGAGGCTGCCAGCCGAACAACCAGAGGTGCGGATTATCAACAGTTCCCTTCCAATTCTTACTGAGCGTTCATAATGCCTCTTAAACTTGACCTTTTAGGTCCATGTGGTTAGATTTCCTGATAGATAAAAACTCAAGACTTGTGTAGCATAATCAATCAACACCATTGTCCTTTCATGATGAAATAGGTTTACACATTTGAATGAAATAACTCTCCTACTACGGAGGGATTGAGGAGCTTTATTTTGCTAAGTTTCACTTACATATTTCATAGAGGACAAGCTTTGCTAGAGGACTTTTTTGGAAATTAACAAAATTGATTTTTCATCTTGAGCAACAAAAGGAATGTTGTAAAACTTCTGCTGTTAGGTACTTAATGGCTTTAAAGTTGCCCCCTTCTTAACCGTATCAAAATACTGAAGGACTAGCCAACTGGGTGCTAAATCAGTCTTAGTAATTGGTTGTCCTTATTCTCTGGCTCTTTGATTGTCAATGTAGCTTTTGATTATTCAATAACATTTCATGAATGGTTACACTTAATATAATAAATATATGGATTTGTTCTCCTAGGTAAAAATACATATGCATTATCAATTTTAAGGAGAGTGGAGATGAAGTTAGATGGCCGAGATGTAGCTGATAACAGGTATATCCTTCCCATGAACATTTTAGACAAGTATCTCACTATCTTGTATTAAATGTAAATGACCACGTTTGCTTATCTTCTCCTCAGGGGAATCAGTGTTGCAGAACAAGTAGATTATTTGCTCAAACAAGCAACAAGTGTAGATAATCTTTGCAACATGTATGAGGGTTGGACACCTTGGATTTGAGCTGGTGAACAGTATTCTTTTTTTCAACTCTAGAGCCCTTTTCATGATATTCTGTGATACATTGAAGAGGCTCTGAGGTAAATTGGAGCTTAGTCTCCTGAACCACAAGATGCATGTTGGGACTTTGACTTCCTCATTTTCAAGAGATGTGGCAATTGGCAAGCCATTATAGGTGAGAAATATTCTAGAAATCTTGCTTCTTGTCAAAAAATTGTTCTAGAAATCTTGTTTAATGCTTTATCTAGGCATATCTATAATCTTGTTTATACATCCTGGATCTCTATGTAACTAGGAAGATTGGTAGTTTTCTAATGCAGTCTGTGCAAGCGAATATGAGGATCCAACTTGAAGACTCTAGGTATAATGCTCTCATCTGCTACTGCTGCCTGTTCTTCCTTTATGATGCCGTTTGAGAAACTGCTGCATGTTCCTTATTCAAATCTGTATATGCTATACTGGAACTTCAAATCCAACTTTTGCAGCACTTTGATCATGGTTCAAGCACAGCGGGAAGACAAGATAATGTGCTTTGAAGGGTAGCATGCTCCATCCATATCCACTAATGGGCGATAACAACCTTTTCAAACTATGATCTGGTAAGATGAAAATCTGGAAATCGAGCTATGGGTGCTTTTAAGGATTCCTTTCATAATTGTGTAGTATATATCAATGAGTAAATGTTGGAATAGCTTGCGTTACTTTGGAATGACCTTCCAACATGTAGGTGTCAGCTTCATTTCAGATGTATTTAAGACTTCCTTTATTACATTACTCTTCAATTGTTTGTATCAAGTTTTTGTGCTGAGCCTACCTCTTGTTTATTTGTTTGATAGGTCTCAATCTATCGGTCGCTTCCTATTTGGATGACAGCTGCTTATAGACTTGGATGAGTGTTGGTTAATGTCATGAGAAATTTCACTTTTGACTGAGGCAGTGAGGAATCCAAAGTGGGTACCTTATTAGCTCCTGGTGTTGCTCTAGTTGGGGTCTGGCTTTACCAGGGAGCACTTATACCTTGTAAATATGTATAATGATTGTAAATGTTCGTAAGTTAAAGGGATATTCCTACACAATAATGTTGGAGCAAGTGGCTGGAACTAACCTTTTCTGTGCCCGCACCACCCTACATCTCTTGACATCATTGGGCACCGGATGGACACAGGGACGAGATAGGAAAGGAACGAATGCACTTTTTCAAGTCTCCGGGGGGGGTGCTTAGGTCTACTGGACACAAAAGTTCCTTCTTGGACAAGGCATACTAGCAACCCAGAGGAATAAGATGAAGACAACAACTTGGAAGTTGTGACGTATAAATCATGTTCATTTTCATCAGCTTCTCCTGGCTTGTCCTAAGTGTATGCCATTGTTTCTCAATAGCTTTGAGTGGAACGCGAATGGCCCTTTCAAATATTGTAAAAATGAAAGTTACTTTTAATAGATTACAGCAGCTCATAGTTTATTTTCAAAAAGATAATAGTAACAAATTACAGCAGCTCAGATTGCATGTTAAAGTTGGTAAATATGTACTTCATATCGAAAATTCTCCTCCGTCCTTGCTTCCTCTAAATTTACCTGCACTCGGTGTTTAACTAATACACATTCTAATGTTATGCCAACTCTGCTTATCTGCAGGGGTACCCAAATAAGTACTAATGCAAACAAAATACGAAATAGAGAATATCTAGATCTCTTTACTCCTTACTAATGTAGCCACTAATGTTTGCATTATTATGTTAGGCTGTCTACGTCACACCTCTTGGCGTGTGACTCTTCCCTGGACCAGTGGACCCTGCAAACGTGGGATGATTTGTGTATCAGGCTATTTTTTTTTTTTTTTAGTCCTTAAATTCAGCTAATGTTAAATAGGGTAATTATCTGTTGGAGTTACTCTGGATTTGGCGAGAATAATGAACAGTACATGGATTTAGGCATGAGATGTACAATCCCCAGATTATCACTTAGGGAATACCGCGGTTTTTGGATCGAACATGGAATATCTAACTAAAAGAGCACGCACACGGATATTTTTGAATCTGCAGAACGACAAACTTAAACTTAATTGTGGTGGGGCCGCTTCCAAATACTAGTACTAAAACTCTAAAAGAAACCAGTTCTCAGTCTCTATCTCTCAATCACATACAATAATATAAACAATGACTAGTGATACCTCAGGGATTCGAATAGAAGGAACAAAATATCTATAGAATCTGCTTTTACAATTTTCTCTTGAAGGAAAATAAAGACAAGAAGAAGAATGACAGGACTCGTAGATATTTATGAGTGTGCCAAATTGCGCAACAAGGCAGGTCAGGCTCAAGCTGACCAATTTCTCTAAATCAAGCATTGAAGTGGTTCGTGTTCATAATGATAAGCCCAAGGAAAGAACCTCCCTATTTCAAGGATATGGGTCAAACATCTTGGTTAATAAGTTTAATAACTTGATGAAATGTTCGGAAGATTCAGTCTCTATGATTCTGGATTGTGTTAGTCCTTAAAAACAACCAAGAATATAATACTCTTTCTTGGTTTATAGCTTTTTCTTGAATACCAAAACAATATTGTGTATGATAGGTCTTTTGAGCATTTTAATATTATTTTATTGATATTAAAGTGTCCCATGCTTTTGTTTGACCATTCATGTTTGTGGCCATTAAGGCTGAAAACAGCCTTTTCAATTCTTACGTTTTCTTGGTACCATAATGTAGCCATTTAAAGCTTTCAGTTATAGGGGTAATAGTAGGCATAATGGTCTCTTCCTATTGGTCTTTCATTTCCTCACACGTCCGACCATGCAATTATACCTTGTAACTTATCTTCCCATTATCACATTTAGTACTCCATATTCACACCACTTTATTGTCCTTTAATCCATTCTTTTCATCCAATTAATTCAGGATGAATTTTTCAACTATAAATAGTTTGTCATCCTTACTTTGTGGATATAGAGAAAATATAGTGTATGAAAAGTGAGTTAAAAAAAGAGAGTTTTTAGTTGAAGGAAGGTGTTCTTTTTGGTGGAGAGCTTTGGAACATCTTGTCTTAGAGTTTGTTGAGTCTGATCGGCCGTTGTATCTGGAGGGGACAAGTCGGAAAGACTTCTTTTGACCGGCAGTAATTGCTTTGCGGGCTGAATCTCCAAAGAGAGCGAAGATATCCGCGCCTCACCGAAGATATTTTTATTTCTTCATTTTATTTTTCAATTGTAATTGTAATATTATTGTATTATCAATTTTAAGGAGATTCATATAGCTACAATTGAAAAATCTTGTCAAATGGGGAGATCTTAACAAGCCATTTCGGTTGTACTCATTTTAAGTGGAAGGGGTAAAGTCTTTCTACTTAAGTCTTCTCAATGTTTCTTATGTGTTAGAAAAGAATCCAAATAAAGTAGACAAGCTTTCCATGAATGATGAAGAACTTATTTCTCTTCTTGAAAAGTATGATGAAGATTCATACAGAGTGTATTCGGTATTATTTACTTAATTGTCTATCGATAATTTTTTTATGATTATTATGATAGAACTTACTCTACGCAAGAAAATTTGAAAGCGTTACAGAGTAAATATGATACCGAAATTTGGAGGTCGAAAAAAAATATCTTGCTAATGTAGATTTTTTCGTTTCCAAATGGTGGACAACAAATCGGTGTAGATCAAGCTCAAGACTTTATAATGATTGTTGGAGAGCTTAGGTCCGAGGAGATCAAAATTGGTGATAACCTTATTGTTGTAGCATAATAGATAAACTTCCACCTTGCGTGGAAGGAATTTCAAAAAACTATGCGCCTGAAACAAAAGGAAACCTTCTCTTGAGACGTTGATTATGCGAATCCGCATGGAGGAAGAGGCAAGAGGCCAAGATGCACTTTTGCAAACGGAAGAAAGCAACTTACAACCGTCACAAATAAGGTAAATTTAATTACTTCAAATAATGCTGCTCTAATGCTAACAAAAATACCTCTATGAAGCCTAAGAAGAAAATATTCAAGAAAAATAATGGTAGACCTCCCAAGAAAAATAATGGTGGTAACAACCAAGCACAAAATCAACAAGCACAAATTGGAGGACCATGTCATTGTATGGCGAGAGTGGCATATTGCTCGATTTTGCAAGTTTCGGAAACGTGGTCCTACACCTCGGTAAAACGTTCAAGAAGGTACTTGTGTGGAAGGTGATATGTACATAAATATGGTTGAAAAATGTTGATGGATGGTGGGCTGATTACGTGCAAACCGTCGTATATAACTGCTATGACAAAGATTGGTTCAAAGTGTATCTCCCATTTAGGAGCCCAAAACCATCGTGCTTGGTGATTCTCACGCTACTCAAGTGCTTGGAAGGGATGTCGAGTTGAGCTTTTACACTCGGAAGAAGTTAACTTTAAAAGATGTGCTTTATACTCCTTCTATGAGAAAAAATTTGATGTCTAGTTTTCTTCTTAATAAAGCAAAGCTTGAAACAAATTATTGAGTGATCATATGTAATATAAAAAAGGTATTTTTGTGGGAAAGGGGTATGCTTGTGATGGATGTTTAAGTTGAATGTTGAGATGAATAAAGTTACTAATTCTATTTACATGCTTTCTTCCACTAATTTTGGCATGCTCGTTTGTGTCATATTAATAATCGTTATGTGGGAATCATGAGTAGTTTAGGATTAATCCCAATGATTAAAAATGATTTTTTGAAAAATGAAGCTAGGCTTGTAGTAAAAGCGAAAATCGCGATTTTCAGTTGATAGAAAAAATTTATTAAGAAATTCATGTGTTATTTGTGAACTTGGAGAATTTTAACTCGTGGAGGAAATAGATATTTTATTACTTTTATTGATGATTTTCTACTAAGTACACATATGTTTCTTTGATGAAAAATAAAAGTGATGCTTTGAAAATTTTAAAATTTATCTCCATGAAGTTGAAAATCAGTTTGGTAGAAAAATAAAAAGAATTAAGTGATAAGAGGTCGTGAATATGAGTCTAATGAGTTTAATTCTTTTGTTAGATCATTGGGAATAATTGGTCTACTCATGTTCTCCTGCGTCTAATGGTGTGGAGAGAAAAAAATAAAACTTTGTTGAGTTGACTAATGTCATGCTTATTGGTCTAGTGCACCTCTAAATTTTTGGGGTGAAAATTTTAACTGCTTGTTATGTGTTAGATCATTGCCTCGTAAAAAAATAAAATTAACGCCATTTGAATTGTGGAAAGGTCACAAGTCAAATTTGGGATACCTAAGAGTTTGGGGTTGTCTAGCTTATGTAAGGCTAATGGATCCCAAAATAAGTAAATTGGGTAAAAAAGTTACTACTTGTGCTTTTCTTGATTATGCTTCAAATAGTACAGCCTATAGATTTTTAGTCTTGAAGATAATATAATAATAGAATCTATGCTATTTTTCATGAAAATAAATTTCCATTTGATTCTAAAAATAGTGGGGGTCATAGGACTAACGAAAATATTTTGTCACTACCTAGTTCTTCTACTTCTGTTTTGAAAAATAAAGAAAGTGATGATTTTGAGTTAAGAAAAGTAAAAGAGCTAGAGTAGAAAAAAGATTTTGGTCTAGATTTTTTATGTTTTTAATGTTGGAAATGACCTCTCATATTTATGTTAAGCTTTATCTTCACATGATGCTATTTTTGAAAGAGGCTGTAAATGATGAAATGGAATCACTTATTTCCAATAAAACTTGGAAGTTAGTTGATTTACCACCGGGTTGTAAAACAATTGGGTGTAAATGGTCCTTAGAAAAAAGTTAAAACCGGATGGCTATTGATAAATATAAAGCTAGACGTATTTACTAAAGGTTTTAAAACAACTAGAAGGCACAGAATTTTTGATACTTTTTCTTTCGTTAACTAGAATTACATCGATAAGGCTTTTAATTGCTATTCTGCAATTTTTGATTTGCATATTCACCAAATGGATGTAAAAAACTGCTTTTTAAATGGGGACCTAAATGGCGTAATTTATGTGGAACAACTCCATGTTTTTATCCCAAGAAAGCAATAAACTTACTAAATCTATATGGCTTCGCACCAAAGCAACGGCATGAGAAATTTTTCTCGTGATTGAAAATGGTTTAAAACAAACGAGTGTGATAGGAGTCGTCTATCTTTTGGAATAATTCACGTATTATTGTTTGCCTCTATATTGATGATTTATTGATGTTGAGCAATACGAATGTTATTGGTGAAACTAAAAATATTCTTAGAAGCCATTTTGAAGAAGAATCTTGGTGGGCAAATTTTATTCTTGAATAAAAATCTAAAACATGTGATGGAATTTTCCTTGATCGTCATTACTCGATTTTGAAAAAATAGTCTTTATTGTGACTGTTGCTAACTCCTTTTTGATTCAAGTAATTGTTTTCTGTTCAAAGTGAAAATGATGTGATAAATCAAAAGGATTACTGGAATGAGCTTTGGATGTATAGATCTACACATGTGCATATGCGGTAGTACTTATCGGGTCATGAACAATTGGCACCATGAGAGTTATGAAATATTTAGTTGGTACAAAAACCTATGGCTTGTTTTATAAAAAAATATCCAAGGATTGAACACTTTATATGATTCCCGTTCTACCACCGGTTATATTTTTACGTTGGCGGTGGCGCTATTTTGGAAATCAAAAAAACAAACTATTATTGCTAACTTTAAGTTTACTATTTCACCGTTTTTAGCTTCAATGAAGCGAAAAGATTTATTATTTCAAATTCCTTATTTTGAAAAACATTCCTCCTATTTTTAATTCATTGTGATAGCACCGCCGCAATTGAAAATTATAACGGTAAATGATTTAAAAAAAATACGATGCTGAAGAACATATTTGACAAATGGTACCATTAACGTTGATTATGTCACCCGTTGGAGCATCTTGCATCCACTAACCAAGGCTCTGCAAGAGAAAAATCTTCGGCGGGATAGGATTGAAATAAATTAAGCAGGTCGTATGCAAACCCAACCTTGGGGACTGAAGATCCTATAATGAAGGGAAAACGACATATGATGACACACGAGAAAAATGCACTATTTTATTTATTCCTCCCTGTTGGGTGCATTATTCTCATTTGGGTGTAATGAACTGAAATTCTAGCTCGTATGAGCGGGGTGTTAAGTTAATGAATCATTAATAGAATCTTCACCAGTCGGGGCTCGTTCTCCTCAAAAGCACTCTATAAATTTTGAACGTGCCGCATTATCGATTATTACAATAATTTATTTCCTGTGATCATTCAAGAGACTACTTATTGGTTTTAATAAACGAGGTTTTTTATGCATAATAGTCTTCCTTCTACTAGTAAACTCTCTTACACAATATTAAATTAATATTGAGCATTTTAATATTATTTTATTGATATTAAGTGTCCCATATTTTTGTTCGACCATTCATGTTTGGCCACAAATTGGCAATTCTTACGTTTTTTCTTGTACCATAATACGGCTATTTCTTTATAGGGGATAGTGAGGATAGTAGTCTCTTCCTTATTGGTCTTTCATTTCCTCAATCATTTTCCTTGTAACTTATCTTCCCATTATCACATTTGTACTCCATATTCACAACGTTTATTGTCCCTTTAATCCATTCTTTTGATCAATTAATTCAAGGATGAATTTTTTCAATATAAATAGTTTGTCATCCTTACTTTGTGGATATCAGAAAAAATATAGTGTATGAAAAAGTTAAAGAGTTTTTTTCTCCGTTACAATTCGTCCGCAGTTTGTTAGTTATACGACGCGATCGGTATTGTATCCAAAAAGACACCTGAGCCCGTAGTCGAGTTGGCATCTCCTTAATCCGCGCCCCACCAAATATTTTTATTTCTTCATTTTATTTTTCAATTGTAATGGTAATATTATTGTATTATCACCAACAGTGTAGATATCTACTTACTATTTGGTGATGAGAGCTATAAATGAATTGCTTCTTTCTGATGTACAAGAAGTCCTCATTTCCAGCCCTTTGATTTCCATTTATATAGATGAAGAAACTTTTAATCTTATAACACTTTGGCTAATTGCCAAAATTAATACTACTAAGCTACTTAGCATCCACATAGACCAAATAAAAAAGGATGTGGAGGTGCGGGGAATCGAACCCCGTGCCTCTCGCATGCGAAGCGAGCGCTCTACCATATGAGCTACACCCCCATTTTGTCTTTTCCTCTCATTGAATGATATTTTTATGCATCCGTTTATGCAGCAACTGGAGTAGCATTTATGGGAATGGGAGAAAATGATCTAATAATACTTTTGTCAAAATCTTTTCCTTGATTGAAGAAAATTTGTCCTTCAAACAATTTAAACTAGGGCAAAGGTGCAAATATACCCCTTAACTTTGCGATTTGGAGCATATAAACCTCTCGTTAAAAAAGTGGTGTATATACCTCGTCACATAAAAATGGTTAAATATACCTCGAGAGGGATTTTAAAAAAAAATCATTTAGCTTATTTTTTAATTTAAAAAAACGCCGTGTAGCTTTAAAAAAAGTTTACTCATTTTTTTTAGGTAGACATATTTTTCTATCGCCACATGGTAAATTTTTTTCTAGTGAGTTGAGTCTGGTTAGTTTTAAAAAATATCTCTGTGTCCTTAAAAAAAAAATAAGTCTACCCATTTTTTTAAACGAATCAGACCCGACCCAGCTTTAGAAAAATATGTCTACTCGAAAAAAAGGGTAGACTTTTTTTTAAAGCCCCGTGATATTTTTTTAATTAAAAAATAAACTAATTGATTTTTTTTTTTTAAATCCGTCAAAGAAAAGTGATATTTCGTTAATTATTTCAGCATATTTATACCACTTTTATAATCTGTGATATTTTCGCAAAATATACAGTATTTGCACTTTTTCCCTTTAAACTAATACGTATGAAATATTGAATTAATATTTACTCATATTCTATAATGTTTTAAACTAAACATTTTACAAACTAATTGTTTTTTATTCCACATTTTGAATTGCTATCTTAAATACTACTTACTTCTTATCCAAATCAATAAAACAATCTATTTAAATTTCTTTCTCGTAATAATGGAAGTTACTTTTAATCATCACAACTCAGCAAGTGTTAGGCAAATTGATAACGAGAAAGGTCATAGCAATCAAGTCTACAAAGTCACCTCGATCAATAGTCTTTATTGTGACTAGGAATGCAATAATTTCAAATACATTATTGGAATGAGCTTTGGATAAGATCTACACACAATTATTTATGGGTCATGCATACATGTCCAATTGGGATTGGCTTTTTATCCACTTCTATTCTTATTTTGAAAAGTTTTTTTAAGTTTACTATTTCCAAGCAATGAAAAAAAAGATTTACTATTCTCAAGCATCAACAACTTTGAAAAAGAACTTGATTTAAAAATATAAGAACAATAATGAAAGGCAATTTCAATTTTTACCCTTAAAATGCATGCAGTTATTGGTAAAGAAAATGAAGAGACCTGTTGGAAATTAATATGTTTATGGTGAAGTGATCTACTTCTTTTGAATGAATCATTAATAGAATTGTTGGTTCTTCAAAATCTATAAATTTAAATTTAAAACAAAGAATTCAGATACATTATTGGAATGATTTTTGGATAAGATCTTACACAATTATTAATATTGAGTCATGCCTGTATGCTTGACAAATTGGCGTTGCCTAAATATGTTCTTAGTTAAGCTAAAAATCATTTTCCATTTGTTTATTTGTCTAAAAACGTTTAAGCTACAAATTTGTAATTGGTGACCCATTCAAACAATTTAAGCTAAAAATATCCTCCGTTACAAATTTGGGTCAAAAACACCCCTCCCGTCATTAAAGTTTTCAAATACACCTCTTCATTAACGGAAATCCCCAACATAACCTGATTTTATTTTTAAACCCGCTTCATTTAGATCCGACCCAACTAAATAAAAAAACTCATATGAGTTACCAAACCTAGTGGCTCCAAATGTAGGACTCGGAACAAGTTGTTTGCATATGGGTTTTAGTATGAAATATGGAGTATAGCTTAAAACGAAATCGAGTTATTTTGGGGGGTTTGGAAATTTCTGTTAAGATAGGGGTATTTTTCACCCAAATTTGTAACGGAAGATATTTTAGCCCTTTCCCCAAAGTATAGGGACATTTTTTACCCTTTTCCCTTTTTTAAATGGGTCACCAAAAAAAACGTCATTTGCTTATTTTTCTGAATTTAACATAGGGACCATTTTTAAAGTTGTTCAATCTAACAAATAGTCGTTCTTTCAACACTGGTACAAATGAAGCATACATTCGCTGAATTCGGAGGTGAATCAAAAGTGTAATCTATGAATTCACGATAATTTAGTAATCTACTAAATATCTATAAACATTTAGCTATGTACTCATTATATGGTATATTAATTATACTAAAAATCGTTATAAAAATACTTCAAATTTTGGATCTGTTTCAGTCGCTGATCGATACTAAATTAGCAATAAAAACAACACACCTACTGAAATCCTCAAATCCCAGATCTTTAGGATAAAATTTACGTAATCCTTTCTATCTAAGATTCATACTATCTTTACGAGTAGAGTGTAATTTCCCATTTACCCATGCTTCAAAGGAAAATAAGAAAGGAAAGGAAAATAAAAGAAGTGGAAATCGATGTAGGTACAAAAAAAATAGGACAACAAAATAGCAAGATATAAAGCAAATTCGCAATAGAGAGGAATACCCATCGAAGAATAAAAAAACTACGCGATTACTAAATAACACCACTCAACTAGATCTTTACACCTTTCTATCTAGATTCATGTTATCAGTGAGTTAAAGCTGATCATGTGCTGTCTAATCACCTTTCTAAGTTCTTCTTCGATCTACCTCTATCTCTCCTAACTCCTGCGATAACCAACCTCTTACAGCACTAATTTGCATGCGAAACAAATTATAGGAATGACTTTCACACGTTATATCATCCCAAAAATGTATCCACCAAAACGCGTAGCCAAGTGTCCAATTGGTTGGAAAATTCCCAGGATCTCTAAGGATTCTACTTCTTTTCTTATTTTTCAAATGAATAAATTTAATTTTTGAAAAAGTAAAATGAATAAAAACAAAGTAAAAGGCCACCAATCACGTGGATGAAAGCATTAACAGCAGCACCGCCTGTAGAAATGCTTCGTTTCTATAGGCCAGAAGGACTGCATCGTGGAACGCAGTTTTGTCAATTATTTAGAACTTTCTAAGTAATTAATAAATATACACAAAGTGAAAACAAAAGACTTTTAAATTCATTTGTGGTCCTAACCTACAAAGTACAAACTAACAAGCTAGTCTTTTTCTTTATACCTTTCTCAATTTCTTCCATGTTTATCATTTCACTTCTTTGCAATAATATATTTTTTGACCCTATTTTTGAAATACTTCTCAAAATAATTTTAATGATAAGAAGTTACAACTTGTAATACTTATTTACCTTCTAGATACTTACAATTTACTCTAGAAATATTTAGTAATCAATGTAATAATTCAGACCAATACCTAGAAGTTTTGACTGTTGTACTTCAAATGTCATCATTTTAAAGAAAAAATAGATAGACGGACGTGTAAGGCAATTACCTTATTTTGTCGGGTTTTTGTTACCTCTCAGCAACACAAATATCAGATAATTTTATCTACTTAAATTTAAACAGACCTCACATGCGGAGTCGGCTAGTAATTTTGATATTCATAAATTTTTTGCATATACTCCCAAAATAAGGTATAAACTCAAAGTTCAAAAATTAATATACTAATAGAACCATGGGCATATCCTACTGTAATATACCAATTCCGTGTATTTAGGGAAATCTGCCAATAGATATTTTTTTTTCTCTTAAAACCACTCAATTCCACAAGGACCACACCACCCCCACCGACCTTCTGATTTCATACTATATAAGTAGATCCTTTTCACTTTCCAATTTCATCAAAGTTTTTTATATTCAAGATTACAAAAGCAAGAAAAAAGAGAAAAAGACAGGAACTTCTGCTAAAGAAAAAAAGAAGAAATAAAATGGCAGCAATAGTTGATGCTTGTGTTTGTGAGATCACAAAGCTAAGTGAAAAGGTCAGAGCCAAAAGCCTTTTCTTGTTGAAATCCCAGAAGAAAAAATCTGGGGACAAAGTTGAAGAAGGCAAAAAAGGCCAGAATTCTTCTTCTTCAGATGACAACACAATGTGTGAAGCAACTGTGTTTTTGCTAATGGATCGTTTTGCACCTTGTTGAAAGCATGAAGCATCAAGTACCTAATTGTAGTATATAAATAATCTCTTACATTGTTTTATACTAGTACTAGTATGTAGTATAAATGTTCTTGTATATGTATTTAACCTAAGAAATCTTTTTTATTTATCATTTAGCTTGGAGTTTTTCCCACTTTGTGAGATTTTACTGTGTATGTTGTTGTTATTGCATTTAGCTTGTCGTTACTCATGAGCCAGCTTAATGAGAATTGTGCTTAATGAAGAAAGTTTCTGCTTAGCATCTTTTGGAGGAGTTTTGATAGAGCCTATCAAAATGCTCAGGCATCCGACATTCACTTGTTCAGTTATTTGTCATACTACATCGCTGATAATTATTGTCTTTGCCTATTGAAAATTGTTTTGAAAACTCATATTGTTTTCTCGTTTATAATGGTCATCACGATGACGATTATTATATCGTGCCTTGCTATTGCCACGTTCACGCGCATTCATATGATCCCGATAATTATTTCGTTTTCTTTCGGATTACAATGTACTGCTATCACATTTGCTTTAAAAAATAGAGCAAATCCAGTGGGACGAGAGCTTCATGATCTTTTATCATAAGGATGTTATATTGCTCAGCCACAAGAAGGCATGTCATAACTTGTAATATTTTTTAAAATCCTTTTTACGATATTACTGTTGTAACAGTACCATATTTGAGACGTGTAAAGTGGAAGAGTCCTTTCTAATAAATCGTCATCATTCATAACTTTAATTGGGAAGTTACTCTACAGACAATAAAGTTATACTCACGTACAGATGTAAAATTTTGTAACCGTAAGTGTATCCACTCATAACGAATTCTTGTTAATATCGTTGACTTAAGGTGGCCATAACTTTTCTTCAAATCAGTCCACAATTCAAGTGGATATTTCAATGTCAAATATTCAATCATCAATCCTTCGTCCAGATGATGACGAAGAAAAATCATATCTTTTGCTTTGTCCTGACTCAATGCTTTCTTCACCCTTGGGTAATAATGTCACCAAAATCTTTAGCGTCTAAGTGAATTTCAACATTCAAAATTCATGACGAGTAATTTTTCCCAAAGATATTAAGTTCCACGAACTCAAATTAAATTTCGATAAATTCGATGTGATGAATTTACAATAAATAATAGGTTAGTATGTGTAAATAATAAAATTAAATAGGAAGGAATAAAAATAATTGCCAAAAAAATACTTCTAAAAGTCTATATTAATACTTGTGAAAGCATATTTCGATTTGTTATACTTACTATTTTTAAAAATAATTTGCACCATACTATATTAAATTAATTTCTTTAATAAACTTTAAAACTACTATTTGAGAAAATAAAAAATTATCAGTGCTATCTGATTACTCTAATGGCAAATAAGCCAAAGTCATGATCGTATGAGAAAGGTAGAGCAAAATCATTATATCTATTCTAACATATTTACTAATTGCTAGCATTAATTAAATATATAGTAGCTAGTTGTATATCTCATATTCATAAAGTTACAAATACATACCAGATGAATGAATAGACTCAACTTTGAAAAAACGAGAGTGAAGTTAGAGACTCGTACTAATAACGCGTTGTAATGTAGACAAAAATATAGAGACAAAAAGCAAAGGAAACTTTCTTATTTTTCTAAGTTTTCCATATATCACATCTCAATTCGTGTATATGTATTTGATCTAAGAATTTATTTATTTATTCATCATTTAGCCTGTTGTTTACTTAGGATCCCAACTTAATTGAGAGTTTTACTTAATGAAGGAAGTTTCTTTTGATCATCACAACTTGGTTGTTCGTTATCTTCAAATTAGGAAATTAAAGTGTTTGGCAAATAGATAATGAGAAAAGGTCATAGCAATCAAGTCTACAAAGTCATCGTCTTTGTTATGACTTGGAATGCAATAATTTCAGATACATTATTGGAATGAGCTTTGGATAAGATCTACACACAATTATTTATGAGTCATGCATACATGTCCAATTGGTATTGGCTTTTTATCCTTATGTATTCTTTACTATCTTCCCACGTAGTGATATAAAAAATTATACTAGTACTATACTATTAATTTCAAGCATCAAAATACTTCGAGAGATAATTTGTTTATAGTGAAAGATAATTTCAAATTTCATCCTTTTAAGTGAATGATAAGTTGTAGGTCCAATAAAATGAAGAAATTAAAGTGTAGACCGTTAATTAAGCAGCCAGCTTCTTTTAAATGAGTCACAAATACAACCATTTGTTCTTTAGAAGGTAACATTAAATTATCGTTGAATTACCCGATCTCATTTCAAATTATGTTTTCATTCTACACTGCTACAATTGAAACACATATCAATCGACCCGTATCAAATTGATATATGAAACAAAGTATAGAAATATCTTTCACCCATTATATCATCGCAAAAATGTAAATTTCAAGACGCGTAGCCCAGTGTCCCAATTGGTGGGAAAATTCCCAAGATCTTCAAGGATTCCACTTGTTTTCTTATTTTTCAAGTTTTCAAATAATTAATTTATTTTGTAAAAAAAGAAAAACGAATAAAAACAAACTGAAAGGCGACCAATCACGTGGTTGAAGGCATTACCATGCAGCACCACTTGTAATTGTTAGGCCACCATGGAATTTGAAATTTTGCAGCTGTTTGTCACCATTCTGAATTTCGTGTGTATATAGTGTGTAGAAATACTTCATTTCTTTGAGCAGCATTATGGAACACTATTTTGTCAATTATTTTAGAACTTTCTGCGTAATAGTAAACAAAGTAGAAACCAAGAACCTTTTGAATTCATTTGTGGTCCTAGCATAAGAAACTAACAAGGTAGTCATTTTCTTTTATAAATTCTCTTTTTCTTCTATGTTTTTCATTTCAGTTATTTGCAATTTCTACCCTTCACTTTTGCTTTTGTTCCAATTTTATGAAAATATCACTCAAACATTAATTTCTCAAATATTTTTAATGACAAAGTATTAAAATTTGTAACTCCTTATGTAGATTTGTAGACTTTAGTCTAGATTTGTGAAGACTCAGTGTGAATATTCATAAAATTATTGCATATACTCTCCAAATAAGGTATAAAATTGAGAATATTCTAGTATAAAATATACCAAGCCCGTGTATCTGGTTGGCACTTGGCAGATTTCTGCCTATAGATTTTTTTTTCTTTCTAAAAACCAATCAATTCCACGCCCCACGCCCTACGCCCACCCAACCTTATGATTTTATACTATATAAGTAGGCCCTTTTCACTTTTCAATTGCATATCTGAGTTCTATAATATTTTCAAGATTACAAAAGCAAGAGAAAAGAGAGAAAAAGAGAGCAACTTTTGTTTTAAAAAAATGGCAGCAGTAGTTGATGCTTGTGTTTGTGAGATAACAAAGATAAGTGAAAAGGTCAGAACCAAAAGCCTTTTCTTGTTGAAATCCCAGAAGAAAAACTCAGGGGACAAAGTGGAAGAAAGCAAAAAAAGCCAGAATTCTTCTTCTTCTTCAGAGAGCAAAATTGACAACACAATGTGTGAAGCAACTATGTGTTTGCTAATGGATCGATTTGCACCTTGTTGAAACCATGATTGTGGTATATAGAATATAAGTTCTTAGATTGTTTTATACTAGTATGTATAAATGTTCTTGTATAAGTATTTGATCTAAGATTTTTTTTTTTTTTTAATCATTTAGCCTGTGTTTACTCATGATGCCAACTTCAGCCTCTGTCCATCTCTGGTTATGTGATTCTTTTTTAAAAAACATTAGCAGATGGATGCTATAACTTCCTCCGGAAAATCATAAATTAGGGTGTGGCCATACAACATATTCTTAATTTTCGTTGTTTCATTGAATTCAGATCCACTTGTCTAGGACTCGATCTTGGTACTAGTCTATAAAGATCAAATTCCGAAGCCTGGGGGCTGGGACTATTAGTGAAGCAAATTCAATGAAACGATAACTGGTACCACAGAGAAATCGATAATTGACCAATCAGAATTGCTTTTCAGGATCTATAATTGCCTAATGTCCAATATATATGTATGCTACTGGACCTTATGAACATCAATCAAGAAGATGAGGGAAGTGAATCAACAAATGCGTGCAAAGGAGGGGATGTAAATGTAATTCAGGAGGAGTAGTTTACAGTATTACAAGTAACAATAGATGCAGATATTGTCGAATCAGATATTTGTATAAAAGTGCAGAAAGTATCCTAAAGCTACTTCAAAAACCAGTTTTTCTGAAGTTGTTACAAATACTTTTTGGGAAAACTTAAAGAAACACTTTTTCTTTAGGCCTTTTGTGCAGAATTTAAAAGAATATCCACAAGGAAAGGACACCTACAGAAATTCTGTAAAACTTCATATTGTAGCCATAGGATCGGCTCTTATTAGGGTCATTCTGTTTTCTGAAAGAAAAAGAAAAAGGCTAGTATCAACTTGTCAAGAGTAATTCAACTACACCATAGACTATAGAGGTGAAGGGTTAAACTTGAGCGTACATAGAAGCTACAAAAAATGTATCTCATTGAATAACAAATTCCCTTTTACAAGACTGTTTTCTGCAAATTGCAGAAGAGAACCTCATCTTTGTTGCGGAAGAAAAAATTTACAATATTTATAAACTAAGCATGAGTAAAGTGAATTCTCCTCTAAAATATGTACAGTGCCAAAAGGCAAAGCGGACTTAACAAAAGAATGATAACTATGTAGTTGTGCTTGCATCCAGAGTTGTGCTAGCCTCAGCACTCTCTGTTGTCCAATCACGCATTACTTTCCGCCTTTCTTCATCCCACTTAAGAATTTCCCTAGTGTATTTAAGAGCTTCATCAACACTATCAGCCTCCAAAGCAGTTACCTGTGCAACATACAACTTTCGGTCTGTTATGGAACGATATAATCGTTTAAACTGCACAGCTATGAAATGATAAGCACGTTGAGCCAACGACGGGTTGTTGTTGCAGGTTTTGCTGTCGGGATGACGACTGATCACTGGATTGAAATCCTGAAACCATTCACATTCAGAAAGGGGAGCCCGTTCAATTATTTCCTCTAATATGTCGAACTTGTTGAGTAATAAGAGGCAATGTTTCTGGGCAAAAGCTGGATGACTGACGATGTTTTTAAAGAGCTTCTTGCTTTCCATCATCTTGTTTGTGCAAACTCCATTGTAGTCTTCCAAATACTCAGTGTACTCCGTCAAGGAAACGCAAAAGATAACAAGGTCAACATCTTCAAACATCTCCAACCACCTGCAGTTTTTCGCAACGCAGCTCGCGTGCACTCTTATTAGTTGGTACCTACATTTGCAAAAGGATCAGTTGATCGAAGGCACCTCAAGCCCATTCTTTTATTTTAAGAATGAAACAAATTAGAACTAATTACTTAAAGCTTGATGATAACCAAGAATCAAGAAGCTGCTCAAGTATAAATGAATGCATGTTCATTACTCATCTAATACTATTGAAAAGTTTGAATGGAAAAGGGTCAAAAATGCCCTTAATCGATCAGAAGTGGCTCAAAAAGGCCCTCCTTCCACCTATCGGATCAAATTTGCCCCTCCTTCCATCTATTTGTTCAAAAATATCCTTCACGTATTAGAAATGGATAAAAGATGCCCTCCTTCCATTTATTGGATTAAATTTGCTCCTAACGTTATTTTCTATTGTCCCTCTCCATTAACGGCAAAATTACAAGACATTTCATTAAATTTCAATTAAACACGTGACCTTTATTTATTAGTCCAAAAATTCTGACCCAACCCAAAAGGACCCGACTCGTTCATGAGCCAACCCAACACAAAACTTGTTTTAAATTAACGCAACTAAGCAACAAAATCATTTTTCGCCTCTCGTTTTTTGAGTCATTTTTAATACGGTAAGGGCATTTTGACCCTTTTCCGAAGTTTGAATAATAATTGTCATGTATCTGATGCACATAACTACCAGCTTGCTTCAAGTGATAATAGGCTGGTTCTATGAAATAGGCACTCATGACAGTTCTTTAGGGAACACTTACCATATTTCCCTTTATGATGTGGCTATCAATAGAAGGTCCATAAACAGGATCTTTTTCCACCGTTCTAGGAATATGAAAGTTGTAACTACCAAGAAAGTGAGAGCTGACCTCATTGAGGAAGGATAATGATCAACTGCCTCCATGTAACTATCCTTAGGTGGATTAGGGAATGAAAAGTCCATGCACGCTACCCCATTGGAAGAAGTAATTCCCTCAGCATATAACTTATCCATATCAGAAGGGTTGTAGTCAGCCTTTGAAATCTCAACAGCCTGCCGAGGACAATAATTTCGTAAGTTGTATGTGGAAACAAAGAACAGAATACGAGAGTACTATCAATCCCTAACTCAGAATTGAGGCATAAGACAGAGAGTAACCTACATGATCTAAGAAATAATTGGCAACTCTCGGAAGCATTTCTAACTCATTTCTCCGCTGATATGTGGCCTGAAATGCTTTATGCTTCCACAACTCCTCAACTACAGCTGCGTACTCTCGAGTAGCAGCAGGAAAAATGGCCTCCAAATTTCCCAACATCATAGCTTGAAGAAGCCAATCGGAAAAGTTTTTCAGTCTGGGGCTGAGCGAATAGACATTCTCTTCTTCAATCAGGTCTGGAAGCACTGTTAGCAAAGATGATACTTAGAATCTAGCTATAGAACTCAACTCTAAATTTCACGATACTAATGCTTGGTAACGATTTCCATAGATACAAGTGATTTGAAAAAAAAAATCTTAACAGTATAGTTAATGAGAAAACTTAAACTCTTTGTACTCTTCTTTGTGATAACAAAGCAATACTTGTGATAACAAAAGGTAACAGAAAACTCAGTTAATACGGAGGTCTGGAACAACTATAATATTCAATACCTGAAGGTCCAGGTTCATCAAGCCGTTTTTTCCTCATTTCAACACGGTATTCCTCTTCAAATTTTTCACGCCCTTCGAGGAGTATAGCAATATATCTGTACAAATTTCTCTGGATCGTGTATGTAATGTTCTGATGCTCTTCTTCTGAGAAAGGAACGCGATATATAATTTTGGCCTGAAGTAGAAACAAACGCCTCTCTTAGCAACATATGTTATCTAAAATCATTCATTCTCTATACATTTTAAGTGATATAAATGCATTTAATTAGAAAACATATATCTGTACCTGTTTGAACAGAGTACTTGTTCCCGATTGATCACAACCAGCAAGAAGTAGTTTCAGTTTTTTGTTATCTGCGTTGCACGAGTCACCTACACCAAATCCACTTCCAACTTCTTCACCGGAAGAATTTTTAGACACGGGAGGAATAGGCAATCTCAAAGCAGAGCAAAGCAGCTTGTGTGTAGTCTGTAAAAAGATAACGATTATCAGAGATTATGAGAAAAAAAATAGGTAAACTGGTCAAAAGAAGTGAATGGAGAGAAACCAACCTTGTCCCATATTTTTCCAACCACATTGTTCATACCCTCTTCCTGGCATTCTCCATCAGCACTGAGCCAAAAGCAAACGCTTCCTTCACAGTTTATTCCTGCTAGCTGAAATGATTTGACAACATGTTAAGAACTCCAACCGCGAACATTCATAATTTCAGAAGACTTAATTAGTTCAGAAATCAAACCTTCAACATATACAGCTCTACTTGCGTAATTTCCCGATTGTTTATCAGAATATTTGTGCTTCCCTTGCTAGCATCTCTCTTAATTGTATCACCAACAGCTAGCTGGGGAGAAATTATCTGACAAGGCTTATGTCCCTCCTGTTTTATTAAGCCAAAGCAAAAAAACTATCAGGCAAACAACAGCATTAAGGTTTCAATGCAAAAAAGGGGTGTTTTCTTCGTTTTGGCCCGTCGGCCGAAATTAATTACTGGTGCTAGCCAAAATATACAAAACATATACACTACTTATGTATATTATAAGTATATGTATGTATAAAATATGTATATTAACATATACATTTGCTGGCTATTTTGTAAATTTGATCACTGAAAGGCATTGGAATGTAATTATCTCAAAAAAAAAAAAAAGAGTAGGATCTAACACTCACCTTTCCCCAGAATCCAGACACCTTGTCATACCAGTACTTCCCTGGTCTCAACTTCTTTGGCGGATCTGCACAGCTTTGCAAGTCGACCAACTCTCTAAGGGAAAGACATTTACCATTTACGCTCACGAGATGGGGTGGAAGTTGATTAGCTTGACATGACTTCTCCAATTTCATAATCTCATCCATTTGCCATTTACTCAGCAGCCTCTTAAGCATTGTAGAACACTTACCTAAAGAATCTCGTTTTGATTCATTAATACGGTAACCAATGCAAGTAATACATTTCCTTCCTTCCGGCATTGCCCCCATTGCTCTCAACACACAATTGATACAATACTTTGCACCACAAGCTATGCATACTTCCCTCTGAGTGAATCGATTCCCTTTATGACACCGATAACACTTCTTTGAGTAACTGCTTACAATAGGTTTTTCAGGAACCATTCCTGGCTCCTCGTCATCACTGTCAGTAGTAACATCACTTGAATGAATTTCCCGGAAAGTTACAACATTTGTTCTGCTACCTTGGTTGACAGAAACCTCATCAGCATAATCTTCCACCTCATGACAAGACAATACTTCTAAGGAAATATCTGGAGAGCTCAAAATTGGTTCCTCAGATTCTAAGCCAATGGGGTTCGGATGACTTAATACTTCTTCCTTGCATTCATCCGAACTTCCTGACAGCTCACGGGAATGATCATGGCTATCAGAAAATCCTAAGGTACCAGAACTTTCAATTCCATCTGATACTCTATAGGCATGATCATTCTCAACACATTCTGATTCTAAATCTGACTCTTTTGACTTTTGATTCTTGATTGAGGGATCACTACTCTTAACAATTGGTTCAATAATTGGTAGTGACAAATTTTTACTCAAAATAGCAGTTGTAGAAACTACTGAGGCAGTTGGAATCCGGTGTACATCAACGGGAACTACCTGAGGAATATCATAACTAACTGGAGGACCATTATACTCCTCAGCAAAGGAGTATTCTACATTAAATTCGTTGTCATGATTATCCTCCTTTCTTGAGGAAGAAACAGGGAAAAAACTTTTCAAGATTGCTGCCATTTTTAGTCAACTCAGTCCTAATCTCAAAAACTCATCAAGCACAATTTGATTAAAAGGGTACTCAACAATTCTAATCAACTGATGAATACACCCCAGAAAAAAACTCTTTCTTGATATAACCAGAAGCCAAAATGTTAACCCTTTTGCTCCTTTCTATTTTGGGAAGTGGGATAAGATCTTGGAAATGGAAACTGAATGCAAATAAGCAATACAGTAATTGCAATGTAATAACTGTTGGTCTTGAACTTCAATCTTACCAGAAAAGGGTACTCGAAAGTTGTAATTAAAACCTTGAAAACATGTTCCTTGATATACCCCAGAAGCCAAAATAGAAGCTTTTTATTTTTTTTGGTTCTTTCTGTTAATGGGGGTAGAGCTTGAGAATGAGACTTAGATAGATTCAATGTATAATTATACAATATAATGTGTTTTCTGGTCTTCAACTTTAGAGTCTTACCAGCAGAAATTCAAGACTGGAGACCAACAAAAAGTCTTCCAATTTTTTTTTTGCTTAGACCGTTTCTTCTTCTCAATTTATCAACTCAAAATACCTTCTTTTTTTTTTTTCTTGATCAACGCGTTTAGTAAACATTTACAAGAAAAAATGTCTTAAAAAATGTTACTATGACTGATGGTTATCTCGTTTTGAACTTTGAATTAGTCCAAAACATGGAAACTGCTTTGAAATGAGGGGTATGAGAGTGGAGGGGTATTTTTGACAATTGACTTAGAAAATTTGGCGCTGTTTTCATAGCATAAACCATCAGGCGTGCATGTGAACAAGACTTGAAGTTTGGAATCTGATTAATCCTACATTAGGTGAAGGTCAGTTTTCATTTTTTTTGTTTTATATTAGAGTTTAAGGAATTTATTTAACTAATTAATAACGGGTTCTTTTATAATTAGTGAAGTTGTTAGTCTTTCGTTGTTTGAATGTTTGATTAAGCAGCAACCACGTGGTTGACCCGGCGGTTAATTAGGAACCAAGTCTTTGTCTTGAGTTAATTACAAGTTCCTTGGAGGTCAGGTCATTCAATAAAATTTGAACGAGAAAAAATTTAAAGTCAATTCAACCAAACCTTTTAACCTGCTCGATTACAAATTGTTCATGCACTTTCTTTTTTTGTCTGTTGTGAAATAATAATATATTTCTATATTTAAAAATAATTTAATTTTACAATTTACATTTATTTTTAATAAAATAATTTATAATCACATAAATATTTATAACTTATCTTTGGTCGCAAATTTTAAAGAAACTGTGTAACAGAACAAGGCCCCATAGAATGGGATCAAGGGAGTGAAAATGATTCCTTTTTAAATGAAGGAATGACAGTTTTATGTGGCTCAAAAACAGATTGAGTCAGGTTAAATTGTCATAGCCCATTTTACAAGAGTGCAATTTTTTATTTTTTTTTCATTTTAGTGAAGAAAGCATGAATCGATTAACAAACACAGGAACTATGGCATTCAAAGGTGTGGTTTAGTGGTGAATGAAGTGAGTTGAAAATTATGAGATCTCAAGTTTAGATCAGAGGAGAGACAAACAAATATTAGGTGATTTCTTCTCATTGCCCAAATCTTGATAGATAGAATTAAGCGGTACCTGTATTTGTGGAAGGTAATCCATGAAATTAGTCAGAGTCGGCCCTAGGGTCAAGCAACTAAAGCTTGAGCTTTAGGTTCCCAAATTTTGGGGGTCCCATCTTTTTTGCCAACAGTAGGTTAATTAATTAATTTTTTTTTTTTTTTTGGGAAATAATGAGTACTTTTAAGTAGAAAAGCATAATTTTTAAAATGAATATGAAAAATAGATTTTTACTTTTACTTGTCCACTTTCGCTTATTTAGATAAAAATAATTTATTTTTCCTGTTATACCCTTATCATTAATTACTCATTTCAAATAATTTTTCAAGTCCATTAAGACTATATACCAATTAATATGAGCATCTTGGTAAAATATGCACTTCATTTATTATTTCTTTGTGCAAAATCCATAGTGGACAAGTAAAAGTGAACGGATGGAATACATTTTTATGCTATGCTCTTTCTTGACTTGTCCAGAATGTCGATCTCTTATATAACATTTATACACTCGTATATTCTCTTTCTTGCTTTTATGAACTCCAATCTAATACTATATATTACTATTCTCTAAAAAAATCATAGGTTAAGACTACTTTTGACAAAATATATTGCACTCTTCTATGTTTTTTATTTTTGTTTCAAAGAGGAGTTATTGAGCAGCCAAAAGATATTTTGGAATCAAATCATTGATTTTTTTTCAATCAGATTCTCTTAGTCTAAATTTTAAAGTGTTATTTTTATGTAATATTTTTTGTTTCTGTTAGTTTTACTTCACAGTATAGATTATCTTCTTAGTTATCCTCTTAATAATCTATTAGAATTTAAATATGTCAACTTGAAAATATGAATCCGACTATATAGTTTAAGGCTTCTAAAAGTATGCATGATATCGTGTCTTTAACTTTTACTAATGAGTATGACATGATGTTGCTTTGTAAAAAAAAAAAAAAAATTAACTGAACCGCACCGATACCAAAGAGAAATCTTGATGATGGGATGGTTTCGGAAAGTCTAATTTTGGTTCTACAAAATGAAATAACCGAAAAATTGATATGGTATAAATTTGATAAAATAACTTCTCAAACCGTACCATTAACACCCCTAGTTATGCCTACTGCAAAAGTTATGTCGGAAAAGACTTTTATATAGAAACTATGCCTTAAGGCAACGCTTGAGATTCTACAGAAATTAGACCTTAAGACCTAATTTTTTTTTGAAATAGGCCTAATTTGTTACGAAATTCGGCCTTACGATTTTCTTTTAATACTCTGCTGGGGTTCGATCCCAGAATCTTAGGGATATTTTTGGCCACTTAAAATACCGAAAGGAAAAAATTAAAGACCCGTAATTTGAGGAACAAAAATTAAAGACCACCCCCGAATAAGAACATTTGTGCGAATGACCCCATACAAGGCCCTTGCACACTCATAATTCTAGCCCAATACAATGGGCTTGGATAATTTGTGATTTCAAAAAACGTTGGGCCTAAAGCATAGTAGAGAGACGACTCACATGACTGATGGCACGAATCACAGTTGAACCATTTCCATAGAGATCATTCTAATTTCTTGTCATCTTATTACACAATAACTAATTTACCTTCTCAGCCTCTATCACTTTATAGCTTAAATAACTTCTAATTATGTTTTCCTCTCTAGCTATAATGACAAATACTAAGTCAACAACAACGATCCTGAAGGATAGATTGTGGATTTGAGCTGAGTGGAATACTCATGTACCTCAGCTTAGCTCAAGGACATTTATAATGGTGACCGACTTTGGCTCGAGTAGATTTAAAGTGATGTTCGAGCTTGGCTCATATACAGCTAAGTCCAATTTCTTTTAAATAAGACTTGGCTTTAAATGTCAATTGTCAATCTTTAAATTGATTAATTTACGCTCAAATTAAGTAAATATTATTATAAATACATGTTATTAACTCCTTTATTTGTTAGGAAATTGTAATTAGATTTAAATAAGCATATAAAATAGTGTTAAGTTATATATTGAACAATGGTACAAATATTTGAAGAAGACAAAAAGAGAGAAGTTTTATTTTGGTTTGCTATCATTTAAATTCTTCATACTTATCAGTTATCAGTCCTCTTCAGTCTTCAGGTTCTCTTCTACTACCGAACAAGTTGGAATGTAAAATATATGAAAACCTTCACCTACCAAACCAATCAAACAAGTAAATGGAGAGCAGGCCATTAGCCTAGGCCAATCCAAGCCCAATACAACATCTAGTTGGAGATGAAACAAGGCCCGAAATAGAGGGCTTGTGAAGGACAAATTGAAGCCCAAGACTAAAATGGTCCTCATTCTCCTTTCAATATTCGTATCTACCTTTGTGTGTGTGTGTGTGTTTTTCGTTTTCAAAAAATAACTTATCACTAAGATAACTAGTTTATCATGTGAAAGAATCTAGATATTTAAGTAATGACTTTAAACGTTGAGTGGAATTTTTCAAGATGGTTACATAAGATGTGGGATAATATAGTACTTATTAATTAGGAAAGGGAGGGCGAATTCCAATAAATCAGAGACACAATATAAGGAATTTCAATTTGCATGTATATTCCAATAATTCAGAGACGCAAGATAAACCATTTCAATTTGCATGTATTAAATAATGCTGTTGAGTACTTAATTCTCTAGATTAGGTGTGCACTGCGACTTTCTGCTATCGAGTTAGCTTTGGGACCATTATGCAATGGGAATTCATGGCCCAATCTACCTAACAATGAACTATTTGTGCAAATTATTGGACTCGTTCTTATAGTAGTACTACTACTATATTTCTTTTTCTCAAAAAATTCGTCAAATGGTTGTGGCTTCCTCATTTTTTTTATTTTTTTTTAGAAAAAAAAAACGGTATTCATTATTTATCATTTTAATTTCTGTATTCGTACCGGATAAATTAACTGAGAAGATGATAAAAGTGCTTACTAATTTCCTTAGTTTCTTTTCTATTAGTGCCCATTCCAATCAAAGTCTTTAATGATGCCCACCGACCCTCTTCACCGGCTAATTAAAGCAAACAGTTGAAAAATTGCACCTTCCTTTCTTCTTTTCTTTTAACTCTTCCTTGTAAGATATTTTTCACTTTTGTAAGTATTTCAATTAACTAACAACTTTTTCAAAGTTAAGTTTTATTTTCAGCTTCAGTGCTAGTTTAACTCCAGTATTAATTTTTAACTCTTGAATAAATAAAGTGATCCACTTTCTGGTGTAGCAGAATTAATTAATATTCTGTTAGGCCGTCTTGAACTATAAATTACTCTAAAGAAACAGAAAAGTAGGACTTTAACTTAATTCTTTTCAGACATTGCTTCTTTATCAAAAATTCTTTTGCTTTTTCTGTCAGCCACATTTTAAATTTATAAGCTTGCTAATAGGGATGACCTAGGCTCAGCCAACTCTACGTGGTCCCTGACTAGACTTCCCAATGCAGGATCCACAAACAATATACCTATATGTAGAGTTTAACTTATAGCATATATTAACAGACTTAGTGTAATTAAACCCATTATGATTAACATGATGTCTACCGTAACACCAAAATGCTCACTGAAATGTGTGCAAATAGAGAAAGTCCTAAGGAAACAGAGATACCTATATATTACTGATGCTTGCTTATATTTTTACATGAAAAGCTTAATTCAGCTGTAGTTCTTTGCTTTAAGAATTTGTTTGTCTGTAATATTATTCTAAGAGCACCATTTTTTGGCTTTGCTTTTCCTATAAATTAACACCCATTTATGCTAATTCAATAGTTACTATATGCAAGTACCAAAAAATAAACCATCAAACCTTGTGGTGCGATGGTAAATATTATATCGTTTTTAATCTGAATCTTGACTTTGAGCCCTCGAAATAAAGTCATTTTTAATAGAGAGTACTTTATCTCTCAAAGCAAATGCCAAACGCTAAATGGAAAGTCAAAAAATAGTTATGTGCAAGAAGTAAAAACTTGTTCATTATAAAAAAGTACAGAACTTTTTCACAAATCAAAGGAAAATTTAAAAGGGATTCAAAGACGGTGTTCCATTTTCGAACACTTTGTTACTTTAGAATATACAAGACATGAATCACTAACCAAACTTACAACCAAATATAGAAAACGAGAAAAGAAAACAATGAATGTATTTTGAGTAATGTTAGTTGGTCACGGCTTCTACATTAACCTTCATTGTGAAGGTTCTGCTCACTGGTCCCCCACGAAAAGAACCGTCCTCTAACAGGTTTTTACCGGCACAATAAAGCCAAATTTCTCTTCATAATTGTGTGAACGTTTCACATGGTGTCTGTTGTATTCTAATCTGTCTTTATGTGTCACAACCAACACCTAATATGAAGGCAATTCACAACCGCTTCTCCGCCTTGTACTCGGCGGCGCGTTCACACCACTCTATCCACATGCATCTTCATTCTTCACACCTTCAGGATCCAACTGAACTCAAGAATTTCGACACGAAACATAAATATATGTAACAAATCACAAAAATTGTGACCAATATTAGATTTTGAACCCGTACTTCAAATGTTGAATAGATACCGTGATAAAATATTAAAGATTGAACCCATCAAATTAAAATACTGGATCAGCTTCTGGCTCAACTGCATCAGATAGTCTCCAGACCTTCACTGAATTGTCCAAACTCCCACTATACACTCTCCAATATTGGTCACTTTTCTTCTCCACCACAGCTTCATCTTCGCTCTCATTATTATCATCTTCCTCATTTGAATCTTCGACGGTCAAGCACTTAACGGGGCCGTTGTGTCCTGTTAACACCGTTAATAAACCGTGGATACCACCTTCTTCCCTTCTCCACACGCATATCGACTTGTCAGCCGATCCACTCATCACCAGGTTACCAGCAACCGCAACGCACAGCACCGCTAATTTATGACCTCTAAGCGCACCCCCATACTCCAAGAAATGCTTCTGTCGCTCCCAGAAATTAACTAGTCCATCTGAAGAGCCCGCATATACCTATTGAGACATAATATAAAAATAAATCATCAGAAATATGTTATATGTTTAACAATTTAAACTTTTAAACTCACACGTAAAAATGTAGTGAGACGTAATATAATAAAGTACATTAAAAGTGTGTTCGTACCGTAGTTGCTAAGGTGTTTACGGCTAGTGAAGTTACAGCATTGTCCTGTTTCAGCAGTGTTTCCACAAGAACATGCTTTGCACTATTACCAACAAGCTCTCTTCTCCAAGCTTTTACTGTTCCGTCTGCTGAGCCAGTCAAAACCAACCCATCAAATCCAACAACTACTGAATTAATTGCATCCTGATGAGCAGTAATAGATTCCAGGCATTTCGAATCAGATAATCTCCAAACTTTGAGTGTTTTATCCCAAGATCCAGAATAAAGCAACCCTCTTTCTTTATCCAAGCTCATACACGAAACAGCATCAAAATGCTTAATCCAAGGAACATTCCGATTTCTTCTAACTTCAACATACGCCTTGGGATTAATTGAACTCTTTAAATAATCTCTAATGGTAGGTAAACTACCAACCCGCTTATAGGCTTTCCTTTTTTTACCTAAAAATTTCCATACCCGAATTTTACCATCTTGATGACCAGTAAATATCTTATCTCCATAAACAACAATGGCTTTCACTAATCCGCTATGCGACTTAAACCCTGAATATTCCTTCAAATTTTTCCATACTCTAATATTTTTACTATCTGACCCTGTATATAACAAATCCCCTGATGAAGCTAGTGAATAAATGTGGCCTTCTTCTCGGACAAGTGAGCCAATTAGGCCATTTTTGCAATCACTTGTTTCTGATTCTTCGGAGAAATCGAGTGCTGGTTGGTGAATCCATGGGGATTTTACATAAGGTGAAGCAGATTGGTTCCATGGAGACATAAAGTAATTAGGTGAATTGTTGGTAGTAGTTGTTGTGTTGTAAAACGACGATGTTCTAGGTGGACTTGGGGCTGAAGAAGCATTACTACTGCGAGCCGAATTGCTATTGCTTTCTTCATGGTCACTAATTGGATCGGAGTATAAAAGGGTACCGAATTTTGTTCTTCTAAAGCTTTCTTTCTCTAGTAACATTGCTCCCATACTATTCTTTTTTCTTGCCATATTAGAACAAGAAAAATTAAGCAAGAAGAGAAAATTTATGAAGTGTGAAATAGTGGTATGTATGTTTGTGAAGTTGAAGTTTTTGGAGTGAATGTGGTTTGGTTTGTAATTAAGGTCGAATAAATGTGAAGCTTTTGTGAATAGTGAGAAAGAATAATGGAAGGATGAGAAATTGTACATGGAAATAATGGAAGGGGAAAGTGAGAGATATATAAGCAATGGAAGTTGGGGGTTGGTTCGGTATAGGGGCGTAGTATAGGCAATAGGAGGAATGGTACAGAGACACGTGGGAGTAGGATACGTGAGGTTCAAGAAGAAGGCAAAAGATACTTTTTACATGTAAGAAGAAATACGAGAACTACACAAGCCCGTGCTCAATAAACAGTTTAAATTTTACACATCGTATGAAAATTATTTAGACAATCATGTTACATAATAAAGGTAACTGTGAATAGTTTTATATATTTAAAAGTATTACATCAACGACATATTCAGTGTAATTTCATAAATGGAGTTTGGGAACGATAGAATGTACGTAGATCATAACCTATTTCACAAAAGTAGAGAAATGTTTTTGATCGACTGTCGATGCAATAAATTTATTTGTATTGATGCTAAACTAAATGATAAGTAATCAATTATAATGAGCTAATTTTTATAGATGGTATAAAAATGTATTACACGATTAGAGTACATAAACATAAATCTGTAATAAGTCATTTGGTTCAAAACAAAGTTATCCTAGAATTATAGTCTCTGGATTATGAATAGGATTAAAACAAGGATAGACAATTTCACATTTTATATGGAATAGATAATTTGTTGATTTTAGTAAATATTATTTTATCATGCTTTTAATTAATATTCACAGTTAAATATAAGATAAATTCAATTCCAATTTCTTTATAGTAATAACCCATAATCTCTGTAACCAAACGGACCTTAAAGAATTTACGATCAGGTGGTTTTTTCTTTTATTTTTGTCCCTTTGATGGTTTTGAGCTACCCGATGTTTTGTGCTTGTTAAGGAAACGTTGAATTCTAGAAGGGCAACGTGGAGGATAGGATTTAAACGTTGAATTTGATAAGTAGAATGACCAAAGTTATTTTCAGCATGTTTTTTTTTCCTTCTTAGGAAAAAATGGGAATACGGGTATTTGACTTTGAAATAGTCAGAAGAATTGTGGGCTAATAACTGGTCGTTTTTTGTTTTATTATAGTTCTCATAATTTAGTCAGCTGGTATTAGTAGTCGTTTAATGATGCCTAGTTACCTAGTACTACGATTTGTCAAAAAAAGAAAAAGGGTTCGAAATACACTTTAACTTTGATCGAAATTGCTATAACATACTTTAATTTTGCGGGGGTCCTATGACCCCTGGACTATTTTTGTATATTATTGAGGGTATTATCGGGTGACGTGGACAAGCAAGTGAGCACATGTTGGTTGAGCTCGCAAGATTGACTTAAAGCGAATCGCAAGTCTCTATTTGCCATGTTGAATTTCAAATAATCCTTCTTTACGTGCTCACTTTTTTGTCCATATCAACCGATAATACCCTCAATAATACACAAAAAAAATAATGTCGGGGGGGGGTCATAGGACCCCCGTAAAGTTGGAGTGTGTTATAGTAATTTCTGCCAAAGTTGAAGTGTGTTTTATAACCTTTTCCCGTCAGAAAAGGAGTACTATTTCCTTTCATTTTATACAATTTTGTTTATAATGAACGACAAGGTATTTAAAATGATTGTTTGATTTATATTCTCTCTCTTTCATTAAAAGTGAAGGTGTTCGGAAAAGTTGTGATTAATGAAAAAACTTGGCTCAACAAATAGTATTAATGTCATATAAATTAAAGTAATTGGTCAGAAGGAGTATTAATAATAGTAAAAAAATAATTAAATTAATCGTTGAAAAGTAGTTAAAATAAAATAAAAAAATCTCCCACCATGGGTGGGTTAGCGTTACATTGAAATTGAAATTGGAAAAAAAAAATCAATAAAAAAGCGTCAAATTTAGATTACAGAATTTGAATAGCTTGATCAATTTGAGCTTTTGAAAGTTGTATGGAAATACAGATCGAATTGCGTCAAATATGTTTATATATCTCCCATGAAAATTGTGCCATATATAAATTCAAGAAGAAAGGTGCGTGTGAAAAAAAAACTCTAGTTGCAAGGCTGCTAAAGAAATGATTTTCTCCAAAATCTTTCCTAGTAAGAAAATTTTAAGGTGCGTGAAATATTATTAAGCAAAACGTGTGTACTCTCAATGCAGGTAGTCCACGCCTTCTTTAATGTTGATTACATAACATATTGGTGTCGACAAAATTTATATCTCTTCAATCACAAAACTTTTTCTTTTTAAAAAAGACTCGAATTATCCAAATATATTTTTCTTTTGCACAAATTTTCGTCAAAAAAAAAAAATCAGAAATTTTGTTCAATCAAATTGTCAAAACTTGCAAATTAATAAAAAAAAAGCGATCAGGTCAAGTCTATTCTCCAATATCTGTGAGAATCTAAGCGAAGAACCGGAAGAAGAAGTATTCTTCATGCCTTACTCTTTCATTACTGCAAGTATATTGTTAAAAATAGCAGATATTCTCGGCAAAATATTTCACATGTGGCAATAATAATGTCTGGTAAAATATTAACCATGGCTAGACCCTCGAATTTTTGCCAATGAGGAATTTCACATGCACGAAATTAAGAATAAGCAGAAAAATTATATTGCATGCAAGAAACTAATGTGACGGCGTTCAGTTCCCAAAACGGTTAGTTTTTCTTTCAAGTGACGCACCAAGAACGTTAACTAATTTCACTAGTGGGCCACTTGACAGCCCACCTATATAGTTGAATGAAACGAACTTGAATGGGCTGTGTCTGCTAAATGACAAGGACGCATTAAAATCAAGCCGCCACGTAAAGTGCTCCTTATCACATTGATCATACTACTGTTTCTCTAATATCAACTTGCCACGTAGTGTAAAGCCCATGGGCCGAGCTGGTTCATTATGATGTCAGCATGGCGCATCTGTCGAGTTTTGATGGTTGCCACCTATCCTAGTATTATGTAATACTCCCTCCGTCCCAGGCATTGAGTTTAAGAATTAATTTTTTTTTCAAAATTTGTGATCCAAAATAAATCTTAGATACTTGTGTAGATGTAAATCACGGTATAAAGATAAATTATTTTTAAATATAAAAATATAACATTTGTTTTAAGACAAACTAAAAAAAAGTAGAGGGAGTGATGAAGTGTGGATTCAAGATTTGATGTTTTATAGCAGCCTCGTGTTATTATACGATAATAAGTTCATAATCTAATATTTATAAATATTTTTTTTTTAATATATACAATAAGTTTCGAATAAAATGAACCTATAAGTAAAATAAATCCGTCCACGTAATGAAGAGGGGCTTCAAATGATAACTGATACATCTGGGTTTATGATCCCGTGGAATTTTTCACTCAATACTTTTTTTTATGTAAACGAATTGTATAGAAAAAAAGGGAAAGTTTACTAGTTTTCTATTTAGATGAACCAAATTATACCTTTCGGCTTCTTGTATTTGACTTGATTTGTATAATGAAAAAGCGCAGTGCTTTTTGAATGTTAGGTTGAATCAGTACATCAATATTACCTAAAGTTAAATGTCTTATAAAAGGATTTCCGTAAAAACGATATTCGATTTTTCGATGATTGAAATGCTTGTGATATTAAGTTCTGTTTGGTAGAACGGACTTTGAATAATATGGATGAAATGTTAAATATAAGAAAATGCTCTGCGGTATATCGGATTGAAGTTGTTATTGTTTAATAAGGATAGTTACATGTATTTATCTTTTATATGACTTGTAAAGTTCTTTTATATTGTCAGTATATGACGTATTCTTAAACTCATTCGATTAAGCAGATTAGAGAAATAACTTGTCGTTAATCACGTTACCATAAAAAGAGAAACACTAAATGTTGTGATTACTTTAAAGTAATAAACATGAAATAAATAAATAGTACACTCCAATAAAAACAAGAAATCGTTTTCTTTCTTTTTCGAAGGCTTCGTGAAAGTGATTCCAAGTTCAAAGCTTGGTTGAAATTACTTTCAATTGTCCATTCAAGTAGTTGCCTATCTAAATGTAGATATACAATACGTGGGAGCATGTGAAGCAAGCCCCTATTGATGAGTTTCCTCCTCTATTATGAAGGACTCTGTCAACATCTTTCTGTTTCTTATTTTAAATGAATGTCCTAAATATATAAATATCATCAACACTTTTTCTCTTCCAGTTCTTTTTCTCTTTTCCTTCAGTATCATACATATTCAAACTTGCAGAAAATAAAAAACATTACTCCTAGTATAAGAGCAGTAATTCATGATATATTGATATCATTAAATTAATTCCGTAGTTTATATTATCTTTTTGTAAATAATCATTATGAAATATCTAAATTTAGCATTACTTAATATTAAGTAATTTTAGCTGCTCGCATATATTGATATCTTGCCCGTTAATTATCTGTAAGCAGAATAAGGATGACATAAGAAGTATCTCACTAGTCATCACTTAATATAATATATAGGTTATTATCACATCCTGGACAAGCTATTTATTGACTTTGAGATCCTGCAGATTTATGAAGACAGGACCGCGTTTATTTTAATTTATCAAATTTGATACACATCTTGAGCAATAGTTAAATTAAAGAATAAAATAGAGGGCATTCTGTCTTAAGCTTCCAAATGTCACAATATTTTGCATTTGTAATATTAGCTTAGTGATCTTAGTTGAAAAAAAAAATCATGACTTGCTTTGTCCGCGCAAAAGATAACCTACTTTTCTGGTAAATTTGTCATCTTATTGGGAAACAGTATTATTAAATTCAATCATTTATCATCTTTGAGTCTTGCTTATATACGTGGCCTAAACTAGGAAGTAAAATCACTATGCTTAGTAAAAAAAGAATGCACCCATTTCCCAGTTCCAAGGGACAAGAAAATGGTCATACAAGAAAGGCGAGTCATGGTTAATTTATTTTATTAGAGTGATTTTATCACGTATAGGGGAGGGATCAATCTTTTAATTGAGCACAGGGAAAACATAAACTTCAGCCTAAACATAGTTAAAAAACTCTATAAATACTTTTACATGTATATTGTCACAAAAAAACAGTGAATGCAACTGTATTTTACGCTTCTTAATTTGAAAACTTGAAACCACTAAAGTTGATATATCACTATCATATGACTCTATCGCTCATTAACTCTAGTTCATATGGGGCGAAAAAACACATGCATGTTCTCTCTTTTGTTTTTATCTGCTAATAGTAGTCTTATTACCAACCTAATTAGTAATACAAGAAAAAAACTGCTTTATGAAACATGTATGATTACAGTGATGTTCCCACGCATCTCTACCATAATAAAAGTCTATTTTCTAGCTAGCCTATCAGAACTGAAAAAATCTTGATTAAACATCAACCTCATAAAATTTAAGGGATTATAAGCAAAACAAATTAAAGTACTGAGGATGACCTAAACAAGAAAATGAAATTCGGATATATACTTATTGAATTTGTCATCGTCAAAACGTATATATAGTTAGTTGGGTATTTAGCAGCATTCCATTGAAAGAAAGCATTTTTTTGATAATTATTTGGACAACTTGAACCAATTATTAGAACTTACAAGTTGTACAATTTTTTATTTTTTTTTATCTTGTATTTTGTTAATGATATTTCCTAAATTTGCCACGTCCCCGGTCCCACCAACAAGGAAAACTAAAATCATAGAACCAACAATTTGATTATTTCATTATTAGACAGGAAAATGACACGACATCAAAGCACATATGGAGCTGGAAGTAATTCTGTAGCAATTGGCTTGACCTGAATCAAGAAACGAAAAAGAAAAAACAATTTAAATATCTTAAATTAATCATTGCTTTGATAAGCTGTAGCCGGTAAGTGTGGCTTCATTTTATCCTCACTCCGTCTAATTTATATATATCTTAGTTTGAACTTTGAGTCACGTAGAATTTGAGGAAGAAATGAAACTTTTTTCGAGATTTATAGCCTTAAAACATGTTCTAACATTTATGAAGTTATAGAAGCTTCTCAAGAAATGAGATATGTAAAGTCAAATGTTTCCAAAAAAATTTATCATTCTTTTTTAAACGAATTAAAAAGAGAATTATATCAGAAGGAGGGGAGTATGGATTTAATTAGTGATCCAAGTATGTTCTAGAATCAGATGATTGAAGAAGAAATATATGGTCAAGGTGATCTTTGAACTTTTTATGTGGCTTGATCTTTGAACTATTTATGTGGCATTCTTTAAATACGAGTGGTTCTATTCACTATATGTGAACATCGGGGAATAGCAGATTCCACTAGACTAGAGTTCTGAGAATTTGGATTCAGATTTTTGCGAATCATATTAAGAAGAAACGACCAGTTTAAATGACAAAGAAGAACAGATCATTTTATATAAAATAACAATTATTGTTCTTGCTTTTTCTCTGAAGACACTGAAATTGCCAACTCACCATATTTCCATGAATGCTGCAGTTGCAGAAAATGATACCTAATAAAACTCCAAAGTAGAAGTTCCGATCATGGTCCTATGAATAGTATGTACACCACAAATTTCTTACACAAAGGGAAGATATTTGGATTCTTCCTCTTTCTAAGGGGTCCATGTTTGTCTACTGATAGAACATGTTACTCATCAAATCATAGTCGTTCATCACGATCCAAAATATATTGTCCCTCCAAGAAAAGCAAGAGGATTTTTTTTTTGGTACAGAAAACAATTGTTTCTCCTGATAAATATACACATCAAAAACCACTAAAATTTCAATAAATATTAATCTAAACTTGTAATTTTATAAGTTCATGAATTCAAAGAACATATAGAAGTTGAACTCATCAAATATAAATATTATATCGCCCTCTGCTATTAGAGCATCCAATCACACATGCACGTATGAAGCAGCCAAAGGCTGTCATTTTGATGATATATGTTGGTTTAGGGAGTTGGTATGTTATATTTGTATTCAAGACGTAACTTTTGTTAAAGTATGTGATTATCTTATATACACTTTTTGTTTGCTTAAATATAAATCTCAACAGCTTTCAATCATTTAATAAAAGTGTCAAGGAAATCCAGACATACAATGTTAATATTCATATTAATTAATATTAATAATTGAATCTCTACTAACTTTGCTCTGTCTCCTCGTTGAGTAATCTCCCTTTTTCTTATTCTAACTATTGTAAGTGCAAAAAGTGGAGTGCTAACGTCAACAATCTTTTATCCAATCAAATTGCTAATACATATAAAAATTCATGATAAATAATCTCTGTAACTAGTTTATATTATCTAGCTTGTGAACAATCATTGTGACTCACTGTTTTCACAAAATAAGAATGACATAAACAAAATCTCACCAGCTAGTCATCATCAACATTGTCATTGTATATTTTTCCTGCCCAATTTCATTAACTTTTGTAATTTAAAATTTATTGCTGCTAGCTAGCTAGATCGGCAGTATTATTAGGTTATAACTTGGCACAAGCTATTGACTTTAAGATACTGCAGGTTGGGCCACGTATCAATGCTTATCACCAGTACTTTCATCTATTCAAATTTGATACATACCTTGAAATAGCTTTTTTTTTTTTTTTTAATCCTAAGCTTCCATCTGTCTCAGTGTCAAGCTTTTGTTTTATTTTATTTTAGTTGGTGATCTTAGTTTGGTTACGTTCCTCGTTGAATGTCAGCATAGATCATCTACCCTATATTTTTATTTTGTCGACTTGTCGGGAAACTATGTAACTCCCATTTTATATCTTTCATAGTTGCTCATTACGTGGCCTAAATCAGAAAGTATGAATCCACATGCTTTTTAAGGACACACATATGAGAATAATGCAGTCCCGAAGAATGCAATTAACGAATTCGTTTAGCTAATCAACTTCGAATTGAGCGTTTTTGATTTCAAGAGGTCAATTTATCAGAGTTACATCACGCTCATTTGCTAAATATATCTAGCTGGGAAATTATTTACATTTAATGAAGCACAATTAGTGCATGACATTCATTCTTTGCATAAAATTTACCATTTAATCATAGCTAACATACATGTAGTCTTACCTCAACTTATCATTTAAATTAGAGATAAGGGTCAAAAACACACCCCAACTGTCAATTTTTTTTTAGTTTCATACCTAAACTATCAGAAGGTTGAGAAAACTACCTAAACTATCATTATCTAGTTTGCAAAATACACCTGAACTAAATGTGTGAACTCACTCTCCAAAAGGCAAGTGAAGTTGAAATTTTCTCAAAAAAATTATCCATGTGGCATAAGTAATGCTATGGTGGCACCTACATGGAAATTAAAAAAAGAATTTTTTTTATAAAAAAAAATCAGCATTTTAAAAAAAAATCTTGATTTAAAAAAAAATGAAAATAATAATCATTTTTGTAAAAAACTATCAAAAAATTTAGAAAATCAGAAAAAAAAAAGATTTAAAAAATGGAAAAGTTGATTTTAAAAAAAAAATGTGAAAACTAAATAATCAGTTATCTTATTATTTTTTTTAAAATAACTTTTCCATTTTTTAAACTATTTTTTTTATTTTCTATAATTTTTTATATTTTTTTACAAAAATTATTATTTTTCAGTTTGTTTTTTAAAACAAATAGTTTTTATTTAATTTCCATGTAGGTGCCATTGTGACATTATTTATCCACGTGGACAACAGTTGGCAACATTTTTATATAAAATGGAGAGTGTAGATCACATGTCATTCAAGAATAATTTGAGGTGTGTTTTGCAAACTAGATAGTGATAGTTTAGGTAGTTTTCTCAACCTTCTGATAGTTTAGGTATGAAACTAAAAAAAAAAATGATAGTCGGAGTGTGTTTTTGACCCTTATCCCTTTAAATTAATATGATTCCATTAATTTTCCGGTCCTAATAGTTATTCTTCCTTCCAATTGGAGCTTTTATTACAAAAAGAAAAAAGAAAAAGGAATTAGCGACAATTTAACGTTGATCAACAACGTACTATCAAACATTTCCATTAACTATGAGCTATTTATAGCTTAGCTAGCGATAAATTTCATAGCTAATTCCTGTTTTTTTTATCTTTTTGTCTTATCATTAGAAGCCTTAATTATACAAGTTAAACACACAATGACGCTATTATTAGTAGGCAGGTTGAAGTGGATGGGTTGGGGCAAGATTTGTCTGGTTCAAAATTGAGGACCACAGTGATGGATTTAGGTAAGTACGCATTTCATTGTGCATCCTTCATAATTAATTAAGGTAAAAAAAAAAAGAGGCTAACGATTAAACAAAAGGGTGGCAAAGAATAGGTGTTCGCTTTTATCTACTAATAGCAGCTATCCTTATTTTAAACCTAATTAAAAATAGTAGCATCAAAATCTTTTCTACTAATAGCAGCTAACCTTATTTCAACCCTAATTAATAATAGTATCGCTAAATCTTCTTACTCATTATGTCTGATCATATAGATGCTGCCACGCAGCTCTAATGTAATAAAATATCCTTAGCGTAGTTTGTAGACTAGTAAATCAGCCTAATAAATAAAAGGGAAACGTTATCTGAATGTAGACATGTGTGCTGTTTATCGCATTCCTCAAATTTAGTTCGACTAAACTTCTAATAAAAAATACCCCCCAGAAAAAGAAAAAAAACTCTTAGATGCCGGAATTCCAGAGACAACGCATAATGATCAATTTAATTTAAACTAAACAGAGTATCTGAAAAAGGTTAACCTAATTAGCAAGAGATGAAGATCAGCTAGTTGGATATATATTGTTGTCAACGCCGTTTTGTTGGATATATTGCTGGTTGAGAGCATTTTGTATTGATTATTATTTCATTCGATAACTTGAATCAGCATGTGCTCTTCTTTCCTTTGTAGTTAATCCTATTTGCCTAAACGTGCCAGTTGCCACATTGCACCCTCCCAAAAAACTAAACTCACGAAATCAACCGATAAGATCTTCTCGCATGGTATCACTCTAACGCTTAAGTATGGTCAATAGAAATTAATTAACGTGCATGCGTGACCCACATATATGATTTAAATAATTAGTGTATATATTGAGCGTATATTTCTAATTAATTTTTTAATGTGTTTTCGTTGCAATAACTCTGCCTTCGATAAAATTCAAATATAAGGTGACGCATAGTAACAAAATGTATTGGAGCAGTTGTGCAACTACTAGCCATGGCTGGACATGAAACAACAAAAGGAAAAAAACAATTTGGATTATGGCTGATGCTGATCTCTAAGAATATTCTGGATTGAGATTATTGAAGAAGAAAGACTTTTTTGTCTTGGAAATTCTTTTAAGTGGCAATTGCAATAGTGCAGTCAAGCACTCATGCATGCAGACAGATGCAGTGACTATCACTGTTCACTATATGTGGACATTGGTAATTTGGTTGCATAAGTATCAGCTTCCACTATAGTTCACAGCATTTGGTTCAGATTTCACTTCTGCATCTCCAACTTTATTGCAATCATGAGTTAGTCAAAAATCAAAGAAGAAACCAAGAACTAGAAACAAGTTTGCTAATCCCATGCACTTCCAGAAAGGACAAAGAAGAACATATCATTCAAAATCAAACGGCAATCATCTATTATTGCTTTATTTTATCGATATCTCTTAAATGACTCTAAAATTGCCAACTCCTTATTCCCATACATGCCGCGTTTGCAGGTAGCTTTTAGAAGTTTCAATCGAGGATTCGTAACCATGGTTTATACCACAATTGAAGATATTTTAAATTCTTTCTCTTGCTAGGTGTCCTATTTTTTCTGGTAATATAATGGGATCTGCATACAGTCAAATCAAAAGCTTTATATCTAATATCCAAAATCATCCCCACAGGAAAAACAACAGGGAATATTTAGAGAAAGACACCTAATTAGACAGACGCTAGTGAAAATATAAAGAATTTAAGTTATATATCCTGATAATATAATATTTTTTATACTATCATTGTAAATCTAACATGTGCCTCCCTACCTTCCAAGGTGGGGGTAAGTCTGCGTCACTTCTACCTCTCCCCTGCCTCACGTTGTGGGATCCAACTGGGTATGTTGTTGTTGTTGCTGCATTGTAAATTTAACATGTGAAATAGATCGAATTGGTAACTTAAAAATAGTGCAATAAACTTCTACAACATGTTACATTACAATATGATACAAAAATTTATTTATATTGTCGATATACTCTACAAGATAAATTTAGATATGATGAAAAGTATAAAATGTATGATCCAAAATCTTGGTGCAAAATGCACAAAGTTCAAGAAAACGAGATGCTATAATGCTGTCCAAATGGCACTTAGAAGCACTGTTGGAATGAATTTTAGTCAAGAAGCTAACCAAAACCAGGCAACATGGTCCCTTATTGGGGCCTCTGTTTGACCTTAATCATACTTAAAGGCTGATTAAAGTTGTTGGAATGTTTAATTGTTGTTACTTGTATTCAAGTTGTGGCTCCAGGTTCAAGTTAATTGTGATAGAAATCCTAAGCATACATTATTGAATTCCTTATTGATCTGTCATGTCATGGAGAATATCTGGATAGCTGAACAAGCAACAGCTATCAAATCAGCTATAGCGGTGGCTTTAATGTTAATTATGGCTTTAATGTTAATTATCTCCGCAGCAAAGTGTTTAATTTCTATGTTTTACTTGAAAGAAAATTGTATGTACACTGCAAAATTCAAATGGGCCCTCCGCCATAACATCTAAAGAGTTGGTCCGGCATCAGTGTTAATATGCTATTAGTTAAGAATAAAATACAATAAAAGCAGGAAAAACACACGATAACATATATAGTATCCACGGATCATTTTTCGATTTCGTCTTTGAAAATTAGCTGCTATCCTAAAATTTAAAACTTCACAAGTGAAATTACATTGTCCTAGAGTTTCACTTGTGAAAAAATTGTAACTTCAGGTTACTGATTAATTTCAATTATAGTGGCTATTTGTGAATTTTATTTTGCCGAAAAATATGTTAATTACACTTAGTTGTGTCTCACTTTCATTATTAGGTCTTATATTTGCTATTAGTCTTCTTAATTTGTTTAGATGGCTCCAAATGAAGACCAAACGAATGTGAAAATTTTATTCAATGCATCCTAACTAGTTTACAATTATGTTTGATTGAATAATTCTACTTATTGGAGAAAGTTAGTGACTGGTTTTGGGACATTGAAGCGGTCCAATCTTCCCAAGGACGGGCCGATATTTACTTTTGTAGTTATAGCCTTACAGGATCAAGACCAGGCCCACCAGACTTCAGACTTGAAGAAATTAAACTATTCTCCTTCAAATGGGCTGCTCTTTAATTTTTGTCCTTCAAAATTGAACTTATACTTAGCGGAACATAAGTGGGGACATAAATTGTGGGGATATTATGATGCAATAATATAAACTTATACCTAGCGAAAAAATTGTCTGCCGGACAAAAAATTAAAGAGGGTCATTTGCACTTTATCCTGTTTTGTTTTGTTCTTTAATTCTGCCCCTGTATTGCACTGGTCTTTAATTTTTTACCTTCAAAATCGAACTTATGGCTTAAGTTATACTATCTACAAGTGCAACCGCGCCCTTAATGAATTTATGCTTTGCTAGGCATAACGTCGATTTTGAAGGAAAATATTAATGACCAGCCCAATCGAAGGCCAAAAATTAAAGACCAGTCCACAAAATAGGAACAGAAGTGGAAATGACCCTTCAGTCTTCAAAGTTGAGGACTGGCCCGTAAAAAAGTGGGCTTAAGTAAAATGGGCCTGAAACAGGCCGAGCCCAACTTCCAACCAGCACAGAGGAAAAAGAGGAAGATTCAAAAGAAGCTTGCATTTGGATTCTTGCGGCACAAGAAGTTGGGAAATTGTGAATCAGTAGGCTAAGTAATGGAGTTTTATGCTGAGGAAGGAAAGAATTTGAGCTCAGATAACTCCACTATAGTTCTGGTTTGTTTCTAGGGTTTTGCTCTCAAGTTATCTGCTGACTCTTCTTCTTTTTAATTTCTTTTCGATTCGATTTTTTGGGCTGTAGCCGGCCCTATCCGTAGGGAATGTAGGGCAACTAGCAGTGGATCTTCTAGTAGCTTCGTTGAGAGCTGAAAGAATTGGTTACCTGGACGATCCAAATGTTGTTCCTTGCGTTGGTAATGATGCCTATTGCCCTTCCCCACCCGGTGAACTCGCTCTTCCTCTTGAAGGTATCAATTAACACTTAATTTGTTTTACTCCCTCCCTTCCTCCGTCCCATATTAGTTGTCACATTTCGAATCATAAATACAGAGTGCATATTTACCACTTTACCCTTATCTCTCTACGCTAATTAATGCTATTGATTATTTTCAACAACACTTAAATGAAGGGGTAAAATGGGATAAACATAACTAATTTCATCTTTACAAGATGTTAATGGAATGGTGGTGATATTTTGTAACTTCACAAAATGAAAAGAACCTCATATAAATTGAAATAGCAAGGAGGATCATTGTTGAGATTCTAGAATGGCAAATGACGTTTCTAATTTTGGTTGTTGGCAGTATATGAGTCATCTCCTAATGCATTGGCTCTTGTTCAACAGAGGTCTCCTATTGTTAAGGTAAGCATTCCTTTTTTCAACGTTTATTAATGTGGCTTGACTAGGTTATATACGATGACGTTGTAACATCTTTTTATACCATTATTACCATCGGTGTTTAAGAGAGCTAACTGTTAATCGTAAGTGTGAAATAGTTAGTCAGAAAGATAGTATGCAAGCTACTATCCTGCATAAACTGATAAACAAATGGACTTTGGGCCTAACTCAACCCTAAAAGCTAGCTCACGGGGGGAGGATTTCCCAAGACCATATAGGGAGACCAAATTCCCTAATGCCCACCGATGTGGGACTCAACATAAGCTACACGTAAGGTGAAAATTCTTCACATTGACAGTCTATATAACTTAAACCCAACTTTTTATTGCAGTGTATCAGATTAAGCTTTTTGCTTGTATGTGGCTGTTTAGTTCTAACAGCTTACCCAACAGGGTATGATGGTTGAATTTGCTAGGAACTTGGCAAATTTTGCTGCTGCCAATGGGAAGAAACATGTTATTGTGCTCTCTAGCTTGGAGTTTGGGCGTTGGCAGAACATTGATATGTCAAGGTATCAACATATGAGCTTCCTCTTTCAACATACTTTTCTGTTTCCTTATGTGTTTCAATGATAAAACTCTATGATTCCACTTCCCACTTATCCCATGAATTGCAGAAATGTTCCTGAAAATATGGTCTTAATAAGTAAAGACTACTAAATAAGACGCTTCTTTGCTAGAAATATTACTGCAAGATTGTGTGGATGTGAAGAGTTCTTCTATTTGTCAAGACAAACATTACTAAACTGTCGTCTTTTGAAACTATTAAGTTTACTGTTACTTACTAAACCGACTTGCGTAGAGTTCTTTTATTGAACATGTTACTTGATTCTATGGTGAAATTGATCTTATGGAGATTCTCTCCCAGTGGATCGCAGATTCATTACCTTTCTAGTTCCAACTCAGATGGAACAGACAATCACTGTGAAAAACAGGGCTGGAAGAGATTGCCAGAGTATAATCCTACACAGAGAATGTGGAAGCATTTAGATGATTTAGCCAAAAATACTGCCTCTGAGGTAGAGGAATTGCCTTTTGAAGAGCTGAAAGATGAGGATTACTATGCCAGTTTGCCTTATGCTGCGTTGTTCTCTTGTTTTAAGGTTGTAATATGTTTCCTTTCACTTGTTCACCATGGATAACTTGATGCATACATACTTTTCACAGAAAAGGATTTTAGGTGTCATATGTGACTGTCATTTAATATAGAATTCTAATATATTTTCTTTATAGTTGTTTCTAAATTGTCTTTGCTTATGTTTGTAGACCCTGCTGTCTTTTCTTGCTCCTTAGAATGTTCCGCATGAGCTTGAATTTCTAAATAACAAGATTTCGGTTTCTGGGTTTGTTTAGGAATTGTGCTCTTTCGGGGGTGTGTTAAATGCTGCCGAAGCGACATGTATTATAGCATGATTAAAGTATTAATTTGTTAACTCTGATAAAGTTATATATGATTTTTCTTTTTGCATATTTTTGATGTGTCATCTGAGTATGGTGTGCTTTTCAGTTTTAGTCTAAAATTCTCGTAAAACTACTTCTCCAGCTAATGTTAGAACAGCTTGTAATTTCATGAGGAAGTGTATCAGCAAACGTGTCCCACTTTAAACTTAATTATTAAAAGATCCTTATTTGAGGATGGATTTCTCTTTCTTCACATACTGCATGCAGAAATAATTTCAAATAATTCTGGAGATATGTTAAGTTGATGAGAGCAATAAAAAACTACTGTTTTGTTCAGTTTGTAATTTTTGATATCAGTATCTCAAAACTATGCATAATATGTCTATGAACTTACATATTCACTGTAATTTTTATGTCAAGCATACACTTCTACCCTGATTGAGTTTGTGTATTAATCTATTGGTCTAGGCCAAAGGTTTGAAGGTCACTTGTCTACTGTGTTATTGCTCCGAGGGAGACAACATTCCTGATGCTTTCCATTTAGCTGATGCTGTATCAAAAGCTCTGGGGCTCAGACCTAATAGTTCTCAAGGTGAGTGGTTGTTTCCTGGTCTAGACAATCAGCTTTTTGATTGAACTTTCTTATACGATGTTCGGTTTAAAAAAAATTCGTGCTATAGCCTTCTGCTCCTAAAAATTCCTAAATACAGTCAATTAAGTCTATCCTGACAGCTAGTGCTTTAGCTGCTGAATATTGACCTAGCCTATAGGCCCTATCCGGATCTCGCTGATCCAGATCTCGCTGACAAAACTAAGTGTTGTCTAGCGTCTGCTTGATAAATTTATGTAGGTTGGATAACATGAGAGGGGACTGAGTTAATGAACTTAATTAGGTTCTCTTTAATTGTTATTATTTGCTGTTTGCGCGGGAATACATTCATTTATTTGCCTATGGTTATAATTATTACGAAATGCATAAATATGGATTGTTCGTGGATGAAGAGCTAGTGGGTGGAAATACAGTGCTGCATTTGAAAGATATTTAAATTTGGAAATGATAAAGAAATGGACCTTGGGCCTAACTCAACCCCAAAAGCTACCTCCTAAAGGGAGGATTGCCAAAGACCATACAAGGAGTCCATGTACCCATTAACCCACCGATGTGGGACTCCAACAGAAAATCTGTTTGCGCGACAGTATTTTTTTTCTAAAAATAGGAACTCTTAAGTTTTTCAAGTGCCATTTCATTTTGTTTGTTAGTTCAGTTATTCTTTTTTCCTTATTTCTTTCTAATATTTGGGGTTGCTGGCTGGCCAACTGGTCTGAAACTTGGGGAAGCAACTCTGTAGGTTTTTAAACAGCCAAATTCGTTAATTTATTTGATTTAAAGGTAGATTAACTCTTGGAAATAAACTTAAAATATGAAAGCAAGCTAACACCTGTAAATTGACCCATGAAGGTGAACTTAGAAAGAGCGAGTATTGTGTTTGTAGCTTTTACAAGATTGATGCAAAACTAATAGATATTTTTTTTAGGATTGTTGTACATATTTTTTTATGTAAATGACAAAGTAGAGAAAAGAAAAGAAAAAGTTATGTGGGGCGGGTCTATGCCCTACTGGTTAAAGTTTTTTTTGGCGTAAACCCCCCCACCCCTCCAACCCCGCATTTCCCACCCCTATCTGTACTATTTTGGAACCTAATTTTCTGAGGCACTAAATGAGCTCTTTTACTGGAGTTTTTCAGATAATGAAGTTGGAAGCTGGACTGTGCCGTTCTCGTGGAAGAGTGTGTATGGTCCTCCACCAGATATGTCTCTTTTCTAGGCCACTTTGGAGCAGTTTAAGTCTGCTGTTATATCTTTTGTGGCCTTTTGGCTATGATCACGTAAAAGTTATGTCTGCGGTTCACTTCCGGTTGTACAAGTTTAATTTGTAGTTTGAAAGTGTTCGCCATCACTATTTTAACTGAATTGAGTAGATAAGTAATTTGAACTCAGAATCATCATTTGCAACGCAGTTAAATCAGAAGATTGTTGAAATATTAAGTATTGTAAAATTTCTCGTTGAAGTTGAAACAAAGTATTTATCTATCTGTAAAATTTCTCGTTGAAGTTGAAGTTAAATCTTATCTATATTTTTCTGTATATGTCCAAGTTTTGAATCTCTCTCTCTCTCTCTCTCTCTCTCTCTCTCCCCCTCTCTCTCTCTCTCTCTCTCTCTATATATATATATATATGTATATATTAACAATTAAAATTAAAACACAAAATTTGTGACTGGAAACAAAAAAGAAGATAATTCAATTGCTTATGTAAAATAGTGCTAAGTAGTAATTATTAAATTTATCAATATATCTTATGACAAATAACAAGAGAAAGTTTCGTCATTTTCCGTAAACACTTTTCTCATATACACATAGTAAAAAAAGTATTTACGGAATATATATATATATATATATATATATATATATATATATGTGTGTGTGTGTGTATATAGATGTGTGTGTGTGTGTATATATTATGAATTAAATTTAAAGATTAAATCAAATAATATTTAAAAAGATTTAATTTTTTTACTTTAATTTCACGAAATATCGTTAATTTGAGTGTATTATATGAAAATTAGATGATACTTAACATTTTATTATGATACAATGTCCTCAAACAAACGACATCGAATTTAACATAGATTAGTGTTTTTTAATATATATCCGCTCGCGCGGGTACTGATACTAGGCTCGTATTTAGATTGTATAATAATTAAAATCTTGGCCCTCTAGTCCCAAAAAAAAAAACCAATGACCTCTTCACTCCATATTGCAACTTTTATCCTTAAAAATCAATTCTTGTATATAGTATTTTCACGTTAAACAGATGTTCATTTCACAAAAGCTTTGAGAGAATTTCACCTCATCTTCGATTGATTTGGAAGACATTCCACATATCCAAAGAGCTAGGGGTGTCAAATAGGCGGATTAAAATGAATTGAGTTAAAAAATGAGTGTCATTTACCATTTCACTATAGACAAATGTTATTTCACAAAAGCTTTGAGGGCATTTCACCTCCATCTTCGATTGATCTGTAAAACGTTCCGCATATTCAAACAAACTTATCTAATTTATAAAGTGAATTATTGATATTGATCTGTGAAACGTTTTGCACGTTTAAATGAAGGTAAAATTTCTCAAATGACTACCTTATTGTGAAACTACCTCATTTTATTTGTAAATCTACTTTTAATATTACTTAAATTTTAGCTAAAAATCGATTTGATTTGTGTATGTTTTCGCATGTATTTCTTGCCACAAATACATGAGCATGGGTAAAAAAAGGAATGTTTTCCTATTTTAAAGTTGTATACGGTAATGGTATTAAATGAGAAATTAAGATATTTTTTACCTTCTTTTCCGCAAAATCTCCTGTAATATTCTCTTTCCTTACACGTTTCTCTTCTTCCATGCATTCTTCAACATTCAAACGTAAAAATTCAAATTTCAAATTGAATCTTCAACACCTCTGAAAATACATTGACAAAACAAACACGATCAATCAACAGCCAATGTATTTGACGTTTTCAATATTGATTTCGTTTTTTATTTACCGATGTATTTGATAGCATAACTAATGTATTTGACGTTTCCAATCAAACTCCATGTATTTTATATTAAATATCATGTATTTGTGTGAGTAACAATTGCATCACCTATGTATTTAGTGGTAATGTATTTAAAGTTTTCAATATTGATTTCGTTTTTATTTACCCATGTATTTGATAGCATAACTAATGTATTTGAAGTTTCCAATCAAACCCCATGTATTTTAAATTAAATTTCATGTATTTGTGTGAGTAACAACTTGCATCACCCATGTATTTGATGGGATTAATTTGAACAAAACACATAAATATATAGAAACTTACCATGTATTTGCGTCACCCGTGTATTTAAAACTAGATGGAGCGATGGAATTAATTTGAACAAAATACACAAATATATAGAAAAACTTACAAAAATACACCACCAACCACAACAATTGGTAGTTATATCATAGAACATACACAAATACATATATTTTTTTGTATTACTCAAAACCCTAAAAAAACTTTCTCTCTCCCCTTATATAGTGTGCGCCGCCATAACCACCACCATGAAGCAAAAACAATCACTTCCACCAAGTTGATTTTGTGGAAGAATAATAACACAAATAGCGAAAATTTCACGAAACAAAGGAGATGGGATAGAACGTGAGTACTTTAAGCTTTCTTTTCCTTTTTTTTTTTTTAAAAAAAAAAGAAAGTACGACGAATCTTCTTGATTGGTGAGAATGGAAGTCAAATTTTTGCGAAGGGTGAAGAGAGAAAGAAGGATCATAAAAGGTAAGTTATGAAAAAGGAGAGAGAGAATGGTAATGTATATTAAGTGATTAATATTGTTACCATTAAAAGGGGATATGGGATTGGGGGTGCTAATTTTTTTAGGTGTATTTGTGAAATGGTAATTCAAAAATTCTTTATGTAGCTATAATAGTTAAATTAGAAAAGTATTTAGTTATTATTAGTAATTAAAATAAAAGGTAGTTATTATCACTAATTATGTATTAGAAGTAGCTATAACGCGTAAAAATTCCAAATAATAATGTAATCTTATTGTAAGTATGTTAATGTACATGAATTGTTAGGAATCCAAAAAAAAAAAAGGATCCGGTTCATATCTTTTATTTTTACGAAGCTAAAACTAAGTATTTCGAAGTGTAACAATATGTGTATGTTATATTGAAATATGTTTTCTCTTTTACACGTTCCAATAACTTTTCGAAGTTTTCATCAATAACTTTCCGAAGATCCGATATTCATTCTTTTTATTCTGAATCTAAACTATGTATTTCTTTTTAAAGTAATTCAATATCTAAACCATGTATTTACGAACAATGTAATTCAATAGTAGCTCAACTATGTATTTTTATAATATCTAAACTATGTATTTATGCACTTGTCTAAACTATGTATTTATAAACTATGTATTTATGAACAATGTAAATTTGAACTAGCTCAACTATGTATTTTTTATAATATCCAAACTATGTATTTATACTGCACCCCTAAACTATGTATTTACGAACAATGTAAACTGAACTAGCTCAACTATGTATTTTTATAATATCCTCTTTTGTATTTATGCGATGTCTAAACTATGTATTTATAAACTTTGTATTTACGAACTATCTAAACTATGTATTTGTCAACTATTTTTCATGCTAATCTATGTATCTTTGAGAGTGTAATTCAATATGTGTATATGTTATATTTTAATTATGAGTGAGTAATTCTAATTTGTATAAATTATTTAAATTTGAACGTGAATCTTATCTTAGTGGCATACATATTACAGGTTTTATGTTGAGACAGTGATTCAAGGATTTTTTTTTTATAAAATGACCAATATTTCATCGTTGATTAGACACTCTGGTATTTGGAACGACAAGAATAAATACGTCAATTACAAAATCGATGCTGTGACTTTCAAGGAGTATTCGACGTATGAGGAATTGTTACAAACAGTTGCAACACAATTGAATTTGGACACGAAAATGAAAAACATAAGCATAAAATACATGGTTGAAAGTGATTATATTCCAATGGAAATTCACAATGACATGGGTGTTAGGGTGTATGTGGAAGCGAAGAAGAGAACAAAGCATTACCAATGTACCCATTATGTATCATTACAATGATAAAATCATGGAGATATGTATATCGGATGAAAGTTGTGTTGAAGGTGATTATTTGCAAATCGGATACACGAATCAAACAGTTGGTTCCCACTGATTTTGCATCATCAAGTTGTGGAAAGGTCGATTTATTATTCGAAAACAACAAGGGTATGGTTATTGATGACAAGAACCAAAAGTAGTTGCCGTCGATCAAGTATACAAGGATAAAGATACATTAAAATACGTGATGGTGAACTATGCAATTACGAATAGGTTCAACTATCGGACGAAAGGAGCAATGCAATAAGGTACTAAATGTGCATTTGTTTATGTCTTTGCAGCGTATCGTGTGTTATTATGTATTTGAACCGTGACAAGGTATGTTTGTTAGTTTGTACAGTGGAAGTATTTCTCGGCATGTGTATGTTTATTATAAAGTAGAATCAATGCGATTTGTATGTATTTGTATTCATAAATAATGTATTTGGTAATTAAGGGTTTGCATTTGATTAACTTATTTACATATGGTAAAGTTACTCATATGCATGTCCTTTGTATTAATAAAACAAGCATAAATACACTGCTGATGTATTTTACATGAATGTGTTTTTTTATTATTATTTCTTTTATTTTTTTGTTGTAGCTACACTCTTGTGTGCGTATCAGTAGAGTGTGATTGGAAATTCAGGCGTCAAGTGTCGGTAAGTCGGGAATGTTTAGAGTTAGGGAGTTTCAAGACAAACATACATGTCCATTGAAGGAAAAGGTTTATTCCCGATGCCAAGCTACAAGTCGGTTGATAAGTGGGATTGTCAAACCAAAAATATCAAATCATAAGAGGAAATATACGCCTAAAGACATTGCGGAGGACGTCAAAAATGAATTCGGAATGGATGTGTCGTACATGGTTGCTTAGCGGGCCAAAGAAAGGGCGATGAACGATTTAATGGGGCGAGCGTCCGATTCTTATAAAAGACTACACGGATATCTATACATTTTGGATAAGACTTACCCGGGTTCACATATCAGAATGCGTAAAACACGCGAAAATGAATTTCTGTATGTTTTTATAGCACTATATGCATTTATCAAAGGCTTTGATTATTGTCGGCCAATTGTGGTGGTTGATGGAAGCCACTTAAAAACACCATACAATGGAATATTTGTCTCGGCAAAAGCACATTAGATGGTGCGGTATGTCAAAAAATACATATTAATTATTTATTATGTCAATGTATATTTTATATATTTTGACAAATACAAAATGTATTATATTTTTTTCTTCTTAACTTCCGTATCTCCAGGCACACATACTTCCCTTAGCATATGGTGTGATTGATTAGAATGACGGATCATGGACGTGGTTTTTGAGCGTTTCGAGAGAATCGTATGGAATCGGAGAAGAATATGTGTATCGTATCGAGATAGGCATGAAAGTATAAATAAAATTTTGTTTGTAGAATTTATCCGGAAGTTGCACATTATGCATGTATTTGGCATCGTAGGGTAATGTATGTAAGAAATACAAGAAGAGCCATGATGTCTTTGAGTCTTTTTTATTCCATGGCAAAGAAGCATACACGCAGGATGATTTCGATGAGTTGATGGGAAAGGTTCAAAAGGTAGATATGCGTGTGGTGGAGTATTTGGAAGCGGTTTGGTAGAGACAAGTGGGCTAGATTGTATGCATCACATAGCCGAGGGTGGACAATGACTTCTAACATAGCGAGTGCATTAACAGACATCTTCTTCTGCGGCTAGAGAGCGCCTATATATGACTTTCTCGAAGAAGTTAGAAGGATGTTTGGGAGATGGAATTACAATAACGAGAAATGGAACATACACGTTCACTACACTCGGTAAAAAGTTTCAGGAGATGCTATCGATCAACGAGTATCTATCTCTACGAATGACGGTACGTTTCATTTTAATGCGTGTAATAATTTATTTGACAAACTTGTACTTGTACTAATCTGGTGTTTCCGCATTTATACATTTGTGTATTTGGTATCCATGAACGATTAGTGTTAATGTAAATTACGATGAATCTTTGAAAATTGATATGTATTTGTTTAATGATTTTTTCATTTATTTTAAAATTCGATTGTTCCAATAACAAATACATGTAATATTTATTTTTGGTGAGTAGAACCGTCAAGTCAACGGAATTAGTGTACACGGTACACAAGATGGAGGACGACGATTCATTCTTGATTTGAGTAGCAAAACTTGCGGTTGTCGTATGTTTCAACTAGATGAAATCCCACGCCGCGTGCATGAGGTCATTAAAAAGAAAAATCTGGTTGTTGAGGATTATTGCTCGATTTGTTCAAACCGGTGACCGTGTTGAAGACATATGATATACGGTGGATCCTCTGCAGAAGCGAGCGTGAATGGAACATTCCCAACCACATCTTGGAGGATGTTGTTTTGCCCCCGAATCTGAGGACCGCTGGTAGGCCAAAGAAGAGCGTGATAAGCCTTTAAGTGAATTGTTGTTTGGAAAGGGCGAGACATGCTTGCGGCACTTGTGGACAACTTGGGCACGACAGACGTTCATGTAGTTTTGAGCCTCGAGAAGTGAATTTTCCTTGTGTTCCTATCAATTTAACTTTTTTACCGAAGATAGATTGGTTATTTAGGTATTTGAACACTTGTGTCAAAAACTTCCATTGACACTTTGTTGTAGTACTATATAAATTTTTGCAATGAAATGAATGTCCCATTCAAAATGATCTTAATTGAATTTTTTTTTCACGATACGTATGGTGTTTTTTTCAATATCAAAAAATAATGCGTAATTGGTAAACTAACATACATATTATATCTTTTAAAAATGATAAAGTTGTTTTATTTTGGAATTTTGTTGGATTGGAGGATCGTAGTTGTCTTGGTAATGTCAACTTAAAATTATCTATTTATTGGCCTTCGAAAATTGTTTAAACTATAATAGAACATACATGGTTTTTGTGTTCTGGGTGTCCGAAATTACACGGTAACGCTCATGTATTTTTAAACACAAAAAAAGGCAACCCATGTTCCGGTATGAAAAATGGTGTTGTCTATTCAACCTCGTATCTTTTTGGGTGTATTTGATATGTGCTGGCCATATCAAATACGCAAGATGTGTTTATTAACCTAAAACATATCTAAAACATACATATTTTGTGAACCTGGTGAATAAATGTATTTGTGGATTCATGGTGTCGCATTTTACTGTATTTTTTCAAAACTTCAGATTTATTTGACAATATATGGAACTAAGTACTTCAAACATATGGAACATAAAAACCACTGAGATTACTTTGGTTAAATGATAATTATCCAACATAAGTCAAAATACATCTAAAAAACATCAGATTGTTTTAAATGAAAAAAAGGACAAAAAACATGGAATGCACGAATAGTATTTATCAAACATCAATTGCATCTACGGTGTCATAATCGATTGGTGGCACATTCGGTCTTGGTGGAACTTCATTATCCTCTCTGCATTGTCGACAACCTTGCCTTGGCGTAGTCAAGAGTGCACCGTATCTCAATACATTTTGCATGTGTGCATCAATGACATACGGAATCCTTTCACCCGATGTCAAATACTCGGCTTATCTGTGCCGCCACAAAAACACCACAGTCCCTAAAAAAAAATAAAAAAATAAGAACTTTTATTAGAAAATATATGTTTCAAGTTCTAAACAAGGTATCTCAAGTTCAAACAACTCATGTATTTTAGAAGAATAATAAATTGATATGATATATCATGTATTTGATACTCTATGATATTTTAAAAAATGTATGTCTATAACTTACGTGCTACCCGCAGTTCTTTGCGGCGAGTTATCAACATAGACAACTTCAAGGATATCGTCTGTCCCACTTATCCATATGTTTTGGGTCTTTCACCAAATCTATGCTTTTTGATTTACATAGAATCCGACGGATGTAGAAATGTGGCAACGATGTAGCAAGCTTTTTTATTTCATTCACGACAAGCTGCGTTGTGCCGGGTGATTGATACGAGTTGTAAACATACGAGACGCTTTGTACATTTTTTTTTTTTAAAAAGAAGAAGAAGAATTCAGCGGTAAAATAATGAATGAAAAACTAATGATAAAATATTTAATTCATCATTAAAAATACCTGTCCTTGAATGAAAGGAGTACCAATAACCAATGATTTTCTTCTTGTATATTCACGGTATTAGCACGTTGTCAACGGTATGCCACGGGACATTGGCAATAAACTGTGGCCCTTAACATACTCAATCAATACTTGCTCTTGATTTGCCACATTTGTCGTGTTTCAACATTGCGATATGCATACGGTGGACCACATCAATTCTCTGCTTGAATAGGCGATCGAACGGTGAATCGAAATTGTTCCTTTTGTCATACTTTCCTTTCTTCCGAAAGTAATAGAAAATGACGTCAATGTCTTTAGTTATGTTAAAAAATACATAAATTAGATCACAGTCAAATACGTAAAACAGCATTGTAGTAGCAAAAATGTAAATTTCAGAACCTCTCTGTATTTTATAAAAACATAGCAGAAGGAATGTCCTGAAAATACTTCAGTTTCTTGTGTATTTGTAAAAATACACAACGAAAAAATACACAAAGTGCATGTGTAAAACAACTAGTTGATAGGCATATCGTTCTTTGATAAAAAATCACCTCGTCATTCCAAAGTCGACCGTCCATCGATAACGGGTAAAACCGAGTTCTTATCATTGACGATTGTGATGCCAAAATTGAATTTGACTCCATTGTCAAAACCTGCCATTTTTTTGTAATGGTCTTCGTAGTTCTTTACGCGCAACAAAAAAACCAAAATACCTCAACTTATTCACAAAAATCATGCGGAATCACTATATGTAAAACTATGAGAAAAACACATACTTGCTATCGTGTCTCACATGGCACCGTTTCGAAGCCAAGTACGGTATTCATTCACCATCCGTACATCAAGTGGACCGGTAATGGGATCTATGTGGAATGGATATTTTTTGTCAAACCCATGTACATGATTCTTTCCCGAACTACTACACCGTGTATTTGGTCTTTAAACATTAACGATTAACGTATTAAAAAAACAAACTAGTAAATTAAAAAGAAGATATATACCAAAATCATGTCACAAACGGTGAAGACTTGTATTCTTGGGGCGTGTAGCTCGTGTGGTGATGGATGTAACATGATTTCTTCCACAGGGTTTGGCTTGGTAAATACTCGTGAGGCAACAACCAACTTTTGAGACAACGAGCTGCGCGTTAAAAGCTATGCACGGGGTTCCTCTAAGACATTGGTAGTGTTTTCCTCGGTTTTTACACTTTGAACTTGTTCGTTAGTCATTTACGATTAACTATATTTGCTAGCACATGTGCGATCATCTACTCAAAAAAAAAAAAAAAAAAAACATTATTCAATCAATTGTATGATACATTTTAAAACGAAACAATGGGTGAATCAGACTTCGTTGTTATCGAACCTCAGAATTATTTGAATCATCAGAACATTTTTTCTCTTCCATAGTATGTTTCCCCGCACGTTCAACCGAAGTCTTCGGTTCTCCTGAAAGATCACCTCCTTCTGCAATCTCTTCGGTTGAAGCTTCCATCGTATCGACGCTCTCATTGCCAATATCAAATTGAATATCCGGTCTGATGCCCTTTTCCTTAAAAAAAAAAAAAAAAGAGGCCAAAAGTCTATAAAAAAACATGAATTTAATATATAAAGAACTATATAAAATACATTAATACATGAGAAAGTATTTGTTGATGATGTCCAAAATCGGTAAACAAATACATAAAAAAAACGATGAACCGTCATCAAACAAACAAAGCGATTTCAAACAAATACATGACACTACTCTTTTGTCATATTAATATCAAATACATAATATTTTGAATGCAAGTATCTCCCAAATTTTCTGAATTATATTTTTTTAAAAATAAGATATACAAAATGAGTAAAAAAAAATACCTCTGTTGGATCCTTTGGACGTTCAACGAAGAAGTCTTGTTCTCTGAATGATCACCTCCTTCCATGATCTCTTTGGTTGAAGCTTTATTTGTATCGCTATCATTGCCAATACCGACTTGAATATCCGGTGCAAGACCCTTCTCCTTATAAAAAACACAGGCCAAAAGTATATAAAATATATGAATCTAATAGATTAAAAACTATATTAAATACATAAATACATAGAATGTATTTGTTAATGATGTCCAAATGCAGTAAACAAATACATAATGAAAACAGTGAACAGTCATGCTGTCAAACAAAACGGTACATAAAAAAAATACATGACACTACTGTTTTTCATATCAATAACAAATACATAAATACACTAAAAAAAACATATACCTCTGCTGGATGCACATCACCCGTATCAGTCTCCATGTGAGTATCGTCACCATGGTCCATGTAATCATCGACTTGTTGATGTAAGTTGCCATCATGTAAAGGGACTTGAGTTTCCTTTGTCATCATCCTAAAAAAAAATATGTATTTGTTAGATACATATGCTTCCTACTTCACATTGAAGGCAATCGTTTGAATATGTATTTATTGATTTTTTTTTACCTTTTTGAGTTTTGATTCCACTTTGACATGTTCCAAAACTTTTTTTGAAATTTTTATCAATAGTTTTAGAAGATCCTTGAGCTCGGTAAAACAACCTTGAATTCGGCAAGCACCTAAATGGTAAAAACAACAAATTCATCGTAAAAATCCTCATTTGTTGTAGTTGGATGAATATCAAAATAAAATTAGAAAACTTACTTCTACTTAAATTGATTAAGTTCGTGCCTCGAACTTGTGAGGTCAGCGATGTCTTGGTTGATACATCGTCAACGGTGAACGGTGGACACTTGGAGCCGCTTTTTTTTTCCTTTGATTGAACCGGCTTATCTGCCACCGAAAGCAGATTTTTAGATGATTGACCAGTATGCAGGTTTTTGGGATTGTGGTTGGTGGCTTCGACAACGTACGCACGTCGACATCTTCTGAGGCTAACTTGTGCGGTGGAGATTTTGAAGCATCGTTCTTTTGAGTTTTCTTAGCGGCGGCAATATGGGAGGCGTTGTGGTAAAATCTGCATATTCATTTTCCTCCTCTTGGTGTGTTTGGGATGGTGGTGCACGTACGGTGGCCGGTATGCACGCGGACCAAGCTTCTCGACCTCGATATGGTCGGAACAATGTTGTTGAATTTACAACTAATCTCCCCCGCACATAATGTATTGTGAACCGTTAGTTCGAATCTGCTTTGTGTATTTTACAAATACACACGAGACCGAGAATAATGAAAAAATACCTACACGAGACCGAGATTCTTTGAAAAAAATACCTAAACGTATCTTACAAATACCACGAGAAGCCAAAATACGCAAAATGCACGTGTAAAAAAACTAGTTGATAAGCATATATTTAATGTAAGTATTTTACCTCACCGTCCTTAAACATGCCCAACATCAAGTAGTTAACTGATGGCTTTTGGTTCACTGTTCTCCGGTTAAACATTCTTGGGATTCGACTTCCGGTTTTAACCATTAAATTAGGGTCAACATTAGAGCGACACTCGTATATCCACACTTGCATAGCAAAGGGAAACCCCGTAGACAATAAAAAAACGCCCGGCTTGTCCATCTTGTGGTGAATACTCTTAATCAAATCATCGAATGCTTCCTTACCTGAGTATATTCATTGTCTTGTTCACTCTCCACCAAGTCAAAATGATGTCTTGGGGCTAGTGACGTTCCTCTTTTCACTTGAAAGTATGTAATTATGAATGAAATACGGGATAGCAATCTTTCTGACATCTTCATCTGCGTTATCACCAACACCCCAATCCTTGTCTTAAAGCACTTATTTAAAGTCATCTTTAAAACACTATTACGGAACCACCGAAATATTGATCCAACAATCTGTTAGGACCCTCGTCGAAAACAATTTCATCCACGTAACACTTCAAACCGCCATAATTAAAGCAAATTCAAAAAGACCGAATGTCAATTCCGTCCCATTAATATCGATAACAAACGCATCGCTATTACTACGCTTCAATTCCCTAACCATAAAACACCTAAATAATCGACACTCGCACCTCGGTATCAACTTGCTGCATATATTTTCCAAAAACAGTCTTGGAAAATAGCTTGAATTGTCTATAGGTCGAGTTTCCTTCAACTCATCCTTAATGTTATTGTTCATATATGAAGCATAACGTATTGGTTGAGTGGGGGACGTTAACCGGGAATTTGGAGGCACGAAAGTTTGAATAGAATGGCAACACATGAGATACAAAAATACATGCGAATGCTATCCCATATGAAGTGTTCGGATCAATAAATACATGCAAACAAAAACACGATCATTAAGATGTTTAGATGACAAAAGTTGGACAAATACACTTTTATCGAAACATACACATGCCTCGCTTTTTAAAACATACATAACCGATTCTTAATTTGAACAATTGCACAAATGTGAGAATTACAAATACATGATACATAGTTTGATATTTTGATAACAAAAAATGTTTAGTGAAATACATGACACGATTGTATGTATGTTTTATATACACAATATTTCAAAACACAACAAAAATAAATACGAATGCTATCCCCTCTATTAATGAAATGTTCGGATCAATAAATACATGCAAAAACACGGTTATTAAGATGTTTAGGCGACAAAAGTTGAACAAATACCCCTTTTATTTGACATTTACACATGCACCCTTATTAAAACATACATAACTTTGTTATTAAAATTGAAAAAATACATAAATGTGAGGAATTACAAATACATGATACATAGTTTTATATGTTGATAACAAAAAATGGTTAGTGAAATACATGACACGATTCACGTATGTTTCATATACAAAACTAATTCAAACAATACAAAAATACATACGAATGCTATCCCTCTATTAATGAAATGTTGAATCAATAAATACATGCAACTATACTTACGGATGCGGTAAAAAATACATGAATCATTAACCGAATTTGAGCAACATGTACAATATAATTTTATTCACAAAAAATATATATATAATCAATGAAAAAATACCTGCTTGTTCATCGTTAATTGTTATTCTCCGACATCATCTCTACAACATTTTTCCCTTTGCTACTATAAGCAACATCGGATGTTTTTCTCCTCTTTGTGGCGGTATCAAAATCATTTTTTTTTTCCAAATTAAACAGTTGAAGGATTTCGATTCACGGAAGGATCATGGATTTTCTTAGATCTCCTTTCGGAACAAGTTTCTCGGCCAGAGCCGCATCAACATCATGTTGTTGCTTGAGAAATACCCAAATCAAACGAAGGGGAATCTAAATTTTGAAAAGTATGTGGGATACCTCTTGTAACCGTACCGGATGTCTTTCATCCGCCATTAATTGATGATTTTCACTACTCAAAATGGGAAACCCTAAGCATTGAAAGTTATAATTTTTGAAAACGATCAAGAATATAGAATTAAGTTGACTAAAATACAAAAAAAATGAAAAACTTACACAAATACACGACCACCCACGAATCTCGGCATAGTAAATGTAGTGGAATCGTGCTTGATAGTAATGGATAGATTACGATGAGAAAAAAAAGGCTAAAATTAATGGAAAGGGATAGAGAAACTAAAGTATATTACGTGCGTTTCAAAAATGGGAAGATGAGATAGTGTTTCCCTTTATTTACGGTGTATTTGTGGTGATAAGTGAAAGATTCTTGTTGTATCTATAATGGGTAATTTAGAAAATTAATTAGCTATTATTATTAATTTTAATAAAAGGTAGTTATTAACATTAAATAGGTAGTAAAAGTAGCTATAACAAGTAAATTTTCCTTAAATGAACTTATCTAATTGCTAGAATGAATTATTGATATTACTGTAGCAGGAGATCCTTTAAATCTTGCACATGATAGTTTACATCAACTTTATCGTACTAGAAAGACTTTAGCCACATTCAATTAATGAGTTAAGAATCCGAGGATTAAATATGAGGCTTACAAAATTCAACATGTAAGCAACCACAAAAGAAGATGCAATCTATAATGGTTATGAGAACATAGTACGACTTAAGCAGGTGTAATCGCACTCAGCTATTCTCCTAAAAATTTCAAAATTATAGTATATAATAACGATAAGAAAAATTACATCTTAAGTACTCCCTCTGTTCATTTTTATTTGTCTACTATTTCAAAAATAAATTTTCGCTTTTACTCGTCTACTTTCGCATATCAAGAGAAAGACAAACTTTTTTTCTTCTTATTTTACCCTTAACGTTAATTGCTCATTTCCAAGTCTGTTGAGACTATACACTAATTAATATGAGTATTATGGTAAAATAGATCATTTATTAATTCTTAAGGTGGCGTGAAAATTCAAAAGTGGACAAATAAAAGTGAACGGAGTATAATTTTTTAAACTACCAATTCGTAGAACTTAAAAACTCTTTTCATAATTGCCTACTTTCTGTTTTTATCCATTTTTTTTTTTAAAAATAAAATAAATAAGGGCAGGAGGTTACAATATGGGGATTCGAACTCTCATTAACAAGGTGAAAGTTCATATAGCTAACCAATAGAGTGTCCTTACTTTTTCTTTTCAGGAAAAGTTTCAAATATACCCTCTACTCTGTTTTATTAGTTAAATATACCCTCCATTAGTGAAAGTTAACAAAAATAACCTTGGTGTCTTCAAACTTCACACTTATGCCCCTATTTAGATGAAAATCCCCAAATCCTCTCAAATCACCCAATTTTAAAAAAATTACCCACTTTTTTGTTGACCCACCCTGCCCGACCCGCCTATTATCACCATCAAGTTCTAGCTTCACTTCTTTCATGAAGAAAAAAAGAAAAAAGCAAGAACGCACCCAAATGATAAAATCCCAAAACTCACCTCAAATTTCATCTCTAAATCCAACTTCAAATCTTGATGAAGCCAATACTTGGAGTCTATCCAGGACAAGTTGAAACTGAATCGTGTTCTTTAAAGATTCAGATCTTTTAAAAGCCAATTCGAGTATTTTTCTTTTTCTTTCTTAATAAATAAGGTAAAAAGGTTTACAAAATCCTGTATACACAAATTCTGCTATGTAGAAGCTTCAATTTTCCTGCTGATGTCTAGGACACACAGGAAAGTAAACAACAAGTTGAAAACATTATTGAAAATCTATGACAGAAAGGCCATAAGATGTTGTATCACCACAAATGAAGCATAAATCAAGAAATTTAGCTACTCAGACACACCCAAGAGACTTCTTAACCTAGCATTCGTGAAGCTACAATACAAATGGTACCAAATAGATCTTGATAATGCATATTTTACCTGATATGCGGAAATTATCCTGATAATATGAACACTATGAAATATTTTACTCAATCTACTGATATATCAGTGATGTTCTAATGATGTCACCAACATTTTTATTTGTCACTTCACAACAATATCATAACAACAAGCGACTGCATGCCCTTTTAATCTTTGTTGCACCAAGATTTGGAGTTAGATTTAAAGATTAAATTTGAGGTGAGTTTTGAAATTTTATCATTTAAGTGTGTTCTTACTTTTTTTTTTCTCTCCATGAAAGAAGACGAAGCTAGAACTTGATGATAATGATAGGCGGGTCGGGCAGGGCGGGTCAACAAAAAAAGTGGGTAATTTTTTTGAAATTGAGTAATTTGAAAGGATTTGGGATTTTCATCCAAATAAGGGCATAAGTGTGAACTTTTAAATTTTATTCAGTTTGCTTAATTAAGTGGGATAGATAAAAGGAAAAAATGCTTACCAAGTGATCAACTCCTCAATCCATTCTTAAATATTGATAATCACATCCTTCTTTTCTTTCAAACAATTTACTTTCTCAGAAATCATGTAATTCTTAATTAGTTGAGTAAGCGAATTTTCTTTTAAGAAAAAAACATTATACAAGGTTAAGTGCCTGGCAACTTGACTAAAAAAACAACAATAATCAAGCAGCCCATGTGGCTTTAGTCAAACTTTTCAAATCAAGCTAAGTTACTTGAATAACTCAACGTTCTTCAGCCGCCTGTACGTAAATTGTTGTTACGCTGTACTAATTGGAATAGTAAAATTCCCTGTTGACTGACTAAAACCTTTGACAATATTACTTCTTAATCCTATAAATACACTAGCCAGCATGTTACAATAAACTCACTAAACCAAAATACATAAGCAAATTTAAAACACAAACACCAAAACCTCAAAAGAATCAAAACAATGTCATCCTCTTTAGAATCATCAAATCTTCCAGTTCGAGAAATTCCAGGGGACTATGGTTTCCCTATCATTAGTGCCATTAAAGATCGATACGATTATTTCTATAACCAAGGTGAAGATGCTTGGTTTCATAGCAAAGCTGAAAAATACAAATCCACTGTTGTCAAAATTAACATGGCACCAGGCCCATTCACCTCTACAGATTATAAATTAGTAGCCTTTCTTGATGCAACCAGTTTTGTTTACATGTTTGATAATTCCATTATAGACAAAACTGATACTCTTGGTGGTACATTTAAGCCCGGTAAAGAATACTACGGTGGTTATCGCCCCGTTTCATTCGTTGACACTTCTGACCCGAACCATGCAGCACTAAAAGGCTACATTCTTTCTTCGTTCGCAAAGCGACATAACTTATTCATTCCTCTTTTTAGAAACTCTTTGTCTGATCACCTCTTTAATAATCTTGAAAAACAGGTCTCCGAACAAGGGAAGTCGGATTTTAATGCCTTGCTGCCTAATATGACGTTCGGTTTTATTTTTCGATTGCTTTGTGATCAAACTAATCCAACTGATACTGTTCTTGCCGATCAAGGACCGGTTCATCTTCGCCAATGGCTTTTACCTCAGCTCATGCCATCCTTGAGCGCGAGGAAACTTCCTAATTTTATAGAAGATTTGATCTTCCATAATTTTCTGATACCATTTGGTTTCGTGAAAAAAGATTACAACAAGCTTGTTGATGCATTTAGCAAGAATGCAGTATCCATGTTGGATGAAGCTGAGAAGCTTGGGATCAAAAGAGAGGAAGCTGTACATAACATGCTTTTTCTCGTGGGGATCAATATGTTCGCTGGCTTGAATGCTTTCTTCCCTCATCTCATCAGGTTAGTGTCGGAATTTAGACTTATGTTAATTGGTCATAGCTTGAATATGAGATAAAATGATAGACGTTGATGCAAAGTAATAAATAAATAAATCAATATGAGCTTTAATCCTAATGATTATATGTAGAATAAATAAAGATCATAACTTGATTATGTGTGGGATAATAACAAGTACGCTTCTCAATAAATAGAGGCCAACCCGTCCCTAGTTACAGAAGAATAACCTTGGCTTATTATGCGTGAGATGGAAAGAACGTGGTAACTTGTAGTCAGGGTAGATGTATCTCATGCATGTTCATACAGACCTAGTAACTTTTAATCAAATTCAATATATGTTTTAGAATGCTCATTAAGAAACTATAATTAATAAATCTCTCACCCAGTAGATCAAATAAGCTGCAGTAGAATCCCGAACTTGGACGGTCTGGATTAATTGCCTGCAAGTTGATCTCAGACTTAATCGTCGATTACTGTCACCGTCATTGCTGAATCATGGAGTCATATATAAATATCTTACATGATTATTTTCTTCTCTCATCATGTCTTATCAGGTATGTCGGCGAAGCGGGCCCTAGTCTACACACTCGACTAGCTAACGAAATCAGGACAGCTATTAAGGAAGAAGGTGGAGCAGTGACATTATCAGCCATCAACAAGATGAATTTGGTCAAGTCCGTAGTCTACGAAACGTTGAGGCTTCGCCCACCAGTACCATTACAGTACGGTAAGGCGAAGAAAGACTTCATGGTCCAGAGCCATGATGCATCTTACAAGATCAATAAAGGACAATTCGTCGTAGGATATCAACCCATGGCTAGTAGGGACCCCAAAATTTTCGTGAACCCGGACGATTTTGTCCCTGATAGGTTCATGGGTGATGGTGAGAAAATGCTCAAACATGTTTTATGGTCTAATGGAAGGGAAACAGAGAATCCAGCACCAGAAAATAAGCAATGTGCAGGGAAAGACTTGGTGCACCTATTGGGTAGGTTAATATTGGTGGAGTTCTTTATGAGATATGATACGTTCACCGTGGAAATTACACCCCTCTTTCGTGCACCAAATGTTGCGATCAAGACATTAACTAAAGCAAGTTGATTAATTTTTTAATGTGTTGGGAGCTTTATTGAAGTTATCAAAGTGTGTGTGCATGCATTGGGTCTTTTTAATTGCTTAGTTGTTGAATTTTATTAATTTGTATTCTATTTATTTCCTTTTTATTCACTTGTTCTTTATAATTCAAATGAATAAATGTTGATTACAGATTGAGTCAAAAGAATTAAAAATTACAAGTTGCATGTAGTGTATATATTTATGTGCCTGTCCACTAGAAAGATTGTTAATTGTTAGTTAACTTATTGTTAGGACAGGCATCACCTTCTCTTTGCTTATCCCATTATAATAACGATCATCATTAGTTTAATTATAACAAAAATTATCACTATTATTAAAGTTCTGACTCCCTCTATGTTATTTCCCTCTTTCTTTTTCATCTAAACTACTAGTCATAAAGACGAATGTTTCTAAATAGTACTAGTAAATACGCAAGGGGCATGCCCTTTTTTTAAAAAAAGTCTAACGTGCTCATCCTCTATCAAATTTACTCAAGGGACATTTTTTTTTTAATTCATCATTCATCAAGTTGTAAAGCTAACGCACCCGTTGTGGGTGGTTACTCAAGGGACATGCATTTGACAAAGAGTTAAATAAGCCAAGCAACCATATCGGACCCAAAATAAAGTATTTCCAACGAATAATAATTATCACGGTTAAAGTTCCAACAGATGGAGAGTACTCACGGAGTACTACAACTTCCATATTTATATCACAATTGGAAATAATATTTCCAACCAATAACAATAATTAGTCTATCGGACCCAAAAAAAAATTAGTCTAATAGAGTGTTAGACATAGCTACTCATGATCTCATCATAAAGAAATTCGGAAAGTCTCCTTCATCTTTCATTCAACCCAAAGAAAGTACAGAAAATTTGCAAAAGCTGACTTAGACCAACCAAGTGTCAGCTACCTACGGTGTAGTACTCGTCTTTGAGCTTGTGGTTGTATTGTATCCCCCACAGTATTGCCCAACCCAACTCAAAAAAAAAAAAAAAAAAAAAAAAACCAAGATTTGACTTGTTAATAGTATCATAACATTGAAGGCAAAAGGATCATTAGCTGGATCTGAAAAAATTTAAATTTAACTTTCTTATTTTATCCTTGATAAAATTATTTATAGCACTTGAGGCTTATCTTTCCTTTGCACTCTTCCTAGAAGTTGGTATATATCGGTTGTTAGGTGCTCTTTAGTTTGTATTGTTGTTTTTTGTTTGATCATGGTAATTTTTCACAGTTTACCAATAAAAAAAAATAGAGTAATAGAAATATCTATGGCATGTTACAAGTTTTATTTTTTTTCTTGTTAAAACTTTATGTTCAATTAAACGTCATCACGAAAAAAGAAAATACCGTGTGACATTTCAAAATTGTGTTAGCAGCTACATATGTTTCCCTAGTTTCGCTTTCAGACGAAATTTGAAAAAAGTTGTCAATGTTGACAGTGACAGTAAGCAAAAGGAAAATGTGGTACATTTAAGAGCAATCAATAAATGGTTTCAATTCATTTATTAAACTGACCAACCACATAAATGATTCTTTGTTTTTTGTTCCGCCCAGTAGTTGTACTCGCTTTAGGTCTTTGCAGTCGATTAATTTGGACACGCGTATGTATATGGTTCATTAAGGAGAAAATAACTTCCTGTTGATATATTTTTCTTCATAGCTTGAATACAAGACATCTACGTAAGAATAAATAAATTCTATCCATCTCATCACAACGCTCCATGGTATATGAATGCTGCTTAATTTAAAAGGAAAATGTGGTTTTGGTGATACTACCTAGTTACTTGTCAGCATCCTGAAGCAGTACCCATCATTCTAGTAATTGTTCCTCGTGTGCAATTTGGTTTTCAATTTCAAAGACCTAGCAGACAAGACCCGTTGATGTCAAACTAACCACAGGAAGAGATTTATTTCAATAATGCATCATAGAGATTAATCATGCCAGGAGAATTTTTTTAAGGATCATGTCAATAAACGACAAATTTTTTAATACTTTTGTGATGATGGAATAAAGATCATGTCAAGAGATTTATATATATATATATATTCTCTGTTAAAATAACATCGCCCTTCATGATATTCTAATGCTTTTGTAAATCAAGTCTAAATAATTAAACTTATAAGTATTTATATATCTCTACACTGATATAGATGACTTACTCTCTCTTAACCAATAATAAAAATAAAAGTAAAAGACTTACTTTCTGTATTCCGAGAAAATTCCCTGCAAGGAGAATGGGAAATGAAATTTTTATGCACATTATTAGATCCCTAAATGGAGGCTCTGCAAACTGCGGTCAAAAGTCAAATAATATTCAAGTTATATGATTTCTTTTTTCACCAAACTCCTCTTCAGAGAAAAACTGAGACGGTTCGGGTGAGATTGATAAAAAAATAACACATAAAATCTGTTAACAAAAACACATGAAATCTTTTGTACAGTCATTTTCTTCTCTGTTTAATTGTAAGGGAATTTCATATCAAACATATGAAAAAAATTCATTTGTTTTCTTTACATATCTTCTATATTATCCACTTACATATCAGATTATTATCCTTGTTGAAAAATTCCACATTAGTATGCTTATACACATCTAACTTGAATCCATATTACTTTATCCATGGGCATGTCCTGGAGGAAAGCTAGTAAGATATAATCTCGCCAAACACATTTCTAAGAGTTGTTGTTACAAACTTACGTCGATTAAATCGGGGTTAGTTAGCTCATATCTCAAAATTACAAAAGAAATCACAAGTAGTCCATTTAAACAGCTAACAAACGGACAATTTCTGATATTTTGGTTTCAATTGGGAATATATTCCAGACCAATAATAATTATTTAAATTTAGTACTGATGTCGTCGATAAAAATAATTCAACCAGGCTAGTAAAGCCTTCGTATTCTTCCTCCGTTCAACCAAACAGAGTATTAATTTAACACAGCAAAAGCGGACATACTCTAAGGCCTTTGACGAAGACCTGTACAAAATAATCTAAACTAACATAAGTTCCGACAGATGAAGTACTAAATTCCGAATACTTATATATATATATTTTGATCTCTTCATAAAATAAAATAAAAATAGTCCAGTAAAGCCTTCCTCATATATTGCTTCCTCCTCCATTAATTAAACCCAAATGGAGTATTTTAAAAAATAAAATAAAAAAAAGCTACAAAAACGGACTAATAGCAAAAAGCCACAAAACAACGCCCCTTGCAGCAAGGGGCGGAGCTAGGATCCAAGGAATTTATCCGAACCTTAGAAAATTATATTGTATATATAAAATTAAATTATTTTTTATACATATGTTGTATTCCTTGTGACTTTTTCGTGTATTTACTTTTTTGTAATTGAATCTTCTAAGTGAAAATCTAACTCCGCCACTACTTGCTACTCAAGCGAACCAATTTAAGTGGTTAATCAATAAGTTCTTTAAAACTCCCTCCGTCAAAAAAGATTGTCATAAATTTTCTTATTAGTCATTCCAAAAAAAATTGTAAATTTTCAAAATTTAGCTTGAACTTTCAATTTTAACTTTAATGACAAACTTTTTAGCCACACAAATATTAATACTATTATATTACGCTTATGACAAAAAAAATTAAAAGTTTTATTTCCACGTTCCACATAAATGTTATGACATACTCCCTTAGTCCAAAAATAAGTTTCACTTTAGCAAAAATCACGCCCATTAAGAAATCAATAAATACAAAGTGGAGTTTACTAAATTACCCCTATTTATTAGATTTTTTTTTAAAGAATTGAGCAATATTAAAGATGGCTAGGCATGATTGGAATACTTGCCAAGTTTTGTCTTGGATTCCTAAGATAACCCTTAAATTGGGACAAATTGTTTTTGCCAAGGTGACACTTATTTTGAGACCGAGAGAGATTGAACATAATAAATGTCAAAAATCTTCCTTTTTAAGTTAAACTTTGTGTTCAATTAAACCATGTCATATATATAAAGTGAAACATATGGAGTATGACCAAAAATAAATGCTGCTACTGTATTGTATATCCCTTTAAACTACTCCCCAATACATTATATGTCAATGGTTGGAAATGTTCCGGTTACAGAAAGTCATAGAACAAATTAAAGAACGTTTAGAATTACTTTTCTTGAACTTCTACTAGCTTCAAGAGAGTTGAATGAGTAAGTTCTACAACAAGATAAGTCTACTAATAATAATAATATCCCCATTTTGTTCATTCCAATCAATTGGTTTTGAGCAATGCGTAATGCGACCATGATACTGGTATTATCAGTATTAACATGCTAATCATTTATCCATCAGTAATAGAATTGTAGTGTTAACAAAACAGGCTAAACGTCTAAACGAACTCATTTTAATTTCAAGACTTACGCCAGTGGGTTTCATGGGCCCGATCAAGGATGTCAACGCAGATAACTTATAGTTTCAAATTTGACAAATTGGGCTGATTTGGGCTTTGGTAGCAGCCCATGTAGCTTTTTCACGATTTAATTCGGGGTCATTTGAACCTTTGTTCCTATTTTGTGTTTGTCTTTAAATTTTATCCCCTCATAACAAACAACTTTTGTGTGGAGTATAAGTTTATATTTTCGCATCATAATACAAGTGATGACCCGCATAACTTTTTCCCTTAAAAAACTTATGTACCACTAGGCACAAGTTCGATTGCTAAAGGGGAAAAATTAAAGACTAGCCCATTTGAAGGCCAATTCGGGCAATTTTATCTTTAATTGGGGCATACCTCAACCTGATCATCTTGTCAGTCTTTAAATGATCACTCACCCAACCCGTTAAATTTAGTAGATTGGACGAGTTTATACCTTTATGAAACGAATTAGTAATAAGCTTTCAATCTCAATTTTCTAAATTTAATTCTTGTTATGTTTCATGATCAAATTGTAAACTTAAACTAATTTGGTCAGTCATTTCTTAAAAGAATATCATAATCATCAAATAAAAAAGTAAATAATGAATGTTGATTTATTAGAAGTTACAATTTCAAATCTAAAGTTACTCCTATTTGTCTCTTATCATGCCACTCTCTACTAGATATTTACCACTCTGAACGGTTTAAGAAAAAAAGCTTTGCTTACATACACAAAGAGTACAAAATTTAATCACTTACCATCATTTGGAGGATAATAATTCATGTTTAAACGAAAACTAAAAAAAGGCCTCAGAGGATTTACAAGAATGGGTTACGTTCATAATTCTTTGTCATCAATTTTTATGCACAAAGTTTCTTGATCTTCTTAATTTGTCAAGGCCGTTGAAAAGGAATGTATGTTCAATTGTTCGTAAAAAGTAGTTTGGTAAAGAAGGGGAAAAAGTGACTACATAAACATTTGGTGTTTGTGTTTGAGGAAAAATCCTATTCATTGCCGTCACTAAGTAATTGAACCTTTGAATTTAACTAAAACATTCCCTTTGCTTAAGAACATTGTTAAACATCAATAATGAGTTCCTTCTCAAAATCTATCTATCTATATTATATTAAAAGCATCAACTTCTAAACTTAAAAATTAAATTACTAAAATGCCCTTAATAATAATATTTAAATAATTAAAAAAAGAAATTAAAATGTAGTGTCCTCTCTTAAAAGGTTGTGCCCTTTCAATTGTGTAACTAATATATAGAGTTAAAATGCATTTTCTTTCAAAATAATTCTGCATTCGTTGGCAACTTTTAGAGTTGAAACAAATATTTTCAAAAACACAAAATAACTCCAAATTTCATCAGACCAAAGCTTTCGAATATCCCAAACCAAAACAAACAACCCAAAGTGATAACTACTAATCAAATCTTACCAGGAATTAGAAGTTTAATTTCACCATATAAGCAAAATTGTTTTCTACAGAGCATATGCAAACAAAACAATTTAATAAAGAATCAAAACCCGAGGAAGCCAAAAAGGGGATTCTCTTGAGAGAACTTTTCATGGTTATGTTACAGAAAGAAGAAATCCAATCTCTACTTGCAAATCAGTATGAAAGATTGCGAGGTTCCAAAAATAAGTTAGACTTAAAAAGAGGATATATATGTTGTATTAATCTTTCGGCAACAATTCGGCAAGCGATATCTAGACAAACGAAGCAGTTTAAAGGAATATCACAACAGTTGCACATTTTGACACTATATCCATGATCATGTTGAAGGCCAAATATTTATCTATTGATTAACAGAGGTTAGTGTGTAATACAATTTCATGAAAAAATATTTGCAATGCTATTAAAACCATTGTTATTCCCACTATATTCATTTAAAATGATTAAAAGCCAAGCATAAAGTAGAGGATTTGTTTCCATTTTATCTTATTATTTGTAGGAATTTTGATATTATTACACGAACTAAGTAAGGTAGAGAATATTTGAAGGAGTATCTGTGTTGAAAATATAGTATTACGAAGTGCACCACAAAGATAATATAGGAATATTACTTAATTTTGTCATTTAAATCAAGTATTGTTACAAGAAAATTAAAATAAGGGAGTATTATATTTCAAATCACAAGGGAGGTCAGTATTATAGACACAAACTTGAAGGGAAGTCTCTAAAATAATTCCTAAATATTATTGCACACACATACATTTAGCGAAGAATAAAATGAATAGCGAGAGCAATATAAAAAATTAACTATAGAAGTGATTACTATTAATATAAAATATTGGATATTTAGACATGCAGAAGAAGCTTTCAATTAATTAATTAATTAATTTTAAAAAATTAATATCATATTGAAATTAATTAACCGCAGTATTCAATATTCGAGACTGTGATTTAATTATAATTATTTACTTATAAGATATTGTTACATACATAAAATATGTGATTATTTTGTGTAAGTTTGTCGATATGTAGATAATATGATGGTGGTTTGTGTACACTATTTACTTTGATTAATAACATTCATGGAAGTTGAGACAATAAAAAATTACTACATAAACATACAAGAAAAAGACAAAGAAAATTTAGAAATATTGAGAGATAGAACTTATTAACTATAAAATTTATTATTGTTAATATGGAGTATTTGATAGAGGGAATAGAAATTTCCGGTTAATTAACCACAATTAATATTTAATATTCAAGACTTAATTTAATTATAACAGTCTTTTACTTAATCTTTATGATACGTGCATGCAAAAGAAAGTTCAATACATTATCAGCACTATGTATGAAAAGTATAATCAGTTTATTGTGGAAATAAGCTAACTAGCATGAACGTGAAAGAAATAAAATTAAAATATCAAAATTAAATCTAAAAAAAATTCAAACATTAAAATGGTATACATTTAAGGATGGCAAAAGATATAGGTCTATAACATGTATCTTGGTAAATGTTTTTGGGAAATACTTTCACCATGAGAAATGAAAGAAGTCGTGTTAAGATATATTAAAATCAATTTTGCTTACGATCAAGGGTGTGCTGGGATGGATATAATCCCTCCATCCTTAACCAGAAGGCAAGAATTCTAACTTTGAGAATGGAAAAAAATCTACCTGGTAGAGAGTTCTTTTCTCTTTTAATGAGCTTTACATGACATGAGTTGGTGTTGTCAACCCCCTTCCCCCTGATGTGAATACCTGACATTTGGATGGAAAAAAGAAAAAAAAAAATTCACATTTGCTTGAAGTGACATATTCAAGTTCCTTACATATCAAATAACTTGCAAAATTGTGTTTAAACGATAAAACTTGGAGAATGAGTTGTTTTTTTTTTTTTTTATATAATTTTTTTTCTCCCCTTCCCCCACGAGCTTCCTCCTTTGCTCCTTTGGTGACTCGAACTCGCAACCTTCGCGTTGAAAGTGGAGGGCGCTTACCATCTGAGCAACCCCCTCTTGTCGGAGAATGAGTTGTAACTTTAAATGTCAAAGGGAAAAAACTCTCAAACTTATGTTAGACTAAAACATCTATACTACAAGAAATCTCACTTTTAACGACCACTTCCTAACGAGGGGCCATAAATCCAGTCGTTATAAGTGTGTTTATAACGACAAGATATTTTTCCGGTCGTTGAAATGAATTTCTAAATTAGAGACAACGAAAGGATAAATTCCGGTCTTTGAAGGTAGTTATATCGGTCGTTAAAACTTAGATAAAACAGCGCCAGATCTGTTTATTTTTGCTAATCTAACAAATTCTTTTATTATTTGGCTAGACTTTTTTTTTTTTTTTTGGTTTAATTACAATCTCCTACTTGTGGAAACCCCCATTCCTTCTCTTCCAAATCAGAATTTGTCTGAGAGCCCTAATCTCCAATACCGCCTTCATCTTGGTCATGCGAAATCGGGTGATCAGTCAACCTCTCGATTCTTGTATGTGATATAATTACATTATGAAACTGGACAACACCGAGGGTTTCAAATTGGTCATCAACAAAAACGCCCATGTCTCTAACACCACAAGTAACAATTCACTTTTCCAGGTCTCTCTCTAGCCCTAATTCACACACACACACACACACACACACACACATATTAGTGCGTCGCTAGTTTGTGGTAATTGGTTATCAATTTCTTTTCCGTAAGTGCGAATATAATTTTTTAGTTTTTCCTTGGTTCTTTTAACTGAAGAATCGTCTGATGAATTTGAAGAATGCTAGAGTTAAACGAAGTAAGCCTCTTAGAGGCAATTCATCTACTGCTGCTTTTATAAATAGAAGTATAAATGGGTATATCTTGATTATTGGTGATTTATGATGATCTGGATTTTGAGATCTATAATTCTAGGCTTCTTCTAGTTTGCATACTATTTTGTAGATTTTTTTTTTTTTTCAAATTTAAAGTTCTAGGTTAATTTTTAATTTGAGACTTATAGTGTTGCACTTCTCAATCACATGGAAAGGGTGAGTGTAAATTGTGGTCTTCTACTTTAATTAATATTATGTTTCCTGATGATTTTGCATTCCACTTTAGATTTTCATAAAAGTAAAAGTGAATTGATATAGTATTATATTGTCAAAACAACTAGCGTGACCTACTTCATTTGGTGTTTCTACTCAATCAGTGACATCCCAAGTAGAAGGGAAGCTTGTGTATCATTAAAAAAAATGTGGTTGAACCTCCAATTTCCTAGTGGTGAGAAAACGAACATGTATGCTATACTCTATGTCTAAAGATAAATTGAACTATCAACTTCCGCAAGAATGTGGAGGTTTTCTCGCTTTTGTTTCTTCTTTCTGATTTTCTTATATTAAAACAATTAGGTGAGATGTGTATCTAGATTTTAGATGCTTTTGACAATTGAAGATCAACAGGAAAACTTGATTGCAACTGTATCCATATTCAATCGTATTAATTATGTGGTGTTAATTGCTAGTTTGTTTTACATTGCTGGATCTTTTAGTTGTTTCCGTATCTTTTTAGTTTTAGTCATATGCCCGTCGACCTATTCAGGACAATGTTGAGAAATTTCTTACACCATAATATAGTATCAAGTGGAGCTTCTACTCGAATAGGTTGCTGGTGCGCACTTGATATTTGATTGGGATCTCAAACTTCTTGGTCTTATCTTGTAAACTCGCATTATATGACATTATCATTTTGGCTGTCCAGAGTATCTTCGAAATATTATGGATTCATGGGTTTAGATATAGCTCATATGATCTGTGGATGGATACTCGATCTAGTGCTTTCTTTTATATGTTATTTACAATGATAAGTTAATCATTATTTTTATGTTTAACTGGACTTTATGTGTCTTACCTGGACTTGATTTTTGCTAAGTTTTCTTGTATTTACCTTTAAATCATCCGTTGAATGGAATCATCATTTTCTGTTTCTTATTTAATTCATAAATGAACTCTCATGCTATTTACGGGCAGAAATGCTTTCAGGTTTTATTTGATAGACTAGAAATCATGACTCTAGGAAGTTTTTTCTATTTAAGAGATGCATATTTCCTTCTTGTATGATACTTCATGGCTTCAGGACATGTTCAGATATTAGAAATCCTATGCTTATGTTTTTCTGGGGGATTTTTAAAACCCATAAGTAATAGAGAATAATTTGTATGTCCATCCTGCATATCGGTGTTGTTAGAAATCATTTTTAGCTGTATTTGTATTCTGACTACTTGGTTGTGCCAAGAACGTATAGGCTCTATGGTGTCACACCTTACATTAGCTTGTTATGTACTTTGAAAACTAGTGAGTGTCTACATTTACCATACTTGACTGCTTATACACATATATATTTCGAACTCTCTCCAAGTTAATTCATGACTCGTGGGAAGTTAAGGACTATGGCTCAAGTCCTTAAACCAACATGAAACTTTATTTTTTCTTAATGACGAGCCGATTTTTATTTTAAACTCCTACATTAAGGTACTCTTCAAGTTGCTACTCTTTTTGTGGAAGATTATGTTAAAAAAATTGCAAAGTGAGGTGTTCAAGTCATGCCATATGGATTCTGTTAAGAGAAATCATCACCGGAATCATTTGACATGAAGTTATACGAATCTTTGAAGTAATATGTGGTTGATTTATATTTGCTAAGTTTAAAAATGTATTAGACATTTGGGTTTGTCTTCTAAGGGCTTGTTGTTAACAATCCGAGCTACGCTATGCTAGTGTGGATATATCTTAATCCTCTGCAATTCTAGCTCATTTTCTATTAAGAAATATTGTATCTCATTTTTTTTCTGTTTCATTTTTTCCCTTGTATGATGAATACATGCTTGATTTACTATATGTTTCTAATGGACCCATTATCCAACGCAAAAGGTATGCTTCTTTATGACTGAAATGTCACTACAATTGTCTGATACGTGCGAGTTTTAAAACTGGTCTAAATGGCTTAGTCAGACCTTTATTTGATGAAAAACTTATTTATGTAAATCTTTATCTTGATTCACTTTGTTGACATTCAAGAACATATTTGGACAACCACTTTAGAGCCTGTGTTATACTAGAAATGAATTTGATAGTCCAGTAAGTTTGAAGTGTATTTCTAGAAAACCAATAAGAATTATTTTTGTGCTAATAAGTTCCTGTAAGGTCTTAGCCCTTAGTTGGTTTGAAAATGAGCATATAAGTAAGTAATACGAATAAGATTGTTTGAAATATGTTCCCGCTACGTGATTTAGCCTATCTTGTTGTTTGAAAGTTCTTTTGTTAGTAAGTTTGAGTTATTAAAGCTCTTGTTTACTTGGAGTGCATTATTGGATTCGAGCTTGCATTTAGAAAATTTGCCTTAGGTTCCCAGACCCAATGATAAAATTTGTACTTTAATAAATACTATAATTTAGGATAGAGATTTTGATCTCTGACTCATAATCCTTCATTGTGTTTATGCATAAATATATTCTGTATTCTTGTTGGAGGACTGTTGTCTGTTTGTCCTTTTCAGGAAAAGAATGAGATTATTTTTGAGTCTATACATCGATGAATAGGAGTATACTGCCAAGCATTGATTTTTTATTTTTTTTAATTGTTTTACTAATCTCTCTCTCTCCCTATTTATTATTTCTCTGTTTTACACGAATGGAGCAAAACATGGAGCTTTGTGCGAGACTCTTGAGAACCATGGAGCTGCTGCAGTTCCTTTTATTATCATGTTTTATTCTCAGCTAATGGTTTCCTCAAGTCACTTTCTAGTCACTGACAGCTAATTCTTTTGCTTGGTCAATTTATGTTAGCCGTATTTCCTATTTGTTTGAACACTTGAGTATTATCATTTGCCATTTTGTAGTAGGCAAGAGAAATTTATATACAGATAAGTTGAGGCTTTATCTAATCCGTGAGTTACTCATGAGACCTGCAGTACTTAGATTTCATTGGTCACAGGAGTTCTTTCGTTTATCATGCTTTTCTTGTCCCTCATTTATCCTATGAGTAGTAAGCATATACAAAAGTATTTGGCATAAATGTACATCTATTGGTAAAAAGATAAGACTCGTCTTAGTGTAAAGCCCATAATGTAAAGGTGATAACAGTTGGTAAATATTTCAAGTTGTGATGACATAGTAGTCCAAGAAAACATCCTTTTGATTTAATATGAAATATAGTTTTGCTATGATATTTTGTTCCAAATAAAGTTCAATATGTCATGTTAACTGTGACAATGTTGCAGCATGAATAACTATATTTGTTTGCTTTCTGTTGATAGTTCTCTCGTCAAATAAATCTATTTGGACAGTTCCTAGAAGTTATTTTGGCTTCTCTTTTTGTGTGGTTACTCTTGGTTTCAGTTTTTCTTCTCATTCTATGTTGATTGTTGTTGGTGTTCTCATTCTGAATAAGTTGTGTTTGCTTTCTCTGGATAGTTCCAATCAATTTAGTTTTCTTGTGGAATGAATTTATTTGGACAATTCATTAAAGTTTTGTTTGCTTTATCTGTCATTAACCTGTTCTGGAAAAGAAAAGGAGAAAAATTAAGTAATAGCTATTGAGAGTTTTGTTACTATACTTACATGAACTTATTCTTTTAACAGATAAAGAATTTTTGAACACCGGAGCTTGTCGATGAAGAAAGTGTGAAGCAAGTATACGCAACAGAACATGCTAAAGAATAAGTTGGAGTCGAAGAAGACATTTTTTCCTAGGAGGGTTGGAGACGAAGAAGACATTTTTTCCTAGGAGGCTTTTAGAGATGTTCCATTGTATATGCTACACATATTCTTCTTTCTTAAGAGTTGACAAATACAATGTCATATTCTGTACATATTTGGTAATATGATGATTAGTTCTGGTTAATTAATCATGAACTTTTATATGGATATTATTTGGTATGTTTTGGTTACCTTTTATATATTCTTTGAATTCATAATTATTTAATGATGCATTTTTAAACTTAACAAAGCACGAGATGATTATAAACTTAACAAAGATGGTCGGAAACCTAATTAATATATACACAAAGCACGAGATGATGATAAACTTAACAAAGATGGTCGGAAACCTGTTGAATTTAATCATTGAGCGAGTCAAATATTTTTTACCGTGCTAGTTTATAAAATGTAATTTAAATTCTTAACATTATATACTGGAATGTGCTTAGAAAGCACGAAAGTAACTAAATAATGTGAACTTATCATTACTACTCCACTAGTAGAACTGCTATTATTTTATATTCTCAAGTTGTAAGGTTTAATTTATCACTAGTATATTTATCCGCGCTTCGCGCGGTGGTAAGAAGCACAAGTACTAATATCACAGAAAAGATTAGCAGGCTTGTAACAAATTTATATCTATGTCTCTTTCTATGAGAAAACGCTTGATGAGTATAAAGATATTCATGAATTTAAAAATGAATTAGTTATAACTATTGTTGAGATAAAAGAGATAGTAAAATTTTCCAGGCACGTGCTTACAAAAATCAATTATATATATTGATCAAATCATAAAAAATAAAAAAATAAAAATTTAAGATATAGAATTAGAACTTTTCTATATCAAATTTTAAACCTTATTTTATTAACTAATTAAGAAAATTTCGGCAAGACACACATTAAAGAATAACTGATAGTCTTTATAAACTTGTCACAAAAGTTATACTCTGTTGTAACTCAAATTTGGCAGAGATACTTGATTAATTCGTAGTAAACCAATAACATCTGGAAGATAGCAAACAACACACTACAACAAAGTAAGAAGTCGACCAAAAAAATCATATAAGGAAAGTCCATCTATATGCATTTAGCATCCAAAAATTAAAATAGTTTTGAAACATAACCAAGCTAAACTCTTATAGAGTGGGAACACAGACTACAATTAATTAGCACGTTAAAGAAATATTATATTTGCATTATCAAACTAATGAAATGCTAAACTTTCAACGCCGAACATAAATTTAAGTGTAAAAAATGACTAAAACTATAATAAAATAGTAGATATGAACCCATAAACTTTAAAAATATAGTATGTTCAATGCTAAGAATTCTAAGATTGAACCGATAGAGTTTAAATCTCGGGTCCGCTTCTGCTAACAACCAAGAAAGAGTAAAAGTTAATATAATATTAAACGCAGAATAAAAATGCCCATGTGGTTCTAACCTTTTCAAAAGGCAACTATATAATTGCAATATTGTTAAATAATAATATGGACATTTGCAAATTTCAAATAAGTAAAAGTTAATTCCCATAATTTTACTTACCGGTCAATCAAGAGAAATTAGCTTTTTCCTCGTCTTTCCTTCCCCTTCTTCCAGCTCTTCTTCTTTTTATATATCCTACTCAAAGCATAGAGTTACATTTCCTTCCTGTTTGTTCTCTATATTTGGCTTTCTTAATGACCTGGACTTAGTTTTGTTTACGCAAATGTTGTCAGTGCTATACAGTGCACAAAGAGAGGTTTTGTTTTTGGGAATAAAATGAGAGTACTTGTTTTCCTTATTTACTGCTACTATTGGTTTCCTCTCAGGTTGTGACTTTTCATTGCCTCCGTTATACTACCATATTTGTTTTCCTCATTTATTACTACCATCTGTTATCCTCACAAGTGCAATTTCATTGCCTGTGCCGTTACTTTTACCATAACTAGTAAACTTATCCGCGCTTCGCGCGGACATAAAAACCCTAAATAAATATATAATAGGAGTAATATTTATTAAATATTAAAAATATTTTAACGCTTAAATCTTTTCCTCTAATTTAATTTTTTTAATCTTCTAGAAATACTTGAATTTTGCATAATCTATAAGGGTTAAACTTCAATGGCAAACCTTTCTTGCTTTAGTTGCGCTTCGAATCAATGACACATTAATAGTATTCAACAGTTAAAAAAGAGCACAGAAAGAATTGGAGAATAACTATTGAAATCAAATACAGTCAATTTATTTCCCAAATTTATTTAAGAGAATAAGACCAACAATTCTTTTTTTTGGTTTGTAAAATAAAGATATATTCCTTCCTTAATCTCATGTCCCCAACAAAAACAAGAACCACTACCTTTTTTGTATAAGTTGTCATTTTAAGTTGTTCAAAATTCAACTTATTTATTTGCGGAACATAATTTGATGTAAATAAAAGTTTATATTAAATTAACATCTAAATAATTAAAAGCACAAGTTTGACTAAAAAGTTTTAAAATACATGAAAAATATTGAAAAGAACTTTTACATCTTAACATATAATAAATTATTTTAATAGATTCTATTGAGTAGAAGGATATTTACAGCGTGCATCGCCTATTTCAGCCTCTCTACATCAACGTTAAATCGAACAAAATTTAGTCAAAATAATTAATGTAGTAGAAGCTGTACAAATATAGAAAAATCGAGAACCGACTTACATGTTTCTCGTCATTGCTGCTGGAGTCGTCCAGAGATTGAAAAAATCAATTAAAAAAATAGACGGGGTACTCTAGGAAGAATAATAGAGCAGAAGCATAGATCTGATAAGAGGTATATATCGTTCGGAAAGCATACTTACGAAAAGTTTTAAGGATATTTAAATGATAAGTTGGTGTATCATGTTCACCAATTTTTTACTGCTACTATTTTACAACTACGCAATCGTTGGATGGATGTCTTCTTTCTACGCTGTATACGGTCAATTGCTTCACTATGGCAAAACTGTGTACTGACTCCAATTTGCGGTTGTTCCCAAGGATTTGAATCAAGATCATGGTTTGTGACGATTTCTTCAAATACATGATGAACCCAAAAAGCTCTAACAAAATTTACTTTCCATTAATTTAGAAGTAACAAATGAAAAAAAACACTTCCCCTATAACTCTATCCTACCAAAAAAACAAAAACAAAAAAAAAAGGGATAACAAACCAAAGAACAAAAGTACATTTGGAGGCATTATTAACCCTGCAATTTTTGACAGAATTAGCAGCCCTTTTCTTTTCTTCTTATCCATCTCCCCCTCTTCTAGTCTTCTAATTAGTGGAGTCACGCGACCTTCAACAAAATCTATATCTATATATAATATAAAGTTAGGCATAGACAAGGTGATGTGGCACCTCTCTATGGTTACCATTCCTATTTATCTTTTTTCTCCTTTTTTTGAGCTTTTCCTCTTATTTTTCTATTAAAAAAATGTTTGTTTCCTTCTTTTAAAAATGTAAAGATGTAATGGTTGTAATCATTGTGGCAATTAAACCGGCCCTAAATAATTTTTCATAAATCTTAACTAAAGAAACAGTTACAATAGTAATAAGGTTAGCATTTAAGTACCATTGATGCAAACAATTCATTCACATAATTTTGCCATACGTTGTGAATTTCAAAAGGCAAAACCATAGATATCTATGGATGTTTGGTCTTTCAATTTCACAGCAAACATTGTTACAAGCAACCAGGGAAAAAAGGAGGATAAGAACATGGGTTGGAACTTGAAAGTGAACGGCTTTGACTTGAGTTTGCAGTGAGTATATATATTATTTTTACATCTTTTGTAATTAGTGTACAGTGGTATCCAGAATGGATGTGTTGTATCCGGCGTAAATATGAATAGCATGCTTGGTATTTTTTTTTGTTCGAATATTTACAGCATCATAAACAGTGTTAACTTTATAGAAGGGCAGTAATACTTATTTCATATTTGAATTACGCTTGATAATATTTTCATATTGACGCTATATTTGTAATTGTTTCTTATTTACTACTCCAACTTTCTAATCCTTATCAACGCGGAGAAGAATTACTCGAATCTCAAATATTACTAACTCCAATTTTTTCTATTCTTAAATATCTTTATTTTGTACTTAAAAGATTGTAATTTTGTAACTTTTTGGGATTTTGATCTCTTATATTTTTGATTTCTGGTCTATGCTCTCAGCGAGAGATTTGAGGCTATAACTGCGTGATTTTAATTTGTTTCTCTTTTCCTCTAAGTTTCCTTTTTTACTTCTTAATTTATTCTATAAATCTATGGCTTTAGCTTATCAACAATAGAAATTATGTTTTTGATTTCAAGTCTATGCTCTCAGTGAAAGGTTCGGGGCTATAACTACATGATTTGAAAGGTTCGGGGCTATAACTTCATGATTTAATTTGCTCTTATTTCCCTCTAATTTTTCTTTTTCTTTTTACTTCTTAATTTCTCCTTTCATCCTGTGAATTTATGGCTTTAACTTATCAACAATACAAATTATGTTATTTCCATTTAATGTTTATATGTGGTAAAAGTTATATTTTTTTAGTAGTGACAAATGCCTTAAGCTAAATGTATGATTAACTTAGGAGAAGAGGTTCCGACACTAATGAATAGATAATTTATGTAAGATAAATCTTGAAGGCAAATATTTAAACAACATTCCTAAAAATTGTCTGCAAACAACATTCCTAAAAATTGTCTGCAAACAACATTCCTAAAACTAATAAATAAGCGGCAAACAAATGTTTATACATTCTATTGACATAAAATGCTACTACTGTGAAAAGAGATGCAATATAAAAATTACTACAACATAAAACTAATAGTGATTGGTGCTAATTTAAGAAAACTTTTTTTCTTTTTTGATTGACATAATTCCTAGGAACCAAGTCTTTGAGTAATGAAAATAAATTTTTGTATTAATAATAAAATTGAGATCTATTTTCTGATTTGAAAATGAATCTTTAAATTATTTATAGTTTTGAATAATTATATGAATGACATGTTTTATAAGTTTAATAAGGTTTTTCAGGACCCTGCGAAGCACAGGCAAATTTACTAATCGAATAAGATACTTGAGAATGCTTATGATCTTTTGGTTTCTTGAATGAGGCATTTAAAAGTCAATATGCTCACTATCAGTTATCCATGTATAACCGTTATGGGAATTGAGAAAGCAAGGGATCTAGTCCAACCAGTAATGAACGAATCAAAACCCTGGCTTTTTGTTTGGATAAAAATTAAAAAATAAGTATAAACATTAAAGAATAGTAGCAATGAATAGAGGAGTGGTAATTAATACATTTATTCTTTTACAATAATAAATAATAAATAGAAATATAGGGAAAATTGCCAAAAAAATTGAGAAAAAAGATAAATATGATCCTTGGCCAAAGAGAGATGCTGTAACACCCCGTACCTTTAACCTAAGCTTTGACCATGATCCTAGACTTAGAAAATTAGATAAAGGATGTGAGAATTGGAATTTCCCTGTTCAGTTGTAAGATGGAGGTTTACGCCCATGAACAGTGATCGTATTTCAAGATACGATCCGTAAATCAAGTCGTAAACTGGTACCAAGGATTTCTGAACATTCTGGAATTTGACATTTTGATGTCACATGGTTAAATACGGACCGTATTTTCATTTTACGACCCGTATTTCAAAACATATTTAAAATTTGGGAAAACTTCCTTGATGAAAGTTGTAGAGCTTTGAAATACCTTTCCAACGGTATATTATGGGGGTCAAACGGACATCTGTGCAAAGAGTTATGGCCATTTTACTGAAGAGACGCAGTGCAGTCCATATGTCAAAATACGGACCGTATTTCAAAATACGGCCAGTATTTAACTGGGCCGAAAATCTAATTTTTCCAGAACAGTATATATTCGTCCATATCAGTTCTAATCATTATTTTTCATTCCTTCAAGCCCTAGAACGACTTCCTACCCTCTTCCATCATCAAGAACACCAAGGTAAGCCTACTCTAATTATTCCAAGTCAATTCTAATACATATCCTTGTAATCTAAACAAGAAATCATCATTCCTACACTAGGGTTTTCAAGAAAACCCATCTCAAGGTTCAAGAATTCAAGATTTTGGAAATCTTCTTCAAAGCTCAAGTCTTTAATTCAAGTTTTGGAGCGACTAAGGTATGTAGAGTTACTATCTACGTGTGGGAACATCATTGTTTCTTCCCCACGCCTCATAATCCTTAAATTATGATTCTCTGCTAAAACTAGGGTTTCTATACCATGCTCATGATAACCCTAGGTCCAAGTCCATGATTATACTATGTATGAATTGTTATAATTCCATCATTGAGTTCTTAATATTTCTTTATGATTATTGAGAATCCGTCCGTAATCCATGAAAACCCATATCTTGTATTCCATGGGTTCTTGCATGCATGTTTTAAATAAGATGATTATTTCATGAATATCCTACATGCTACAAGTTTTCATGCAATTGTATTATATAACTATGTTCATGCCATGATTCAAGATACATACATGCTATTTACAAGTTATTTCATGAAACCATGTTTACAAGTTATTTCGTGAAATCATGATTACAAGACAAGTACAAGTTAATTCACGAAAATCATGGGCTTCTTAGCCAACTATATTATGTTCATGTTTTGGGAGTTGTTTTAATTACCGAGGAAGGCTTCAGATAGCCTGAAACTACGTAGCCACCGTAGGATGAGGATCGTTCCACCCATGTCCCGGACGATATCTCATAATGACTGGATCCTTTCATATTTTATTAAATCTCATGTTCCCTGGCAAGGACTGAGTGTTCTGCTGGCGGGACGCAAGCACCAGACCATGTATCGGTTATAAGTTATTGCTCTCCCTACTTATGATATTTTTACTCATGCTTTATATTATATATGTATTCATGTTCATGCTCATAACCAGGTTTCAGTTTCACGTTCCGTTCTTATCTTTATTACTTTATGTCCCATGTTATTTCATTCAGTTGCTTTACATACCGATACATTCAATGTGCTTTGACGTCCCCTTTTATTGCCCGGGGGCCTGCATTTCACGATGCAGGTACGTATTTACAGGACGCCGCATCTGCTCAGTAGGATTTGCTCGTATCAGCTCATTGGTGAGCCCCATCTCATTCGGGGTTTAGTCAGTTATCTTTATTTTACTAGTCATGCATTTAAAGGTATGCTGGAGAGCCTTGTCCCAGCAAGTACGTTTTCCAGTCAAGATTCATGATTAGAGGTTTCATAGACTAGTCAGTTTAGTTATGTTAGACATGCAAGGTGTTTAGCCATCTTTGGCTCAACTCATGTTATTTCCGCATTTATGATTTAAACAAGTATTTCATTAAATTATTATGACATCTCATGTTTTATAAAAGCTCATCACGTTCATGCTATATTTCCGCTCATGTATGCCTCATGATGATTCAGCAAGCCATGTGGTTCGCTCGGTCACATGCAGTATGGCACCGAGTGCCGTGTTTCGCCCAGGCCATGGTTCGGGGCGTGACAGATGCCACATCATCTCTTATTACTTAGCTTAATATTATATATAGATAGATAAATATAGATATAGATAATGAGCTTTATTGCAAAAGTTTGTCATAAAGGTCAGCTTTTGTTACTGCTATGTGGGCTTGAGTTCTATGTTTATTGGCTTTTATTAATCCATTGTATTAGTAAATTAGGTACAAAAATGATCAAAAAAATGAGATAAAAGATAAATACAAATGCTGGGCAAAGAGAGTGTCAGCTTTATATAGATACAGATTAGGACCATCCTCCTCAGTTGTAGTGGGACTTGTAATTTACAATCTAGAAATTAAATTTAAATAGTTAGTCATTCAGCCGCTTAAATTAAAATAGCCGATAAATATATGTATATACAATTCATAGATAATCTGTATATACTGACTAAGAAAAAAAATTATAAATTCAACCAATTATTTATGCAAAAAAAGATCCCAATTAAGCCAAAAGTAAAAAGTGTCCGTATCCTCAAATAATTTCAGCTGGGCTATAGACAACTATATTCCGGGCCCCCTCAAGGCCCAAGCTAGTAGAACTTTAACTTTTAGCCTCCAAAGTCTTGGAAACCTCAAAAATTGACGGTGATTTGCACAAATAGAATCTCTTGTGTTACTATTTAATTGTTTATCCCTTTAAATAAATTTAGCAAAAATAGTTTACGAATCAGAATTTTCCCCATAAATTCTAGTAGAGAGTATAGTATAAATGGTATCGTGACTTTGAAATAAAATTATTCGTAATTTTAGCCGAATACTAAGAATTTATGATGTGGCTGGACAAAAATTTGACTTGCCACAATGGATCACTAGAACTTTAGTTCCGAAAAAATTTGTACTAAAGTTCTAGTGATCATAAGAAGTTGTGGCAACTGGCAAATCAAATCTTTTTCAACAAATTAGTGTCCGTTATTTCATCTTCCATTCAATTTTCAGATATCCTTTTGTTTAAGTTGTTTAATTCTTGCGAAAAAGTCAAAAAAAAAATAAAAAATAATAATAAATCCTGTAGTCTGATAATGTTTGTGGAAGTATGTCGACATAAGAGGTCTCTTTGTTGGAATACTGAACCAGAAGGCATATTTTTGGTAAATATTTAGATTAGATGGATTTTCATACACAGGGAGTTTCCGAATACGGAATTTGCATGTAAGAGTAAGGAACTTTAGTATATTGCGCTGGAATATTTACATATTTGAATAAAGATATTTTTGTTCAAATTTTAAATAATGAATAGTTTTGAAATTATGGCTAAATGTTTATTAGCTGTCTGAAAGTTTTTTTTTTTTTCCTTTTTTATCCTATAACGGAGCATCCTTGACCTATATATTCTTCATAAACTTTGGTTAACTCTTATATCTATTCACCAAAATATAAATAAGTACTACTCTCTCCGTCCCAATTTAAGTGTCTGAATTTGATTTGCCACAAAGTTTAAGGAATAAAAAGAGATTTTTAAACTTTATGGTCCTAAATTAAAGATGAGTGTAATGTATTAAAATATTCTTTGAACCATGTGGTTTTAAATAGAATGTCCGAATTGTCAATTTATTAAATATAGAAGGAGACACTCTTTTCTAGATAAACTAGAAAAGAAAATTAGATACTTAAATTGGGACCGAGGGAGTAATAACTAATGGATTAACAATCAGTAATTAATGCAGGAAGTAGCACTTAAATCCCCCATGTTCCTGCTTCTCTATTATAAAATAATGCTTTGATGAATCATCACTGATATTTTTGCCACCTAATATTTCTATCTTTTAGCATGAATTGGTTATGAAGTTCACCAATATCTATACGCATCAATCAATTGCCCCTTCCGATTACAGAAATACGGAATTAAACAAATAATGCAACGGATGTGACAAGGCATGTGGATTGGACCCAAACTTAATTCAATGAGAGGGATATTTTTAGAGGTCGGCCAAGCCTAAAAATAAATTAGATTATCAAAAATGGATGCCTTTTTAATATATGAGTCATCATTACATATAGATAAATATCTTATAATGTTAAAGATGATATGAAGTTTAAAATAGCACGTAAAGACACAGCAACTGGCATAGTCGTTTTGTTTCATTGGATGCTTGGATTCGTTACATATAAGAAATCAATTTATTGGGCTCCACGTGGCACACTCTCTGCATTAACAAACAAAACTGTCACAATCATTCCAGTTTGACTTAACTCCATCGACCTTGTTTTCATAGTTAAGATATTTTAAATATATATATTTATTGTCACAACTTTCTTTTGAATCTGCAACTCAAAATCTTGAAAAAGAACATTCTTTTTGTAGAAGAACTTGTTGAAGATGGGGATGAAGAAGAGTTATTTGGCAATGAAGACAGATGCAGCAGTAGCAAGTGATCTGATTGAATCAGATTTTAAGGAAATTGGTGTTGCTGCTAGGAAGTTAGCTAATCATGCTATCATGCTTGGTGGCCTTGGTTTTGGCACTTCTTTTCTCAAATGGATGGCTTCTTTTGCTGCTGTGTAATCCCCCTCTTCTCTTTCTCTCTAAACTCGAACTGTTTCAATATTTAAAATCGATGGGTTAAATATTAGTGCTTTGACTTAGTATTTGTTGAAATTTTAGTGATTTTTTCGTGCATATATTTCTATACTATTCTGTAAAAAAGATATTTAATTCAGTTGAACCTGTTGCATCTGCCCCTGACTTGTCTTTTGTGTTTGATAAAATGGATGAAAATAGCAGACTAATAGCTATTTTTTGCATCTTTGAATTGCAATATATTGTTATACAGTTACTTGTTGATCTTGGATCGAACAAACTGGAGGACCAACATGCTCACAAGTCTCCTAATTCCTTACATTTTCTTGACTCTCCCTTCAATACTCTTTAATTTGTTCAGGTATTTCTTTATTTCCCTTAGCTATGTTCTATTCTTTCAACATATTTTTTATACATAAATTTATCTCTTCGACTTTGTAACACTCTGTATGTATGCTGTTGCTAAATCTGCAGGGGAGATGTCGGAAAATGGTTATCTGTGATCGCTGTTGTAACACGCCTTTTTTTCCCAAAACACTTTCCAGGTTCATTATATATATATATCTTCTTATGGTCGATATGATATGTAACTAGGGGATATTATTTACCCAACTGTTTCAATTAAAAACAAAAAGACATTGAAATGAATATTGGAGTCTCCTTACTTCTACTAGTAAGGTTTAGACCACCAGTTCATTCAGTCAATGAAGTTACGATCGTTTATGATTATCATGCCTTTTCAAGTGGATAAAGAGGCGGATCCAGGATTTGCATTTAATGAGTTCAACATTTAGATTCTTCCTACTGAACCCATGACCACGTTTGAAATCACGAGAGTTCATAGTTTAATATTTAGACAAGGCAACTTTTAATTATTTTCACATACATTTTATAATCTGTGTCAAAAGTACTGTGTTAAGTTGAACCCGTTACGTCTACTCTCCATTCACCTCCGAGTGAATTTTGTTGACATGTTTTGTGTGCAGATTGGCTAGAAGCACCAGCAGCATTGGTCCTTCTAATGGTGGTAGCGCCCAGTTTTTTTGCTGACACCGCAAGGGGCAGTTGGATTGGTATATTGATTTGCCTAGTCATTGGCTGCTATCTCTTGCAAGAACACATTAGAGCATCTGGTGGATTCAGAAATGCTTTCACTAAAGCTAATGGTGTTTCAAACACTATAGGAATCGTCCTCGTCATGGTTTATCCAGTCTGGGCATTGATTCTCTTCATTCTGTGAACAAAAAAATTTGACAACTTATCATGATTGCGATTTGTTTGGAAGATTGAGTGTAATTGTTTTTCTTCAATGTCGATTTGTGTGGTAATTCTGGAATACATTGCTCGTTTGTTGTGTGAATAATATGTTTCTGTGCCTAAGATTCATTTACCTTATCTACCATGATTTGTGGATGTTTGTATAAGAAGTGACACCGTGCATTTTCATTTACCTCTCTCTTTTTGGATCTGTTTTTTCTTTCTTCAAAAAAACTTCAATCTTCAAGTGAATGAATAGATTTTCTTTTGTTTCAAGTTTATTAGATTTAAGCATTTCAAAGATAAAAAGGAATAAAAATAACCGAAACTAAAACAAAAAGGACAGTCAAGTGCGCTAAACTCTCACTGTGCAAGAGGTTCGGAGAAAGACAGGACCATAGTACCATAATAAGAGTAGTTTTAGTTCAGTAATTAACTAGTCCATTTGAAGACGAGAAGCAGAAGCGGAAACATACTGCTACTTTATGTGAAACTTATTAAGGATGAGCACTTATAAGGCTATAACATCATCCTTTTTGGACTGTTAAGATTGTAAATATTTGTTAAATGTGAACGACGACTCTATTAAACACATCTAGAGAGAGGCGAACCAATATGTCGATTTTTTGGCAAACGAAAGGCAAAAGCATGATGAAGATTTGATAATCTGAGAGTTTCTTCTCCTGGCAGACTTAAGCGGTGTTGCATTTAAAAAATTGTAAACTACCTTTTTTAGTATTTTCCAATGTACCAAAAAAAAAAAAAAGCGGGTCTTATTGACCGAATGCACACCTCCACGAGTAGTATCCAACAAAAGTTATCAGGACTAAGTTACTACTAAAAACTTGAATCATTTCAGTGAATTTATGTAGCCTGAACAGGTTCGAGCTTTAGCAATTCGATAAACTGTAATTCAAGAATTTATATTTATATGGTTGAAGGGGCGAAAAACCTAATAAACTAGAAGCCTAGTTTGAAATACTCCACTCACAAGTCACAAGGGGAAGCAATGTGGTCATAAAACATCACTCTGTTCTTTATATCCTTTGGCAAATGATATGACACGTTCAGATTTTGTAGACTCTGAACGTGTAGATACTAATTTTCATTATTTGGTAATCTTGATGAAGTTCATATATACATAAAATAAGGGAAAGCATCGAGAAAATACATATATCGGTTCTTTCTCATGATGTATCAATTCTAAATGTAGATTATCAGTAATATGCACTTGATACCAGCTTTGAACTTCCGAAAGAATCATCTGAAGCTTGTCAATCGATCAGCACTTCCAGTCAGCTTTGTTTGCTTTGCTTCTTTGTACAGTCGATCAATAATATCCTACAAACATAACATGTAACAGTAACACTATCAAGTGACGCCATACAAATCTTAGCAGCTAATCTGGTGGTTGATTTCACATATTGTCATTGATAACCTTACTCACAAATCATTTATTGACACTGAACTTTACCAACTATAACAATAAAGTCACCACTATAACGAACTACAATATTTTAATGGGTAAAGTCTTGTGATTTCACTGCTACAACGGGTAAAATTCAATTTTAAAAAACCAAATTTGTATACCTTGTAATAGTTGAGCAGCTGTGGCCTTTTGAGTTTGAATGTGGGGGTAACTAAATCTCTCTCAATGTCAAAAGGAATTGGCTCCAAATGAACTGCACGCAACATTTCAAAGCCTCGAAGCTGTGGAAGTATTTTTCAGATCAGAATAAGAACTAGAAAGAAGTATATATAGAATCAAATTGGTAAGTACCTGGTGTTTCCTAGCAGTGCTGTTGAGTTCATCCAGAATGTACTTCCTTGCTTTCGAGTTATTGCATAGAGATGAAAAATCTCCGGTTTCTTGATTACTTGAGGCCCAATCTTCGAGTGGCTTTCTTTCTGGAACAACCACAGCCACTAAAAAGGACTCAAAACTGCTTCCATATATCCAAATCTGTGGACCAGATGATGAGTGAGAAGGAAATCGCGAAAACTGACATGGTATTACAAGGAACATAGGATAATCCATGATAACGTTTTTTTTTAATTATTTTCACTTAGAATAATTCTAAAATGAGCTTGAATGGAGCAACATGGTCAGTGAGAATTTATATAGCTGACCCAAATTGCTTGCGATTCACATATAGTTGTTGCTGTTGTTGTTTAGAGACTCTCTTAAGACTGAGGATTTTATAGTTTATACATCTTGCAATTCTTACTAGAAAAGTTATTCCTGTCGCATCCCAACTCTAAAACTGCAAAGTTTCCTAATAAAACTCGTGTCTCGTTTTGGAATCAGAGAAACCATTTTTCCATCAACAATACTATAATCTGTAAATTAGGGGAAAAAATGAGAGAAGTTTTTTGGCTTACTGAAGTAACAAGTGGGCATCTGGAGTATACGCCTTCAATGTTTTCCACAGCCACATACTCCCCTTGGGAGAGCTTAAATATATTCTTTTTCCGGTCAATGATTTTCATTGCTCCGTCTGGTTGCCACTCACCAATGTCACCTGAAATTTTTCCCTATGCTCAATATTTGTTTGCACAAAATCAAATACAGCACAGCTCAAGATCAATTATATTAACTATCAGGTCATTGATAATTGCGTTGCAACTTCATTCATATAGCTGAAAGATGTTACTCACTGGTGGTAATTCTTAATTGTTTTTCTTACCTGTATGAAACCATCCATCCACAAGTACTGATTTTGTAAGATCTTCTCGTTTATGGTACCCCGAAAACAAGGTTTTTCCCCTCAGACAAATTTCTCCACGTGGCACGCTTGCAAGCGCGTCATATCCCATTTCTGGCACGGACTCAAGTCTTGCCTCAATTGTAGTCATTGGAACGCCAACAGTTCCTATCATGGGGTATACATTGGCTATGGATGCAAAACATCCTCCACAACTTTCAGTGAGACCTAACATTGAAGAAAATGGATTTTAGGATTTGAAAGCAATAATACATACTTCCACAAATTACGTAAAGATACTCCTAGTAAGTTCACTATAGTAAATTTGGCACTAGTAGTATTCAATACCATATCCTTGTGATAAAGAACAGCAACATGTCACCCTTAGAAATTCTTCGACGTGCTTGGGCAAAGGAGCAGCTCCAGAAAGCATAAGACGAACTCGTCCACCAAATGCTAGTTTAATCTGGAGTGAAAATATATATACAATTAAGGTTAACCATATTATGGACCAGGTAAATGCTGGGAATCAGATAGCTTACCTTGTCAAAAACCAGCCTGTCAAAGCGCGGAGCTGCTTCGTCTTGTCTGAGTCCTTTCTCCATATTCCTTAATTTGCTGTAAAATATATAAGTATAGTAATGCTTAATATATGATTTGAATAAAGGGATCGATTCAAATGATGCTGATCTAAAGTACAAAAAAGGTTATACGAGGACGTACTAGTTGTATGCGTACTGGAAAAGTAGCTTCTTTACTGTGCCTCCAGCTTCAATTTTTTCCATCACACCTGAATTGCCCACAATCAAAGACAAAAATTAGTAGTAATTGCAATCGGAACAACACGAGACTATCCTTTACGCAAAAATTTATTGATATCAAATATTAAGCCTGAACTTTGTTTATTGAATAGTAGATTATAAACCTGCGTATAACCGGTCATAAATTCTTGGAACTCCACAGAATATAGTCGGCTTTAATACCAGAAGATCCTCAATCAAGTATCTAACGTCCTGTTATTCAGATGCAAACATCTAATTAAATGAATTGGCCTTTAAGACACAACAAGTTTATAGTTTAAAAAAAAAAAAAAAGCTTAACAAAAGCTATCTTACGCCTTGCCAAAATCCTATTGAAGCACCCCTGTATATGCAATATGTTTCAATTATTTGATCAAATATATGAGCCAGTGGAAGGAATGAAAAGTACACGTCCTCCCCTGTTCCCTGAGATTAAAACAAATTGATAAGACTGAGATCACAAGCTCTCTTTGCACCAATGAAATAAGATAGATAATAATATAAACCAGCAGAAGATTTATTATCTGAATAAAGCCAAACAGGACTACTCAACTTAGAACTTCGGGCAAGTTCGTGAAATATGTAGGCATATAGAATGAAAATCTTACTCAGGAGATTAAAAGTGAGCGGTCAAATAACAATTCCTCTCAAGCTTTTCAGATGATATGATGTCTTCAGTTCAAGATAGCTCAAAATAATTGCTTGTGATGGATCAAGAAAAGACACTAACTCAACACAAACATTGATGATAGTGGTTAAATTGCAAATAATAACTCAAACTTACCTCTTTGTCTGTTTCAACGAGAAGTTGATCCGTCGACAGAACTTCTCCCATGAAGGCCCCATTAGTCAGAATGACACCTTTTGGTTCTCCAGTAGTTCCGCTAGTGTACATAATTGTGCAAATATCAGTCTTCTGTTTCTGAGGAAGTTCATGATCCAAGCTTCCCTGCATAGAGTGACACAACGCTTAAGTGAAGGTAGGAACAACTAGTTATCACAAGGCAGATCAATGAATATGACATCTGCATTAACATATTGCCTTTTACCATTTGAACAAACTCTTCCCATGAGAAGCAACCTACTCCATGTTCCTCTGCTTCACTTTTCTGCATGCTGGTAATGTTTCCGAAGCTCACGATAGCTTAAGAAAAGATATACAAGTTACTCTCACTGAACCGCAAATACCAGCTTAATGGGGAAAGTTAATAGTTTGACCTACTTTTTAGGTAAGAATTGCACTTTGACAAGCATGATAAGATCTGCAAAAGAACTCAATGATTAGGTAACTTTGAATATCAGAAGTATTAAGCATTAGGTAATTCATTGAAAGAACATAATGAACAGTTCAATGAAAGTCCACGTAGCACTTTCGGTACTATCACTTTAGTCCTCATTGTCTCAGTGCTAATGGACAATGTAATTTGCGGTTCACGAATAAGAACGAAAAAATATGACGTTGAGGATAAGGAAAAGAGAATATACAGCTGGTATCTTGCTTTCTTGGGCAAAAACTATTGAAACTTCAGCGTGGTTTATGATAAATTCCACTGCATTTGCACCTGCAATTCAGGCAAGTTCAAAGAACGTATCTACGATTATGCTCTTGCGGAAAACAGTTGGAGAACTTTTTTTTTTTCAAAAGGGGGTGAGGATAGAGAGATCGAGAGCAAGATACCAAGAGAATCATAGAGTGGTACATATGAAATTGCTTGGCTGTTACAAGCCTGTGATCAAATCAACAAACAAAATTATCTCTCCAAATGTAATAGTAAACTGAAGGTAAAACATATTTCTTTGTTTTGTGAGCAAATAAATTATTCACGCAGCAAATGTGTACCTCCATTGCCATTATCCACTCAGGAGAGTTCACACCATAGATGCCACATCTGTCTCCCTAAGTAAACAGAAGTATACTTTAGATGTAATTTAGCCTAAATGTGTGGATTATACTCAAAACTCGTAGCAAATTTTGAGGTTAATTTGATAACAGAGATAGAACTCACCGGATTAACACCACGGCTTCGGATGGCTGAACCAATCTTAACTGTGGTATCATAAACCTCCTCATATGTCAACCAATTATAGGGACCTGCCTGTAAACAATGCTCAAATTCATTCTTTTCTTCCTTTTTTCATTCTTTTCTTTTTATAATTATTTTTATTTTTTCCCATTTTCATCAATCCGTCTATACTAGTTTGTTTGTTCCAAATGGTCTGCTAAATGGATTTTTTTTTTTTTTTGTCTAACAATGTAAGCAATTTAAACCAACATACTATTTCACAATTTGGGATTAAGTTGAGCTTGTCCCTTTCAAAGAATGAGGAATTGCTCAAAAGCCCCAACAGTTTGCATTGTATGTTGAATTTATAGTAAGTTCTTAAAGATCATTTACAGTTATGCTTAGACTCATCTCAACAAATGAACACTGCAGAAAATGTACCTTTTTGTCGACAACCTGACGGCGGCCAAGCAGTTGATTTTTGGGATTCTTCTTAACTGATTCACTGCGAGGAAAATTTTGATGTTTTACAATGCGCATGTAATGATGTCAGAAAGTAAGAAAGAACTTAGAAAAAGAAAACATGAACGCAACACATTTTCTCCTAAAAATCAATTCCAGTTTGAGAGTAAAAAAGTAAGAAAAATGGATATTTATCGGCTAGAATTTTCACTGAGAGAAGTCAAAGGAATTCAACATATATATATATATATATATATCATGTGATTTTTAAGCAAAGGGGTGTCAATTTTGGAGCATGATAATATAATATGAGGCCCGACATTGGGAAACATCGTAACAGGAACAGGTCTGTCTCATACTACTGAATTCCTAAAACTAGATCATGAGGCAAGTATTATCCAAAACCATAGAAAAATGAAAACATTCCAGTCCAATTTGGGTCACTACAACACAAATGTTAAAAGACTCACATCAATCAATCAACTAAGCTTCAATCCCAAAGTAGGCCATACAAACCATTATAATCAATTCAGAGGATTCATCTTAATCATACTATTTTTATGCCAATTATCAACCTACTGGAATCCTCCTTTTATCCGAGTTTGAGTCCAACAATGCTCTAGGAAACTCACATTACAAAATCGAAAATGCACAAAAAAAAAACCAAAAAAACAGGGGAAATAACAACCTGGTAATTCAGGTGGAAGTAGTTTAATTACCTAAAGAAGTCCCAAGGTGACTCAAAACAAGTAGGCATTTCCATGAGACCATCTTTAGCATAAATGCTCCTGTAAACAGGTCCTGCTGACGGCTTTCCATCAGCAGCTGGTCGGCTTTCTTCAACTTTCACCGTATAACTTGACATTCTTCCCTGATAGATAAAGAATACACAATTGAATTGAGAAAAAATAGATTTCTATAAAATCGCAGTGAAGTGATGTTATTGTGTGTATATATATATATATGAATGATCAAATTTAGCTAAAACTAAGTCCACAAAGTGCTAAGAAAAAGGAAATGAGTTGGGAAAAGGTGGTTAGTTGAGCAGAGTTAAATGCAGCAAAATTCATGACTTGCCAGCTAACTGATTATGGAGGCCTTAATTGATCTCAGTAACTGGTACCTACTTTTGCTGGTGTCAATTATTCTCTTACGACTTACATACACACACACAAAAAATAAAACAGAGTAAATTGGGTTGTTAATAGAATTACTCCATATCTGCTTTGGCAGAATTATCTAATGTACAAGATACTAACAGCCGTAACGGATGAAATAATCGTATAAAAGATTATGTACTAGTAATAGTGTCCAGTTTAGGCTGTGACCTTGCAGATGAGAAAGGACATGGTATTAAATGTGCTGCGAAGAAAGTGGTGGAAGATGTAAGACAATTTATTGACCTTAGATTTTCTTCTATTTCCTCAATCTGATAAGTATTTAAGTTTGTTCATTTAATTACAGCGCAAAACATTGCGTTTTAGGCAATGCTCAGTATATAATTAAACAGACCAGAAAGAATTTTTTGAAAGAATACGTAAGAAGTTTCGTGCCAAAGAGAAAATACTTAAAAGGGAAATGCGTATAAGAGTTTGAAAGTCTTGAAACCCTCTTCTCTCTTGTTATTGTTGCTTCTTTTTTTTTTGTTCGAAAAGACTATGAATTTTTTCTATACTATGAACGTTTTTATTACACAGATTGACTTGCTTAGAATACATAGTACCTAGACAATCATTATCAAGATAACAAACGTTTTTGTTGCCTTTTTAAGTTCTTTTTCCCCTGGCACTCCAATAATGTTTGTGCTAAAAATTTAGAATGAAGACGAATAGAGGTATTAGACATTAGATACGTGTTGGGTTACATTTGGGCTTGTTAAAGTTGGTCGAGTTGATAAACATTTTTTTGCAGATTGGCCTTCAACGGCGCTGGTCTTTAATTTTTGTCCCTCAAATTGCTCGTCTTTAATTTTTGTCCTTCGCTTAAAATAATAGCCAAAAATACCTTGAAATTCCGGGATCGAACCCTGCTTAGTAAAAAAAAAAAAAAAATCGCAAGGCAAGGCTAAAAATAAGGCAGAATTTAGTTATGCCTTATAAGGCAGATTTTTTTTTTTTTTTACTCTGCTGGATTCTACAGAAGTAAGGCCTAAATTTTGCTCGAATAAGCCTAATTTGCTAGGAAATTCTATCTTGCTATTTTTTTTGATGCTCTGCTGGGATTCGAACTCAGAATCTTAGGGGTATTTTCGGCCACTTAAAGTGTCGAAGGACAAAAATTATAGACCAACAATTTGAGGGGTAAAATTGAAAGACCACCCCCCGAATAAGGGCATTTGTAAATCAAATCATAACTCATCCAATGTTTGATTGCATGATTATATCAAATGAGCGGGTTAATTTGAGCTAAATGCTGAGTCATCACCCGACCCATAAATTATTTTTTATTTATTTGCTTGTTCATTTATAATTTGTTTAATTACAAATCAAGCTAATGCTTTTTTAATTTATCCTGACTATATTAAACAAACTATACCCAGAAGAATTTATTTTTCTATGTTCAAGCTTTTTTATCCGTCAATTTGAATTATATACGCATCCCAAAATTAATCTAAACCTTATAGATAGACTGCCTAGAGATATGCCCAACCTCCCATTTAAGTCTAGACGGTTCAGGATGTTATATTTTTATGAACTAAATCTGATATCATTATAAATTAATCTAGTTATTATTAAGAACAAATAAATGATTATAAAGACCAATGAACTTCACAAATTGAAAATTGAATGATTTAAATCCAAATTTCCATTAAATGAAAATGAATGGACCTAACTTAGGCTATGTCCTAAATGACCCGTCAATTTATATACCCGCCCAAATTTAGATGAGTCGATAGCAATTATACTATATTTTAATGACCTAAATTTGACACCATTAAAAATGAATTTAATTAGTTTTGTCGTGGAGTTCATAACTCTAAGCGAGCGGTGGAAAAATGGCTGACCTTTAGACATGTATCATGTTTTTTTATGCACAAATTGTGACGAAAATGACAAATATAATCAAAAGAAATATATGCAGACAAATCTTTACGGTTCCATATGTCCCCAGAACTAACTCATACTTGGAGATATCGTTATATCTTTGTCAAATTTTTATAAGAACATTTCTTCGTAAAATGTGTTATTGTACATTTTATTATCTCCAAATATATTTTGTAGTTTGGTACTGTCAGTATGTAGATTCGTGGAACCAGTTAGAACCGAATAGGTGCTCGAAAAAGTAAATTTGGAAGTGAAAAAAGGTTACACTTACAACAATCGGATTGTCAACATGTTTCATTTTCTATTGAGGCTGTATTTGGTATGAAAGAAACATTTTTTAACTTCTAGTGTTTGGCTGATCAAAACATTTTGAAAAACATCTTTTTAGGTAAAAACTTTTTTAAAAGTCAGGAACTTAACCTTTCTAGTGAGACTAGTGAAAACAAGTTTCACAAATGATATTCTAAATTTATCGTCTCTTCCCCATCCCTACTACTTGACCAGCTCAATCTCAGCGATCCCCACTTCCCATCTCATCCCACCTTATAGTGTTTTCCTAAATTACATATCAATATTCTTGGGATAATATTATTTTTGCTTACCTATCAAACTTAAGAAAATCTCTTAGTATCCAAATGGAAAACGTTTTCCATCATACCAAACACACCTTAAGAAATTAACATTTTCAAACATAATCAATGTTTTTTATTTTTTTGTGAAAAGGTTAAAGGTCTTTCAATAAGGGTAGCTCCAGGAATAAATTTCATAGTTGGACGGAAAGTCGAGTATTAAATGTAGCATTATCAATTAGGATATCCAAATTCCAGTCAAGTGTTCATACGTAACTCCAAGTATTACGGTAGTCATTTCTTGTACTATACCTTGTTTATAGCTAAACCTTTTTCACACTAGAGATATCTGTTCTTGGTTTATTGTTATGAGCCATCTCATGGTCTTGCTCTCATTGATGACTTGGTGAAATAGAGTGCCAAACATTAAAAATGGGGACTAGGCAGGCCAAGGCGCTAGGCATATCTGTCGGTGCCTTATCCACATACTTCTCCATCTTCAAAATATGTCTAGCATAAATTTCTCATTTGTCTCCATGAAATTTGGGATTTGAGAATACTTAAGAGAACAGTGTATATAATAGTTGCACATATATTTGAACACATTAGTAGATGTCACGAGTAAGTGCAGCTTTTAATTTAGAGAGTGAAAGGAGTCGGTGTGTCTGTGTGAAAATGATGGATACATTTTTTAATAAATTTGTACTCATTAAGAATACCAACCAAATAAAATTCTCGGTATCTGTTTATTAATATGTTTGAAATAAAATTCCACATTAATAGCTTAAAAGGAAAAAAAAAAAACTACATATAAACATTTTGGGGAAAATCACATAGGATCGATTGGTCAAAATGAATAACATTACACTATATTAAAAAAATATTTAGGACGTTTTAGCCCAACAATCAGTATCAAAACTAATTTTTGGAAATGAGTATGGAAATAGAGTGGGACGTGGGGCCCAATTTAGAGTCTGTTTGGCTTAGTTGATTTAAAGTAACTGATAAGCAATAAGTGCTGAAAAGCATTTTTAAGTGTTGAAGCTGATTTTGATAAATAAGTAGTTACGTGTTTAGATTAAAGCATTTAAACTGATGATAAACAACTGAAGTGCTTATCAGAAGTGTTGATAAGCATTTTTCTGTTAAAATGACCTGAATATCCTTAAGTTGTTTACACTAATAAAATATTATTTTTATAAGATTGTAAATTCCAAATTAATTCAAAATACAAAATAATATATGGCTCATTTTATTTGTAATACAAAATTAATTAGATAAGATTGCTTTTTATAAATATAAATTATTTTATGATAAGCTAAAACAATCATAAGCTATAATGAAATAATTAATAATTTGATTAAAGTTTGTTAGTAAAGCATATTCAAATGGTACACAAAATATTTGAATGGAAGAAACAAGCAATTTACTTTAGTTTATAGCTACTTTTAAAAACAAATGTGTTCAGCCCATATGCTAATACCTCTCAGACACTATCTTGTTTAACATTAAATTAAAGAACTACAACTTTATATGGACTTTGTAGCAATAACTTATTGGATGGCCATCTTCACAGAATATTGATACCCATCCGTCGACTACATATCCATTCAAGACTACTACAACAGAGAGGTAAAGATTTCTCACCAAGATCAATAATTCGACTGTGCGGTTGCTTTTATGTAAGAGAGCTTCAAAATCTTGTTGTATTTTGACGGTGGCCGGCGAGAATTGTTGTGTTTTTAGAGATGTCGTGAAGATGGTGAGGGAGTAACATGATAGAGAGGGTCGGTTTTATTTCAATAAGGGTATTTCAAAGTTTACAAAATAAATATTAGAGATAGAATAGTAAAATTCTTGATCAAACTAAAAGTGCTTATAAGCTGGGAAATAATAAGTTGGGCGAGACTAACTTATGACTTGTGGCTTATTTTAACTTATAAGCACATGACTTATAAGCATTTTTATTTTTACCAAACGCGAAGATAAACCAAAAAGTGCTTATCTCATCATTAATTTTTTTTATATAATATTTTTGAAACTTAGCTCCAAGATTTCTAGTGTTAAAAATTTACTAATCATAATTTGGTTGGTGTTAGTTCTTTTACTCACGGATGGCAATTGAATGGGTTAGCTAACAAAACAATGAATACACCAAAATTCTAGTTGTACCAAGTACCACCAACTTAAATATTGAATTCGATTGATCATGCATGAAATTAAAGACATGTGCTGGGAGCTCTTACCCTATCATCCAATGCAAAAAGTTTAATCATCATATCATCAACGTATAGGCCCATTGCATGTGTAACCTTTTTCGGATAACCTCCAAACCCTCATCTCTGTAACCTCTTAAAAAAATAGTCAAATTTTCCCATTAAATGCAGACATAGCCTTTTCTTCATCTCAGCATTTCCCACTTGTCTCTCTGTATTAAATGACCGCCACAGGCCAATAGACATAGCAACAGGCATCGCATTAATTTCCCCTTCTTCTTCCCAATGTAACTCCCATTAATGTCACCTGACCCCATCCCCATCACCCGCGCTTCCTCGATCCGACGGCTGTGATTAACTCCTCTCCATGTGCTAGCTGTTCATCGACCTTCACCGAAAATCGTCCTCCTGCCGCTGATCAGTGTTGTGCTGATCTCTAGCATCATATTTGAGTCTGAGCTCGAGTAGTACTTTTCCTTTGAATGTTTGAGTGGTAAAGCTTTTTCTCCTGTTGATCATCTTCACCGTCTGTGATACCTGTCCGGTGACAGTAAAGCTTCTGGATCACCGCTTCTTAGCCGGCTTGACGAGAATGCTCCTCCTCCCACCGATGTTCTCATGAACATTGGACTTGCGAATGATTTGCTTCTTCTCGACGAACTTCCACCACCACCTCCACCTGTACTATATCTCGCACTTGATTCCGATAAAGGAAAAAATCCACCTCTAGTCCGCCTGAGAAACGGTGATTTCATTCCTCTATAATATCGGAAGGAAAATACTCTAGGCTTCGTTAATGAACTGAAAGGTGAAGGTCTTTTGCTCCAGAAGCTTCCTGATGATCTACGGTATCTCCATGGTGAGGCTGTTGCTGGTTCCATCACTAATGATCTCTCTGACCCCAAATTCCTCTCAAATCCGAATGAGTATGATCGTTTTAATAAAATATCACGTCCGTTAAATCTCTCCTCTGATAATTGAATCGACTGTTGATCTTGTGTGATCTCTGTTACCGTTGTTGTCTCGGATTCAGGCTCCAGAATTGTGCTCTCAAGCATCATATCATCGAAGCTAGGACGAATTCTTGCTGCCATTAACGGAGTAAACGGTGATTCTGGACGGAATATTCCGGCACGACATAACGGGCAATTCGCGTGTGATTTTAACCATATATCAATACAGTCTACATGAAACGCATGTGAACAAACTGGAAGCGTGCGCATATAATCGTTCTCTTCAAACTCAAGTAAACAAACCGCACAATCATTAACGCCGCTTTTTCGAGTGTAGACTGAAAGAGGAATAGTTTTGATCACTGAATCATCCAATCCGTATGGAGATAACACATGAAAAGCAGCATCAGCAGGATCAAATGGATAAGGAGGCGACTCAATATCGCCGTTAGATGACGGAACGTAACGTCGGCGACGGCGACGCCACAGTCTATAACGGCCGTGTAAACGGAGTAGATGACGTGAGAGTAGCCGTGAGTAGGTAATGATGACGAAAGCGGTAGCTATAATAACAACCATCGCTATTAAAGGAGGACTGAAATCTACCGGTGGATTAGTTGTTGCTAAATCTGATGGTGACGTTGAGGTTGATGGAGTTGGCAATGTTGATGAATGATGAAACGGCGACGTTGAAGGTGATGGAGGTTTATGAGAATTGTTGTGGTGTGGCGGTGCCGGTGAGGGTGCAGGGGCTGTATGGTGGTGGATCATGATGATGATGATGAGGTGCAGGGCAATTAACGAAGGTGGAATTGGTGCTTTTATTTTCTGCTTCTTTATGAGGGGGTTGGTTAATGGGGAATGTGATGTGTTAATGTTAGTGCTCTTTTTTGTGTTTGTGGGTTTTCACTGGTGAAAGAGAGAGGCTTCTTGTTTTTTTTTTTTTTTTTTTTTTGTAAAATTACACTTTTGTCCTTCAAATGGATTGATCTTTAAATTTTACTTGCCAAAATCAAACTTATGCCTATTAAGAGTATAAGTTCTTTAAAAGCACGGAACATAATTTGTTGGATATTATGATGCGGAATTACCTTTTGGATATCAAGATTCAAAAAAGGTATTTTTTAATCGTAATTTTTCCATATATTTTCTATAAATTTTGAATTATCAATTATTGTAACTTATTAATATTTTTTATGTACTTTTTAAATATGTAAAATATATTTCAAAAAAACTTTCATGATCAAAACTAAACTGTGTGACTGTCGAAATTTGAACGATGTCACATAAATTGAGACAGAAAGAATAGTACTTCTTCAGTTCCAAAAAAATTATCTTTTTTTTTTTTTTTTAGTTTGTCCCAATTTTTTTTTTATACATTTCTATATTTAGAAGGACAAAACTTAAAAACCAGCACGAAATTGGGGCATAAGGGCCAATGGCTCATTTTTTTGGTGGTGCATCACGTCACTGTTACAAACTTACAATTTGTTGATTAAGTTTGTGGAGGGAAGACACATCACCATTACTGAATTTAATGCGCGGGGTGGTCCCACTGCATTGAGCTTGACTTTGTTGTTGATCATGCTGATGTGGCGCCACGTGATTGAAGCTGACAGTCAAAGGATTCTGTGCTTATAAATTTGGGATTCATTGATAAGAAAGAGAGTTTTTTTCTTTGAAGTGAGCACATCACTAACACAGAGAAGACTCGAAGACTGAAGTATGCTTAGCTGTTTGTTTTAAATGATTGTTTTTGGTTTATGGGACATGATAGTCTTTCTCGTAGTTTTTAGTCTGGCCGTATAAGATACGATAACACGATAAAGATCCCAAGATTTTAATCAAATTTGAAGTTTTAGCCTTTTTTTGGTGAAACGCCAAATCGAATTTGACTTAGTGTTGTTGTAACATCAATATGAAATATTAGTATGAGATAAAAAGATATAAATGAAACAAAAAAGATGTGCGATTTACATTATGACGTGGTAACGAAGAAAAGTGAGGAATAAAACAATATGAATGATGTAAGCGGAAGTGTAGAAGTTGAGAGGGAGTCAAAGTTATATTGGCTTAGACTAATTACCAACTGCTAGGTTGATATTTCCCTTAAAGCTATGCTTTTAGTCTTGTGAAACACAATCCATTAGACTAACATTTGACTCATGGAAATGGGAATTTACCTAACTTTCAGCACTTGATATGTTATGGGTTCTCTATTTTTATTTTGTTTTTAGAAAGAAAAAAAAAAAAAGTGACAGCAATGAGATCCATACCTACAATCGACAAGCGCATGTGGCTTTTGAGTTTTGAGAGTATACTTGAGGCTAAGAAAGTGCAAAATAACGCAAATATCATGAACTTGTCAAATTAAGCGTACAATGAATTGGTATTGGATTTAATGAGATAGAAGTAAATGCCCAATAATCCAGTATGACTCGAGAAGTCTGAAGATCCACCGATTTTGCATCATCATTTAAACCATATTTTATCTAAAATTGAAAATTTGTAAGTCTACGTACTTTGGAACAACTTCAGATATGTAGTGTTTGAAGTTTCATAATAAAAGCTCAACTATTTTTGTTGAACTTGTTGACACATGGATTCAATCTCGCTTATTTTTGTTTGAATTTGATCCTATTTCTTTTTTTGATTTAATGCACATACGGTTTAAGCTCATCCATTGTTTTTTCCTGAACTTCAGGAGGGAATGTCTAAACTCTTAAGCATATGTAATTTTGTCAAGCTTAACTTCAAACACCACATATATGAAGTTGTTCCGAAGTGGATATTCGTGTAACAACAGTTTTAAAAATGGGTACAAATTAACATCGGTCCAAATAGGGTAACTTGTATTTATCAGGTCACCGACGCATCAAAAAATTACTTGGGGTGAGATGAGTTAGGTCAAGATTGACTAAATAATGAAATATAGCTCAACTCTTACCAAATTTTAATTTGTTTGTTTGTTTTCTTATAATTTATTTAATTAACAAATAGAGCTAATAAGAAAAATCTTCATTATATCTATATATACCATATCAAACATGAAAGTAAGTCATTAAAACAATTTTATGATAAGGTTAACGATGATGGTATTGCAAGCATCAAATTCCTTGAAAACCTTAGCGGGTCGACTACAGTCACAGTAGACCCGGCCCAACATTCATCTAAAGGCAAAGGTGGGCCTGAGGCACTAAATAAGACCCAAGTCTGATGTTGGGCACAAAAAAGGTTCAAAACCCTCCACCGGTAGTCACTACTCAATTAGAATTAGAAGCTAGGGTTTTAGATCGTTCAATCTCAATAAGCAAAAATGTTTCCAGGAATGTTCATGCGTAAACCTGACAAGGCAGCTGCGTTGAAGCAGTTGAAGACCCATGTTGTCCTGTTCGGTACTTGGGTCGCCGTTATTCGGGTCGCCCCATACATCCTCCATTATTTCTCCGATCAGACCGAAGAACTCAAGCTCGACTTGTAGATTACACCTTCTCTTTCTTCTCAGGTAAATATTTAATCCATTACGCGGTTTTCCACTTAATTGTGGTTAGTAGTTTGAGTGTATGCTTATGTAGTTTCTCCTAATACTTGAAATTTTACTTGGATAAAGTGCATTGCATTATTATCTCACTCCCTTTTAATTTGTTTGTTTGGTTTTGACTTTGCGAAACTCTTAATTAATGATATGTATAATTTACCAAAATGTCCTTTAATTTTGTGGCCTTAAACATGCGACGTATAAATTTGATATTAAAGAGTTGCCAAAAAACAGACTAAAAGGAAAGTAAGACAAACAAATTGAAACAGAGGGAGGATTAGTTAAGCTCTGTGTATATAACTCTGCTAATGTGAGGTTCACAAAGCACAGGTAATTCCAAGATCAGATATAGGAAAAGTGTTGCTGACTTGCAGTAGGAAAAAATGGCAAAATTATGCTAAATCCTTTGGATACTGAATGACTCAAATTGTTTTGTTATAGAGGTGTAGTGGATTAATCTGCATATGTATACTATCTGCGTATGTGTTTTGGCTCAGCACATTTTTATTAGTGATATTGATGTTATGGCTCTGAGTCGAGAAATAGTGAGCTAGCACTTGTTTTGTCCCTCCAAAGAAGCTTAGGTTGTTGTTGGGTTGGGAGAGGGGAATCATGAAGTGAACTGAAGTGGTGGCTCTTTGTTGTCTTTTTGGTGTTGCATGCAGATTATGAAGTGCCCTTTTCACTTTTGGGGTTAAGTTTTATAGTTAAAGCATAATAGATTATATACATGCATACAATTTCCAAAGCGTAATTAGTAAGGTTGTTTGGCTAGTTAAATAATAGTAGATTATAAACATACGTACAACTTCCGAGTGCTTTTAGTAGAGTTGTGTGTCTTGTAAATTGGTTATTCAAACTTTCCGGTCTCGCAGCAATGAATTTCCGTGGCCATCTGATTAGAGTCGAGTTGATATGACTCAGACAGTACTTTGTTGTCGTTTTTGTTTGGAAAATCAGTTATCGACCAAAGTCCAGTAAAATATATTCCATCAACTCAGAACAAAAGAAGAGATTAAGGAAAGATCAAAGAAGGCAAAAAAAAAAATCTAACTCATAATTCAGTACATTTATTACTCATTTTAGCAAAGGACCACGACAAACTAAACTCAGGATCATATGCAGAGAACATCAGGAAAAGCTTTCAGCAAATAAACTTCAAGATGAAAAAACAATTTCACTTGATTTTTGACTTGATATTGCGTGATAACTTAACAAAACAGATTAACCAAAGAATCAGAATCACCTCCAGATGTCTGGCAGAATCATTAATTTAGCAAATATGGCCATAAAAAGAACACTAAGATAGAAAAGATTAAAGAAAGATTCGAGACTAAAACCTAGAGCAACATGACTTGTTTTTTTATCAAGTTCCAGAATTTGACAAAATTGTCTGAATTTTCCCTAAAACAGGCCCTTGTACAGACACTTAATCAGTTAGAGAAGAACGTGAGGGAGACCTGATAAAAGAGAGAGGAATTTGAGGTTGATACTGCGGGTTGAGATGGTTTGTTTGCCTTGGGGCCCTTTTCCATCAAATGATGGATGACTGCAAAGTTTAAGAGTATTTTGGTCTCTCTGGGGGGTTGTATAAAGGCCAATTTTGGCATGTTATATGAGACTGAAGTGTAATTTTGTCTCTTTACTTAACTGGACCGATTAAATTAAAAGTGCTCGTAAAACTTATAAAGTCCAATCCAAAAAAAAAAAAAAAATTAAGAAAAATCTCTTTAGTTCCAATAAAGATATCTGCAAGAAATTTTACTTTGTGCCTCACACAACTGGAACAAGTTGTGTGAGGCTTCTTTTTGTTTGACAAATTAGTGGACCCAAATCTCACACTTTTGGGTTCATAAACATTGAGTTTTCCAGTTTGTGAAACAAAAAGAAGCCTCACACAACTTGTATCGGTTGTGTGAGGCACAAAGAAAAAAATGTTGATATCTACAAAGACAATGGATTATTCCCATCTGAGTCTTTGTTAAAGATTACAAGAGAATGTTGGATTTCATGGTTACCATATGCCTTTTCATATACGATATATGAAATGTTTCCTACTTGAACTATTTTTGATGACAAAGGTTTTGCCTTAGAAAATCATTGTTTTAGTAATTTTTGGTGTTCTGTTGCACATAAAATTTGTGGAGATGATACTGCTAGATAGTAGGAATGGTGGCGGTTCATGGTGATAAGCAGCTAAGTATTTTCATGTTGATTGGAGCACGAGATTTTTGTATTAATGGAGTAATTGGGGATGATTTTCCCTATTATGGGTGTAAGTTGCTCTTCCCCAGTATAAAAACATTTTCGATATTTTTGGCAACACAAAAACCTAACTATGTTTTCCTTGAGAACAGTGTACGTCGTACTGACTGCAAGTGCAATTAAATGGAATGTTAGATTTTGTGCAACTGTACAGTACAGTGAATGGGAATAATGGATGTATGAAAAAATTTAACATGAAAACAGAAGTTTCAGCATTCCATCAACTGATGAGACTATTCAGGCCTTTAATCTTATCTTATTATGCTTGAGTTGCTGAGTCTAGTATACTTTAGTTAGTGACTTGGCATTAGAGTTGATGCCTGTGCTCTTTCTTGAAGGCCATTATAAATTAGTCTCCCCTCTAATAGTAAACTTTTAGATGAGTTGGTTTGCACAAATCAATATGTTTTACAGCCAAAAAGGGTTTTGAGGTCTAGTCTTGCAGCCACCCGTTATCAAATTGATTGTAATGTGCTAGAAAAGTTGACCTTGTCTTTAAATAAAATCATCTATTTTCAAGCTTTAATTCCTGTGCACCGTTGTATCATGGTAAGTACCAGCTAACGGTTCATTTGAAGTGCCTGTCAAGTAGGCATTACAGGAAGTAATATCGCTTTGGAGCTCGACGTTATATTGATACAATTATCCTATGCAATATTCTGTGGAGCCGAAGTTTCTTAGTTGATTTATTGAACTACATACTGTAGTATCTAGCGCCTTATTCTGTGTGCCATAAATATAGTGTTGTAAACTTGTTAATTTATGCTTTTGCTTTTTTCCTTCTGCAGTTTCCCACGAGAAATAATTGTTCAGAAGTATGCCTCTGTCAACATCTCCTTCCTCAGTTTGCCTATTTCTTTCATGTCCTTTCATTCACGCGTGCCACTATTCTGAAATTTGTTGACATGTAATGTAATTGGAGATCAGTAACCTAGTTGTGTGAGATAAACTTTGTGGGGAAACCGTTCTTCCCTTGTCAATTTAGTGATACGTTTTATCTTCTTTTTTCTGTTCAGTTTATTGTTTGTTTATCTAGGCTATGTTGCTTGATTGTTCAAATATAATCTCGCTAAAATGCTTGAATATGCTATACTCTCTTTCATGCTGAGAGACCCCCACACAAGTTTTTTTGTATAGTGTCAAACGGCCATAGAGAGTGATAGTCGAATAGTCCAAACTTTTCCATGTTGAAAACTTCATTAAGATCTTTAACTACATGATGCGTCATTTTGATGTGAAATTTTGTAACATGTAATACTTTGAATCGGTAGGATAATAGCTTAGTGGGAAATAACTATTACTCGCAATAAAAAACTATGCCGAAGTGTCAACTGCTCTCATCAAATTGGTGACGTTACTATTTTCAACAAAGCAAAGTGTCTTTTTTGGTTGCGGAATATTTTTAACTAATCTTGTGAAAGGGACTATTATCCATGTTTTAGCACTAAATTTTATTCGCGCTTGTGTTTGTCCACTAATTTTATGTCCGGATCATGTTGGATACTGTGCATAGACGCAAACTTAAACAACTCGAAATAATTTATAGCCGTCTCCTCAAAGCTAAAAAAGAAAAAGAATAAAAAGGAGAGGTAATATGCAATTCCACTTGTCAAATCCTTTGTAAAGTTTTCAAAGCTTTCTCAACATCCTACGTTTAAAAGCATTTTGGAACATCATGCACAAATTCCCTATTTCACTGGTTTAACTAATGTAAAATAGCCACACGACTACAAGAAGACAAGAAAGAAATCAACAACTAGCCAGTGCCATAGATTCTCGAAATTTCATGCTGATAATCTAGTGAATAGCCTGAAGTTGTGTTATCTGCCGTCTCATGAATACTTTGGGGAAGCAAAGTTTAGGCATCGCACCTGTAGATCATGATGAAATTGGGCAAGAGAGGAAGTACTAATTACCATTATTTTCACTGTAATCATCTTCATCAGTTACGGAGTTGCAGTGAATATAGATCATATTCTAGTTCAAAGAGTAAATGGCCATGGATGATGAAGTACCAGGAGCTGTGGGGACAAGTGCTAGTTTTGCTTTGAGATTGGGGCAGACCATCTTCTCTGCTGCTTCTCTTTTGTTCATGTCTTTAGGAGTTGAGTTCCACAGTTATACTGCCTTTTGGTAATTTCTTCCTGCGCCAATTACACTTCATTTTGTTTTTGTCATAATATCCCTGTGTCCAGAGGCGGTTCTAAGGCTGGTTCTCCAGGCTCAACTGAAGTATTACTATCAGCTCGAACTATACATATATAAGCAAATATTAAATCCTAACTAATCTCAATTTGCCTTGCACCATATTCTGATCCTCTACCTTTTGCTAAATGTTCTTCTGCAGCTTCCTAGTAACAATCATGGGTTTGGTCATCCCCTGGAGCATCACTTTGGCATTGATTGACCTATACTCTGTTTTGATCCATTGCCCCATTCGTCAGCCAGGGATCCTTCTCTTCATTGTTTTAGGAGATTGGGTATGTCATCCTCTTTAATCTGTGAAAGACTCTGGCTAAATTTCACGCATAATCCCCTAAACTTTATCTACTATACCAATAAAGTCAATTTATAATCATTGCCACATTAAAGTAACTGAATTTTACCTAATATAACAGGAAAATCACGAAACTATTTTCTTGTTACATTAAAAGCGCAATACTTTACTGTTATACTAGGTAAAGTTTTGCGTGATCCTATTTATTATACTGGGTATGTATCAGTTACTTTACTGAGACAAAAAATAGTAACTTTACTATTATAGTAATTAATGTTGGTGAAATTAACTTAAAGACTGCACAGTTGAATATTTTGACTAAGAAACCAAACATTTTAACAGGCATTGTCATTCCTTACACTAGCAGCAGCAAGCTCAATTGCTGGAATAGTGGATGTTTTGCACAGGGCAGATCAAACATTCTGTCCTGGTGGATTATGCAGTAGATATCAGATATCTGCTGGACTAGCCTTCTTGTCATGGTTCCTCTCCATGACCTCTTCTCTTTCAAATCTTTGGTTGCTTCCTTCTCTCACAAGATGATCACTTTTCAACAAACAACATTTTTCAACTAACCATCTTCATGGTTTTAGTAATTTGTATGTAACTAGGATTATATTTATATAATACTTGGAGGAGATATTTATGGAGCAGTAGAATAACAACCTAAAGTCTAGGCTTTTCCTCCTCTGGATGGCGAATCTTGATTGACGCGAGGAACCGGTACGGAGAAAGAAGAGCATGGCAAGAGATAGGTGATGCATAAATTTTCTAATAGCGAATTATTTGACTCGATCGATGTAGGGAGAGCCTTCAAACTCAAGCACAAAATCAAAGTTGAATCAGCAATCATTGATAGCCAATATGTCGCAGAATTTCACACATGAAAAGAGAAAAATATATACTTAGAAGCAGGAAACATGACACATGAGCATTACTAATTGATTCGTGTTTTTCAAAACGTTAGCTCATTCAACCTAATAGGTGGGTTCCAAATTGGCCCAGTGACCCTGAGTCGTGGGTTCATGGGTGTGTTGGGTATGGAGGAAAATGGTCTCTAATTTTTCTATGTTCGGTTGGTCAAAATTTTTGAAAAAGATCTTCTCTAGGAAAACAAGTTCCTTAAAATTTAGAAAAATGACTTTTCTAGTGCAAGTAGGGAAAATAAGTTTCACAAGTGAAATTCCACCTTGTTTTCCACACCCCCGGACACACCTCATCTTCACCAGGACCCCTCTAGCCCCATCCCCACCACCCCACACCCCTACCCCCAACCCCATCTCCCTTAGTATTTGTCTAGATTATATACAAATTTTTTTAGGATAATAATTTTTGCTCTCGTACCGAACACAAGAAAAAATCCACTTACTTTTCTAGAAAATATTTTCTAAGAAATCATTTTCCACGGAATTTGTTTTCCTTCGTACCGAACTCAGCCATAAGGTTCAAAATGTAGTTCCAATGTTCCAGCAAGTACAGTATTTGGTAGCAGTTTATGTAACATTTTGCTTCATGATCTGATTTATTTGTAAAAAGACAAAGTTGGAATACCAAGTCAACAGTGGGTTCCATACAGGGAAATCAGCTGAATTAGAATGGTCAATCCCCACAGGTTATATGAATCATGTATCCATTAGCTCTATATTGTGGCCGATTTCCTGGCAAACGAAGGGTATAAGCATGATGAAGTAATAATCTGGGGAATTGCGCTTAAGGGTATATAGTTTCTTCTCCTGACAGACTTAAGTGGTTGCTTTTGAAAGAATGTAATCTTATTTAGCTTTTTCCAGTGTACCCAAAAAAAATTAGCTCCATTTTGGCTCATTTTATACAGGTGGACATGCTGCTTCAATGAATTAGTAGGAGCTGAATTAGACAATTTGGCCCACTCTCCTTTAAAGATGTTTTATCAAAATTTGGGCTATTAGAGCAAGGCTTCCTAGAAGGAAGGCCAGGCCCAATATATTGGGTAACTTCCCAACTTTCATGAAGACTTTTAAGTAAAAAGGACTAGGAAATTTGAGCTTTTTTTTTTTTGGCACGGATTGTCCTTCATTTGGGGTGGTCTTTATTTTTTGCCCTTGAAATTGGTGGTGTTTAAGTTTCTTAGCTTTTCTAATACCAGGGTTGTGGGTTTGAATCTTTCAGTTCGATTAAAAAAATCGCAAGGTAGAATTTTGCATGGATAGAAATACTGCCTGTACCTATGCGAATTCTGCCTTAAGGTAGAACTTCTGCCTGAGGGATAAAATTTAAATACCACCATTTTGAGGGATAAAAATTAAAAATGGCCAGCGAAGGACAATCCTACAAATTGCCCTAATCTGAGACTTCCAGAAAGTGGGTCCATTAAATTGTTGGCAAATATGATACATGCTCATGAATCCGACTGTAAATGAACAAAGATAATTAGGCTGTATAAAAGCTACATCCTATAGGTTAAAGGTTGTAGGAGAAGGGAACAAATCAAAAAAAGAAGCTCTCTCAGGTGCCTTATCAAGAAAAAAGAAGAACCGAATTAGATGCAATTGGCTTTTATTCTTTTAAGTACAATACTCAATATCACTTACTCATTCTAATATTCCAAAATGTCTCTTTGTACTATAAAGAGCAAAGAGAAACAAAGGTAAAAAAGAGAACAATGAAAACAATTTGAACAAAGGGAAATAACTATCTTGACATTATGAGACGATTACAAATTAAACCGATACCTTAAAATTTTCCAACATCTAGTAGTCTTGACCATAAGGGCAAGATTCTACATATCATCTTTTTGTTTATTCTTTAGTATATGACCATCCAATATTCGAAATTCACTGATCCAACTAATTTAGATTTGACTCTGGTTAAAAGAGAAAACGCTTCATAGCAAGAGTTTTTTGTTTTCAAAACTCGAATGTCAAATCTTTGATTAAAGATAGATGAATTCATTCATCCCACCGTGCTTCTTAGTGGTCTATCTTTTTGTTTTTAGTTTCTTTTCTTTTCAAAGGAAATACAAAATGATGACGCATCAAAGTTGAGTTGGAAGAAAATTAAAGTTGCTTAAAGAAATGGTGATGCTTTATGGTACTGTAATTTAGCATCTTGAAGAAGAAAAACAAAAGGTTCAAGTTAATATTCCGTGTAAGCTTAACAACTTTGGACTCATTTTCAAAGGTAAGCAATACCAAATCCCATATCCAAGAATCATTTGTCTTTTCACTGTGCTCGTTCTATGTTGGTACTAAGTCAAAAATTTATATATATATTAACAAAAATAATTATCGGATTACGAAGAATAACACCGAGCTAGGAATTTGTTCCTTGGTGACATCAATTAAATAGAACCAGATTTTATTCCTCCTCTGTATAACCCAATTGTGCTGTACGTGTCATATGCTTTTCTAGTTGAGGAGAAAATATTGGCGAGGTGATATATTCGGAAGATAAACTTTTAGGTTAGGGGCGGATTCATAATATACATGACATATCTAGCTCGCTTTATAATTATTTTTTATATAAATATATGGTTCGATTCAGAAATTTTGTTATGTTGAATTCGCAAGTCCATATATAGTTGGATCCACGTCCTAATTAAACCTCTTACTAATTATTTCGTGTCAGATTTTATCATCAGAACTATTAAATATTGGACATATGGCAACGGTTATATTATTCCAACTATAAGAATTTTTCCCCAATGTTCCTGCATTCAAAAATTTTGCCATGCCGATTGGATTCTAATAAGATTTCTTAGCCATATACACAATATCCACTTTCATGATGCCAAATTCTTTTTCTTCTAGATATTCCTTAAATTTTCACTACATCTCATGATTCTCCTAGGAAATTTTCTTGTAATTATTTGAGTAGTCTATAATGCCCTATAAGATATGTTTGGAACGTATTTTTTCTCCAATTTAATTTTCGACAATAAAGATTCTTTTATCTCGTGAGACAAAAGATATTGAAATTATCGACCTTACCTTGCAAATTCAAAACAACAAATATAACATTTATATTGTCCCTCAAATGGTCAATAAATACTTTAAAAAATTAAGTCAGTGGTGGATTCAGAATTTTTAAGTTGTAGATGCTCTATTGCCTTTAATCTCCAAGTGCTACTTTGAGATTGATCTTTGTGTAATATTAATGTTTGGGTAAAGCACAATCGATGCTTGAGAACCCAGCAGCTACACTGTAGGTCCGCCGTCGGTTTTGGTTATATGCACAGACAATATATAAAACATATCAGGTTTGAAATGGGAAGTTATATGATCATTTAATTTCTTTTAAATATACTTAAGACATGATTAATAATAACGTTACTCTCATGAGCCATTATTTTATGGGAAAAGGGTCAAATATATCCTTGTACTTTAGTTTATTGGCTAACTTTGTCATCCGTTAGCTAAAATAGTCAAATTTACCCCTCCGTTAGCCTAAGTATACACATATATCCTTGAATAGATGGAAATCTCCAAATCAGCCAAAATTACCCATGCCCCATAAGTTAGACCTGACCTGACCGAAAAATAATAATCCGTAGTTTAACCTTTCTCTTTTTCACCAGAAACTTGCTCCAAAGACTCAGTGGCTTCATCAGATGAAATTTTTGTTTTGACATCTGCTATCAGCTTTCCTTTACTTGGTATATCTCTGCTATCTCGCTCCAAATGTTACTAACATTTATTAAGTTGGTACTTTTTCATATAAAATCATCTGGGATGTGCTCACATCAAGCCAATTCACTAAAGATAATCGTATATGCAAAAGTACCAACTTAATAAATGTGAAATAATAGTCCAATGCTTGTGAGCTTTGTGAGGAAAGTGAGTGCATTGATTGTCCAGAAAGTTCCCTAATATGTTTTTATCGATAAAGATTGATCTGATGCATATTTGCGTCTGTAGCTGAAGTATCACCTTGCTTTTATTTGTGTTAAATGCAGTGAATGATTCTATTGGAATTAAATCGATTTGGAAAATTATGATAGCTGACATTATTTACTTGTTTTGAGTTTGATTTATGATGGTATGTGCCTTCTTCCTCTGGGGGAAACCTTTTGCTGTTTATCATATGTGGCTTTAAATTACTGTTTTACATTGGTACTTTACCGATCCACATCACGTTGTGTTTTGATTGAAGAATAGAAACGTGGAGGGGTATATTAGGGTGGGGGAAAATTATTATTTGGGTCGGGTCGGGTTTAACTTATGGGGCATGGGTAAATTTGGTTAAATGGGTAATTTTGGTTGATTTGGGGATTTTCATCTATTCAAGGATATATGTGTATGCTTTGGCTAACGGAGGGGTATATTTATCTACTTTAGCTAACGGAGGATAAAGTTAGCCAATAAAGTAAAATAGAGGCGTATATTTGACCCTTTTCCCTTATTTTATTCTAGTCCTCATTTCTCTTAAAGGAACAAATACGTTAGTCGCATTCTCTTGATATTTGGCAGAGTTTATAACTTTCTAGTGGCCCCAAATGTCGAAAACCTTGCTTGCAACTAAGGTTTTTTTTGTTTTCCCCTTTTGTTGGGGTTAAGGGATAAGTTGATTACAATATACACAAGCACACATATGTAAAGATTTTTAGCAGTATTAGAATATTATCTGACTGCTGATTTAAAGCAAAAATTCCTTATGTCTCTCTCCTTCCCTTCTTGATGATGTTTAAAGATTCTTCTATAGACTCATTATTTTGCAACTATCACCATCCCACCTATTAGCATAAATCCCTCTTGCTATTTGCTTCAAGTACAAGCCACTCTTAAATCCATTACATAAAGATAAGTTAAAGAGTCCAAGAATCATCTTTATATATTGATCACCTAGAATTCTTTTCTTTAGCTAGCTTCAACCACCAAAAACTTTAATTGAAAAACAAAATAAAACATGAAGTACAATGAGATATCTCATTTTAGCCACCCACAACACATTCTAAGACATGAATACTCAGAATTCCCATTCAAATGTGATGGTTGTAAAGAAGTAGGCATTGGTTCTCGTTACAAATGCACAACTTGTGACTATGATTTACATATGCACTGTGCAATTCCTTCACCTTCAATTACACATCCATTTTACAAGAAGTGTTCGTTCCAGTTCCTCTCTCATCCCCCGGGAAACGTGCCGCGCTACTGTAATGCTTGTGAGAAGGATATTACTGGATTTATGTACCATTGTAGGTCTTGTGGATTTGATCTTCATCCATGTTGTGCAAAGCTTCCTATGGTGCTTGATGATGGAGATGTAAAGCTTTATTTGTATAGAAAGGTATGTTATTGTCGCTTCAAGGTTGAACCAAGAGGCCAAGATTATTTTGGTAAAATACACAAATAGCCATTTTTCCGTTCCTATAATTGAAAAATATTAATGAGCCTAGAGTTTCACCTTCCACAAGTGGAACTCCGGAATATTGTAGCTAGTTCACGCAATTTCCTCCAATTTATTGCTCTACTATTTTCTTTTGACCCAATTTATTTGAAACTTACTCTTCCCTGGGATCAATTTACAATTTTCAAAAATTGAATCGAACTAATGCACAATTTAATTGTAACATTTTAAAACAAATAAAAGATTTTTTTTCTTTTGCTCTGTTTCCTAGTGCATAGTCAATTTGGCATTTTAATTTAGCCCTGTTTAGTTTTCGGTGAGAGTTAAAGAATTTTCTGATTAACCATTTATAAGTTTAGTAATTTTAAAGTGATGAAAATTCATGTAGTAACTTTTGTAAAAAGTCATGACACCCTTCCTGGAAGGTGGTCATGAGGGCAGGTGCTCCTTAGGTGTAGTTGATTTTTGTTTTTTAATGGTAACATGTACATTTGTTATCAAAAACACTTTTGTAAAAAGAACTCATAAACTAAATGATCATTCGAGAAATCAACTTCCACATCTGTTGTCACCCTTGGAAAACTGTACTTTTGATAGGGTCCCCTTACCCAAGTAGTACTATCCAAGAAGCTCATATCCCCTCAATGTGGCAGTCTGTTGGAGGTTAAGGAGTTTATAAGGTCTCGTGGTGTAGAATTTTGTGGGACCATTAAACTTTTGTTCTCTATAATCTTTTTTGTTTCACACCGGCCAGTGTTTGGTATGCTTTGGGGCTTAACTAATTTGGATTAGCATTAAAAATTTCGATATTTTAAAGGCAATGCCGAAAAGTAGCTAGTAGGTGCTATTTTAACGTTCTTTAGTGCAAACATAATTTTATGATTTTCATTTGTAGCCTTGCAAAACCGGTAGAAATCTTTCTTTTACGTTTTTATTTTTTCCTTATCACATCTTCGACCACCCAATAGGTATTCCTTGTTTTAGGGTGGATTGCGTTTTATAAAAGCGACTTTATTTCAGACCTCGAACCTAAGACTTCTAATTCAATTTGTCTTAGTATCTAAGTGTAGGTTAATTTTTAATGGAAATGTACCCTAACATCGACGTCTCAATTTAATAGTTTCATTATTGAATAACTAAAATATTTCCGGTCTGGCAAATTGAAGATTCAGAGGGTATAATTGGAGAATACGGGATAAAACGTGAAAAATATTTTTACCTTTTTCTTAATTAATTTCTACATTCCAATTGTTTGAAATCTAGTTTCTCAATTACCTTGATAATCCTAGTCTTAATGTCCACATTGACAAATCAAGGAAACATAGCTTAACTAATTATGTTTCGCATATGTAATTAGTCATTATTAGAGGCAAATCTAAGGCGAGTTCTGCAAGTTGAGTTCAGAGAGCATACTCATTCTGATTCCACTGACTTTAAATTTTGGATTCGTCTTTGCAGGTAAGTGCATCGTGCCACAGGTGTGGTAGGAAAGGGAGAAGCTGGAGTTACAGATCAACATGCAAGAAGTACAATTTGCACGTAGCATGTGTCAAAGAGATGCTTGTGGATAGTTGGCACGAGATCTACTTTGGTCGTGGAGATAATTATAACAATAATTATGATAGTAGTTATAATAATAATACTAATTATAGAAAATTGGAGAATACGATCCCAAGTCTCAAAGGCACACTGCAAACTCATCATCGAAAAAGCAAAGGCAAAGCTAAAAAGTGCTGTGAAGTGGCTGGTTTAGCTCTGCAGTTTATTATATCTGCAGTACTTGGAGACCCTACAACTCTTATTGCTGGGGTCGTTGGTTCATTAATGTCAAAATGAATGCAAATTAAACCAAGTGGGATTTCAATTACTGATCAAGATTGGAGATCTATCTCTTCAGAGGGAGATTTGATTAAGGACCTAAGTAAGTTGGACTAATAATAGTTATAATGTGGAAAATGGTGGATGTTAGTATAAGGGGATGTTGGACCGCTAATGTAGAAATTTAGTGTATTTACGATACATGCATATGTCCTAACGCTATTTCCATTTCTAGAAAATGTCCTAATTTTCTAATTATTATTACTCAGTTGAATTCCTTTTCAGTGGAAAGAAAAAAGGCGCAGGCAGAATTTTAAATAGCGGGATCCAGAAAATGTTACAATTTTGAAGTATCTTTTGAAGGGCTTTTTTATTTTGACCAATCGGGTGAAATTAATTACCGGCGCTAGCTAAATATACAAAAACATATACACTGATTATGTGTGTGTGAATATATATACTTTAAATCCATGATTTAAAGTATTTTTTGAAGGGCCTTTTTCTTTTTGACCAGTCGGGCGAAATTGGTTACGAGCGCTAGCTAAATATACAAAACATATACACTGATCATGTGTGTGTGTATATATATATCTGTGTGTTTTGTATTTACAATATGTATACTATTTACACTTAATATACAAAACATAGATATTTGTTGGCTATATTATTCTTTTGAGTGGTCCAAAAATATTATCATCCCTTTTTTTGACCTCCGTTGCCATTGTGTTTTGAAAAAATAGAATTCAACAATCAATATGAACAAATTTCACCTATATGTGCACAATATGATTTGCTTTAAAATTAGGGAGATTTAATTGACTACCATGGTGCCAATAGCCTAATATGACTCTGCCACTGCAACAATTGTCCTATCAAAATAATTACTTAGATTAATACATAAAGAAGGTTTATTGACAAGTATAAAAGTTGTGCGATAAATCATTTAATGAGACAAGATTAATAAATTAGTTCACTAAAAGGTAGGAAAATGTAAATTCCATTCTTACCATGTTTAGCTGAATCACTGAGTGCCTGATTTGTAGTACTGGTAACTTTCCTTACAACACCAAATTTTTTAAAAAGAGAGCCGTTAATTGTTTAAGTTGTTTTCGTTTAAATACACTCTCTTGGATGTTAATATAAGTATAATGCAGCTAAGATCTTTGGTTAGATTTTCTTCTTCACAAACAAAAGATTCATAAAATCTTTGTACCTCGTGGAGACAGATTTTTCTCTCTTTTCAACATAAGAAATTATATCTTTGAAAGAAAAATAATGACTTGTATGCGTTGTGCAGCTTGCAAGCAATTAAGAAGAAGATGTCCTTCTAATTGTATATTTTTGCCATATTTTCCGCCAAATAATCCTCAAAGATTTTCTTATGTTCACAGAATCTATGGTGCTAGCAATGTTGGAAAGATGCTCCAGGTACTAAATATATAGGGCCTAAATATATATTACTCCAACAAGAATCTAATTTATTTTCTTGCTTCAAATATGTTTAAGCATATTTGATATATGTAGATCACATTCAATCTTTATGATCTTTCTGTGTAAACTATATTCCAACAATTATTTTATATAAGTTATTTTTTTTTCTTTCCCTAGCTCCCAATGATAAGTATACAAATCAAGAACTTTAAAAAGTAGTGTTAAACTTATTTATTAATAATTATTTCATTCATCTTTCCATCATGCAAGTTTGACTTATAATCTATAATTTATCTTTCTTATTTTGCATAAAATTGCAGCAAGTAGAAGAGCATCAACGAGCAGATGTAGCAGACTCATTGTACTATGAGGCATATTGCAGAATTGAGGATCCAGTTTATGGTTGTGTTGGAATCATTACTGTTTTACATGAAGAAGTCTACCATGCACAATGCCAATTGGCTAAAGTACAAGCTGAAATTGACTTACTCAAAGCTCAGGCACCAGTTCAAGGAGAGTTATTAGGGCAACAAGTAAATGAATTTCTTGCCAATCAAAATGGAGCTTATAGTTCAACACAATCATCATTTGATCCTTCATTTTACTAATTACTTTGAATTTATGATGTAGAGTGTTTTGTTGTCTTGTGTTTATGAAAACATATTCGGGCATTTCATGATTTCTTTCTCACTCGGTATTTAGGGTCCTGACTAATCTGCATTCTTTTCTCACTCGGTATATAGGGTCCTAACTAGTCTGCATTCTTTGTGTGCGCCTATCCAATTTGAACAATATATTAAAATTTGAAAATGATCCAAACTCTCTGAATCAGTTTTTTTCTCTTTCCTATTTCCAATATACATAAAGAAGGTTCTTTGACTAGTAAAAATTGGAGTCTTGAATTCCAATTGATTGTGATTGCAACAACAACCCCTTTGATAAGGCGTTGAGACACGATTAATAAATTAACTCTATACTGATAACGTTATAGTAGAAAGCTAATTACTACTTCACGGCGCAAGCATAAATTGGTAGAATCCAAAATGAATACTGAATAGTGGGTGGAAAGAAAATACGACCATTTATAAATGTCTTGTTTTGAAGCACGTATTTAAAGTTAAATTTGTAATTTTATTTAAATTTTTTCTGCTTCTTTGTGCATTAACTTATTAAAAGATTAGTTCGATATTTTCTGCAAACTCTAGCACGGGCCCAAAATAAAGATTAAAAGTTAAATTTGTAATTAAATTTATTTTTTTCTAAGAAAGTTTAAAAGTTAAATTATTTGTAATTTATTTTTTTTTCTTAACATCCAATATGAATTAAAACATTTTCTTTCAAAAAAAATAAAAAAATAGTATGGTTCTAGAGACATCAATTTGATATGCTATATTTATTCATAAATATATTTTTAGACTTTCCTTTTACTTTTTAAAAATTTGCGTGATGAGAAAATGACATTTTTTCCTTTTGTTAATTTAAATGGTACATTATTTTATAAAATCTATATTTTAATTATTTTCTTAAACACAAATGAAGATTCAATGCTACATGATTCATTTAATCATGTTTCCCTATGCTAACAAACACTGCCTAGCATATTTTTTACCCGCGTAAAAATAAATGATACTTAAAAAACATAAAAAGAATAGTCCTTTTCGTCACAAGATGTTTGACATTACCACTGCTGGAAAACTAAAAATTGTTTCATTAACTACATATTTTTCAAAGATGTTCTCAACATTTAAACTACTCCATCAAGTTCATATTATAATTTCTTTTTTTATGTAATTTTTAAGAGTTAATATATATTAAGAATATATTTATGAATTCATACCAAAAATTGAACTGACTGACCACGTAGTACGCCTTGCATTATTATTTTTTAGATGAATGCAGTATAAACAACTTATTGTTCGTTATGCATAAAAAAATATAGTAATAACTATGCGTGCATCAAATCTTAAAAAATAAAATTTTATAATACACCAAATAATATCCAAAATAGAAAGTTAACTTTGTTAAACATGAACGATAAGGGTAATCAACGTACAAACCAACCAAACATGTCAATGAAAAGATTCAAATTTTATTGTTAACAAATGATTAGATAAAAATAAATATTTTAGGTAACAATATCTAATCCAAATGAAGACCAATTTTATCTATTAATTTTTTAAAGTTTCACACTGAACAATTAAAAAGTTGTTAATTAGAAAAATTTCAATTTTTGTATGCAATATATATTTTAATTAAGGTAACTGCAAATGTGGTGTATTCTCTCATTCAAATTATGCATACTGATTTTTTTTTTAAATGACATCATCATAATTCATAATTTCTTAGACGTTTAAGAGGACCTTAGGATTTTCTAATTTACCAAAATTGGGTGTGCACCTTAAGTAATAAAGAAATTAAGTAGGATTAAAAATAAGGCATATGAAGAAGTTATACTACATGTCAAATCACCTTCAAAAAGGTTAGTCTAAAGGATTTTTTATAATAAAAAAAGGTTTGAAAGCGCTTTAATATTTCTAAAACACCCCATAGTAGAGGAAGCAATAAAAGACAAATATAGAGGTGAATTTGGAAGAGGAAACCTTTAGTTAGCAACTCTTAGTTGTAATGTAATTAAAGACTCTAACTAAGTACTATAAAAAAAAATTAGATTTACCTGTATTATATACAGTAAAATGTTGGGTAGAATCATTGAACTTTCAAGCCTAAACTCGTCTATCATAAGAATGAACCTGTTAGAATAAAAATTTAAACTTTCAACGTTGAATTTTGAAGGCACAAATATGTCAAGTCTAATTGATTACTAAAAATCGAACCCCAATTAGTGGAAGTGTATTTAAAATTAAAAGAGTCAGTGCATGCAACTCCGTCAAAAAGTAAAGGAAAGGGAATGGAATTGCATAAAGAAAGACTTTATCAGTCAACTAAGTCAAAAAGCTAGTGTGTGACGCACAGATGAATAAATTTCCAAACTGCTTACCCTTCTTTTTCCATCTTATTCAGTTTTTTCTTTTCTCTTTCTTTCTTTGTTCGAGGAAAGTTCCCTGTTTTAATTATGGTAACAGGAATAAATCAAAGTAAAAGGCACCCGACTTATGTAAGCAAATAGAAAAATGACAACTACAATGAGAAAAGTTCCACGATAATGTGAGGGTTACATCAGTGTTGACGACGTCAACGTTATGCAATAATTAATATTAACCAGTTTTACACTATGCAAATTTGGATTAGTCCGGTTCCCAAAGAGGACACCATACCTTCCATGGAAAATCAAGAACAAAAATCGTTATTTAGCAGTAACTTTTTTGATATTCAATCATGCTCTAAAAATATAGCAATGCATCTACTTATATAATTTTCTGAATAACTACATAAAGAAAACCATCATGCTATTATTGTCCTATTCAAAAGCTATATTTTGTTGGCAATATAGTTCGTATAAATATGATCACATAAAAGCTAATTCTGATTTTTAAAAATGTAAAGAGTATTAAGGGGGTTTATTGTCCTATTCAAAAAATGAAAGCTATTATTTTCAAACTCAAAATGTTAAGGGGATTAAGTGAAATTTATACTATAAATTGTCATTTTAACTAGTTATACTCTTAGAAAACAACGTAAGATGTAAACCTAGTGTACTAACAGCAATTTGCATATGCACTAAGTCAAAGAAAAATCAATCAAACAATTAACTAAGCCTAAATCTTAAATTAGTTGGACTCATGAATTAGTTGTATATATTTTTCACAATTCTAGTAAATTTCATTCTAAAACTAAATCAATAAAACATATTACAAATAATTAGGGCTTCTTCAAAAATGTTCTCAAAATCGCACGCTTCATCCTATATGAACATACATAGTTTTCAACGAAATAAAAAGATGCAATGAGACATTAAAGATTCTCCACCAAGAAAAGATATATGTAAAGAAAGACCCAGAAACTTAAATTGGAATAAGAAATAGAGTGAAAAAAGAGAAGCAACCATCAATAATAAGTGATTGTGAACCAAACAAATACGCACCACATCCCCCTCAAGATATAAATTAAATAGAAAAAGACTATAGAGAAGAAATTGAAGAATTGTGCAATGTGCATACATTATGTGGAAAAGGAAGCAGCGACGATAGTCGATAGGATAACCAAAAGAGGCCCATATCTGAAATTATTATACTCCTACCCTAATCTGGTTGGATAAAAGACAACAAAAGAAAAGCACATAGCTACCCCACACATGCCCCATCAGCCACTTACCTTTTTCTTTTTTTTAGTTATCGTATCCGGTACTTGTATGGGACCTGACTAATTTGAATCGCGGAGCGTAAGGGGAAAACGCTCCCTAACAAGATTTTTACCATATTCGGGGATCTAACATGAGATTCCGAGACCTCTGATTAAGGGTGAAAATATCCTATTCATCTCACGACAACCCTTATTGCTCATCAGCCACTAAACTCAATACGAGTTTACACTTTTTTCTTTAAAAAATGTTCATCACATGAATATTATACCGAGTATATTTTTTATACACTTATTTATCATTTAATCTTATCGAGTATGATTGAAAAATGTTCGTATCACTCACTGTCTAAACCAGTAATTTCTCAGAGGTCACTCTGCCAAATGTGAACCAAATTTGCCTGCAATTACTGTAACACGTACAAAAAGAGGAACAAGAAAGCGAGCGGACAATATCGTCCCATCGTTGGCGAATTTATGAGGAAAGTGTTAGCTTTGATAACGATTTTTGGAGTGCTTAGCATGATTAAATTCCTTTGTTTCTTTAATAAAGGTTTCACTTATTGTAATTAGTTATATATATTTTTTCTTTTAGCAGTCTGTGCTCTCTTACACTTGCAAAAATAGACCAAGTCTTATTTCTCTGCTTTATTTATTGGCAAAAATTACAGGTTTTAGTAAATACTTACACATGTTTTCTCCACAAAATATTATCATAAAAGGTAATCCAAACGTACAGATAGGATTATATTTCTCGATCGACGTTGAAATTATTGTTCATACAAAATAAATAAACATCTTAGGAAATTGCATTTTAACGTTCCCCATAATGATATTATCCCTCAACGATTCAGTCACATTCTCGAATTAGAGCAAGAACTTGCACTCGGTATTTACATCAATTTAATGAATATATGATATATATTTTCACATACATCGAGTGCTGGTAATTTTACCATCGAATAAGTGTATTTGGCATGATGGTAATTAAGTCATTTCCGAAAACTCTTTTCCAAAAAGTAAGTTATCTTTTGAAAAATAAAGATTTCCGGAAAATATTCTGTTTTACCAAATACATCTAGCTTGTACTTTAGTCTGTGTGTATATATATGCAACTAGGGGTGTTCATGGTCCGGTTTGACTCGGTTTTTGGTTAAAACCAAACCAAACCAATTAAGTCGGTTTTTTCTAATATTCAAACCAAACCAAACCATTAAAGTATAAATTCTATCGGTTTCGGTTTTGTCGGTTTTATCGGTTTGGTTCGGTTTTTGCGGGTTTTTTCGGATTTTAAGAATGTATTAATACAAAGAACCTTTGAATCAAATGGTAACTAAATACGGCTTTGACAGTGATCCATTCAAATCTAAGAATCTTCTTAATTAATTCATTAACTTTATTTAGGTATAGGCCTATGGCTATGGGTATAGGAATTATAGAAGCATAACATTTACTTTTCATGATTGTAGTTACCTCCCTATATATAGAACTTTTGATATTACGCAGCCCCAGAAATTTTTGTTATCTAGATTCATCGTGTTTATGAAGCATTGAGAAGAAAGCGCAAGAGTTAAAACAAAAAATGATAAACAGAAAGACAAAGTCATCTACCAAATCTTTTTAAATTCCAATTGTGCCGTTTTCTTCCCTTTAATTTGTTACGGATAAAATGCTAGCTTATTAGTAGTAATTCAGATGCCATGTAAATGAGGGAACCGTAAAACTGAATAAGGGAAAAATTCTATTTAAACTTTAGCAAATTTCTTTTTATTTTACCTTAAACTTAAATGGGCTACACTTTTCTTACTAATTATTTGAATTTGTATTGGACTTATATATATATATATATATATATATATATGTATGTATGTATGTATATGTATATATATATATATATATATATATATATATATATATATATATATATATATATATATATGTATGTATGTATGTATCGGTTTGGTTCGGTTTTGATTCGGGTTTTTTTGGTTTAACACCAAACCAAACCAAACCAAATGTTATCGGTTTTTTAAAATTTAAAACCAAATCAAGTCAAACCAAGCCGGTTTTCGGTTTATCAAGTCGGTTTGATTCGGTTTCTTAGGTTCAGATCGGTTTTTCGGTCTCATTTGAACACTCCTATATGCAACAATGCAAGCATTCTAGGATTATGCCCCCTTTAGTGAAGTTTATTGGTTTGACATGTTCCTTTTGGGTTGTTAAAGAAGTTTCTTTTTGGTCTGTACAATTGATTACTGAGTTTGATTAATGCATATCTAGTTTGTCAAAAATAAAAAAATAATGTAGGATGCAACTTTCTACTAGACAAACAGATATCGAGTGAAACCATATTTAATTCTAGCCTAATATTTAGGGATCGTAATATCCCCATTCTTTAAAATAAGATATTATTTAATATCCTTAACAGTGAAAAATAGTCCCTTCTAGATAATGATTAAGGGTAACAGAAATCATAAAATAATAATGGATGCACATTTGCATTCTTAAATTAAGCATGCTTGATACATCTGCTACCTAAAAGATCAATGCTTTATTAAAGATTTGTTGCCTTTCTCTCCAGTCATTAAATAATTGTTTTGGATTATACCTTTTCGTCCCTTTATAATTTCATTAGTCATTAAGAACCGTGGCCGGTGGATCTGTATTAATTATTTTGTTTTTTCACATCTTATATGTGTGTGCTTATGTATTTTGCCTGCCTTCTTAGAAAACACGCTAACAAGCTCCTGTGTCAAAGCTCAAAGTACTCGGACTTAATTTATTTGAAGTTCGAATTATTCTCAATTTGTATCAGTTAAATTATGAATAAATTATATACTAAATAGTACATACCCCTATAATATTACTCGATTGCATATACACTTCTTGAAATCAAACATTTACACCCTATACTAGAAAATCCTACCCAAATATAATGATATTATCCAAATAAATAAGAAAACTATAATAAGAATGAGAACTGAAATTCCTATATAGTAAATATAATAAGTTTAATAAATTAAATAGCTTACATAAGTACAACAAGTCATTACTGCTGATTGGTGATATGTGGCCGTTTCTTTTTGTAAGAGGGTTGAAAGATACATATTTCAATAATATTTCTTCTCTTCTTTGATCAAAGATGTAAAAATTTCATGAAGAAAAATTATCCTCATAAATTACATAAACTTAAATACGTAGAACTTTTAAATTGTAATTTTATTTTGCCCTTTCTAAAAAAAAAAATTATTCTAGCACATATTTGTGAAGAATTTTCATAGTATTAGGATATAAATATTTGATTTGAAAATATATGAAGTTCATCTGCTACAAAGTCATATTATATGGGTGTTTAGGGCAATTTATCCATAAATTATTATACTCCTCCATATCACAATCTTTTAAGGGAAAATTTCAAAAATATACAAGTTGATCACTTATATTAAGAAAAAAATAGCCCAAAATATATAAACGTATAAAGACACTTATACCAACATATATATAAAGGCAGAGAGAGAGAGAGAGAGAGAGTGAGGGAGAGAAAAATTTGAGTCAATTTTTATAAGAATTAAAAAAATGAATCAAATTTGATAGCATTATTTCCCAATAAACATACGGTGTAATTTTCTCTAACATACTACTTTTTCTCGTATAATTAATTGAGCTTGATTAGCGGTCAAAACCGGGTAACTGAACTGTCCACCACTTCTATATAAACCACAATCCTTTACTCCCAATTGCTCAACACTATCCACTTTACATAACAAAAATTCCTCTGTTTTCTCAAAAGCCTCTGTTTTTCCCCTGTTTTTTTTTTCCCCCTTGGAAAACCAATTGAAATGGGTATCTGTACATCTTCACCATTTATGACAAAACAAAATGGAACCATAATGAATTTACCAGTTACAAAAGTAGCCATGGTGATTCAAATGAACGGAAAACTTCAAGAATTCCAGCAACCCATTACCGCAGGCGAAATACTTATTCAAAACCCTGATTTCTTCATTTGTAGCTCTGAAGCCATGAATGTCAATTCATTAGTGCCTCAATTGGCTAAAGATGAAATATTGCAGCTTGGTCAGCTTTATTTTCTTTTGCCAGTTTCAAAGTTAAACACTCCACTTTCTCTTCAAGATATGTGTGCACTTGCTGTTAAAGCAAGTACAGCTCTTAATGACTATTGTTATTTGTCCACTACACTGTCAAAATCAGGAAGGGGATTCAAGAAAATGCAAGATTGTCATACTAGGGATTTGAACCCGAGACCTGAAGTTTTTGAATCACCTTTACCACTATAGTATTAGAAGTTTGGAGATCCAAAATTTATATATATATATTCAGGAAAAATATGTTATTGCTTTATTTGAACTATTTAATTTTCCGACGAAGAGGATTATGATTTTCTTTCGGATCATGTTGCTCCCCCTGGATCCACCACCAACTCTAAAAGTAGTTGCAGGGTCTCCAATGGCTACAGTACGGGGACGGATCTAAAACATAAGTTGCGGGTTAACGGGAAATCAGTTGTTTTTGCGCAGACTGTAAATATAGTAAAAAGTTTACTAAGTATCTATGAGTATTTGATTGTAAACTTAATTATTAATTTTGTATTAATTTGAGGTAGTTATAGAAACCATAAGCTTTAAATCTTGAATCTGCCTAGCGATGGGACGAGGACATCAGATTATCAAGTTGATCATGCCCAATCAGAGGGCTTCTTTTCATATTATTGAAAATGATTTGAGATATCGCTGGAAACTTATGTATGTAATTTTTTCGTTTTAATCATCAGGTAGTTCACTTGCTAATTACTTAGATTTCGTTGGGTAGGCATGCTAAGTAGGGCTGGATATCAGTTGGTTCGGTTCGGGTTTGAAAGTTATCTGTTCAACTTATCGGTTATCGGTTTGTAGACATGTTAAACCGTTAAGATATCGGTTAATAGGTTATAGGTTAATCAGTTGTTGTTTGTTATCTGTTCGGTTATCGATTTAACCGTTAAGATTTCACACAAAAAAAATTCAACAACAAATAATACAATTGAACTATGAAGGACGTAAACAAAATTGGACCAACTAAAGGTGTGAGTTTATCAAACCTGTCACTGCAAGCACCAATGTATAACGGAAATAAGAAACATTCTTCAGGCATTTACATTAGTTAGCAATAACTTGTCGTGAGAATTAAAAGCAATGTAGATTGTGGAAGAAGTAAAAGATAGTTTACGTTGGGCTTGCGTCTTGCGAGTTGGAGGAGAAGGGTTTGTGAAGCTGAAATCGCCGTTTGAGAGACTGGATTTATGAATGTCCTAAATCTAGTCAAGTGACTTTATATATGGAAGGGTAGAATTGTAATTAAATAAATGGTTATCGGGTTATCGGTTCACCCGTTAATAAAATTGGCCAAACCGTGACCCGACCCAATAAGCCAATAACCACAGGGCACCACCCGATAACCGAACCAGTAATACATTAACCCGAGCCATTAACCCAATAACCCAATAATTGATTCGGGTTATTGGTTTAGCCGTTAATATGCACAGCCCTAATTGCTAAAGAAAAGTGCTCCCTTACAAAGGTGTTCATTATTCAAGAATTGAACCCGAGAACAGTAGTTAAAGAAAAGAGGGATCTCATATTCTGTAAATGGTTTAAATAGTTGATGAGGTGAAAAGGTCCGGTGTAAAATGAGGAAACCAATTTATATTTGGTATTAATACCTGTACTAGCAAGTAGATCTGTATGTGTTGAAATAGAATGGATGGTTGGCATTCCCACATGTCCTACATGTATATTTTAACACATAAATGCATGTTTATTTTGGTTTTAATACCATTCAAGTCTCAAGAATATTTTTAAATTGCAAAGGAAATTTCCAGAAAAAGAAATATGCTTTAAGTGGGAAGTTCTAATTCTTGCAAATTCTTTACAAGTACTATGCAGTTGGAGCATGTTGCTCAAGTTCCCAAAATTTGATTTAGTTATAACTTTTCGAAATATTAGAATTTTGAATGAATTTTTGTACCTATCCTAATTTAACATCAAAATCTCTTATATACTCGTAATTTATTAGTTAGAACATTGTAATCACGAAGGAGAAGCACCAATTATCACCATATATCCAATGCGGTAGTCCATTTTATTTGGGAATTGACGTGTAATTATTGTTTGTGTTCAATTGCAATAATTTATGGTAGTATTTGCTTTCACCTAGCTTATTTGCTTCCAGCTACGAGTGATAGCGAGTCTAGGGCCATCTGCAATCCATAAATGACATTTTCAGATGTCCAAGTACCTAACGTTGCATGATTCGATGAATTTAATGGAAGCCTTAACATCAATTCACTTATATGAAATCGATTTGTTTGCAGTTTTAACTTGTAGCAGTAAGCTACAGACTCATGACAAGGACTTTAATCTTTTTGACAAGGAACATTTACAGGAGTTAATGATTTTAATTTACTGGTCTTCTTCAATTATTCTGTTACCATAATTCAAGATGAAATGAGAGCTACCACCAAGGCTTACAATAATATCCTACACAATTAGGTGTAGATTCGATTATCATTCGTCGATTTCCTAAATGGTTCGGGGAGGAATTTAGTAACAAACTTAGGGATGAAAAATATAACGAGAAAAATGAAAACGTAAATTTGTTAGAACTGGAAAGAATACTCCTTGACTGACAGCATAACATTTTAAATTTCCAATTGCACAAGGAGAAGGGCCCAAGAATGTGCAACTGCCAAGAAAATTATCTTATCCTTGGTTTTGTAGAATAAGAGGGAAAAGAGAAAAATAACAGCAAATTATCAAACCAACAACTCTAATACCAACTCAATTAATTGGATAGCATGTGCTATGTCCGCACGAAGTTGCTATGATACTGAAAAAGTCTTCCAATTTCAGGTGAGCCAAAAAACGAATGTGCTACAATTCTGTCCCTTCAATTAATAAAACACCTACATGTCTATTCAATCCATGCGTGCGACATTATATTAATGACCTAAGTTGGCAAATCTACAGCAAATCTATCAAGGAACACACAGATCATATGAAAAGAAAAATGACAGAAACCTTAACTCACAACTGTTGCAATGTATTTTTCCAGGTCACGCAATTTTCTTAAATATTGCAAGACAACATCGCTTGCTAGTAGGAGTGATTTTCTTAAAAAAAAAAAAAAAAAATCTATCCATACATAGCACAATAATTGCCATTTCAGAAATATAACGGAAATAAAATACAATGAGATTTGTGTTCTAGCATGTACGACTATGTTCGGTCAAGAAAATGAGAATATGCACAGCAGTTTGTTTTTGTTTGTAAAGAAATGAACATATAACGTTTTAACATAGGAAGTTACAGGGCACAATGAGGATGAGATATTTATTTTCTGATTGAACTTTCTCTAGCTAAGAAAAATTACATTACCAGGCCAACGCAGGGTTCAAATAAAGTCAAAAAAAACTTAAAGTGGGATTTACACAAACGCTGAAAAACAAATAACCATTTCAACCACAGCCATAATTTACATCTGGAGTTGCCACGACTGATTCAAATGGGATCTCAACTCTCTCTTTCACGGTGCACTGAGTTTCACCATTTTCAACCACGGGCACTTTTCCCTTGTTTGCCAGCTGTTGAAACAAGTTCGAAATCTTGAACTGATTATCCCGTTTCTTTAGCTGAGGTTCGAATCCTGCCAAACTCAAGACAGAGATTACACCAACAACTGTTAGTGCTGTCTTGGCTGCTGCACTAGCGACGAATTTTACCATTCTTAATGGGCTTTTAGACTCGGATCTTTCATGGTTAGCTTCATCGAGATCTTTCCGGGAATCGTGGTTGTGGCCACCAATTGCCCCATTTTGAGTCAACTTCCGGGCACCATAACTCTTGTCTGACACCAGGGAACGAGAAGGTCTGCTTGGGTAAGGAGGAAGTAGAAGATCGTTGTTGTCTTCTACTGTTTCAGAAACAAAAGCAATTGCCTCGTGTATGACTTGGAAGTCCTTGCCTTCATATCCTTTCAGTGTCTGGAGCAATTTTTCTTGACTATAACCTATCTCAGCCAGAGCTGCTTCTTTCTCATACCATTGTTGCTCTTGTAATGCCTGAACATTTGAATTTAAAGGCAATGAGGTATAGCTTCAATAAAGGTGGACGACATAATTGAACTGCAACTTAGGGATATTGGACTACATCGTGTTTGACAGGAAGAAATTAATTTACTCAGAAATACTGTTGGAAGAATCCGGGATATCCAATCCCTAAGGCAATGAGAAAATACTGCTGCTTTGGAATATTAGACTACGTCGTGTTTGAAACAAATAGGAAGAAGAATATCTTTATATATATAACTACCAACCTCATATAAAGATTTTTCATCAGATAGGTGCTTCATACAAAGAAGAGATGTTTGTCATCTCACCCGGCAGGCACAGGAACAACCTTTGGAGCTTTACTGTTACCAGTAACGGGTGACACTGGTCATTTACTAAATGCAAAAGAATGTTTTTAACAGGAAAATATATCTCTCCTAAAATTGACAGATCGGATTTCACTTGTAATTACCACAGGCACCTTCTGACTTTTCATGAAATAAAGATATGAAAACAAGTGCAAGACCGACAAAAATCGACTTTAAAGTTAGTACTAGCCTCTTCACAAAAGATTATGCTTGTTCTAGTGGTAGTTCTACAGCTTATAAATGGCATTGCAAAGATTGGACCAGAATAGGCTATCGGCGATCATTGGATCAAAAGTTCAACCCTGAAATAATGATGGTAGAGGACAAAGTTTTGCCTGCTGCAGAACATCACAACCAAACGCACGCCTAAGCCCAAACCCAACATGCAACAACCAAGACATAACTTAAGCATAACAATCATATGAAATTCACATGAAGATTTTTCAAACTTCAAACTCTTTGATGAAAGCTAGTGACGACGCATTTAGACTGGAAGCAAAAAATGCAATTTCCCTTACAACATGATACATTCACTTTCCAGTTGACTACACATAGCAACTGCAACAGACACTCAGCAAGCAGATCCTAGCTTGCACATTAGGTATGATCACACCATCACTTGAAACGCACTTGCCTCCAAGACAGAGTGACTAATTAAACTTTAGCCGACACATTACATTCAGAAGTTATTTTATCAACCTTGGATAGTAATCTTTAAGCAATTTAAAGGTAACCTGAAAAGAACAAATTTGTAATGAGAAATATCATAGCTAGAACCCTTGTTAAGTAGTTTAGGATTCAAAACAACTTTTTTTTTTTTTGAATCATCAATACAAGGCCTCAGTTTCAAAACTTTTCAAAACACCCTATCAAACACCCTATCAATTTTCAGCTCTATGTCAAAACAGGGGATGATTATAGGGTTTCACAAACTGAGATTCACGTTTCTCTTGTTAGAATAGAGTGATTGGTCTCTTTTAACGAAACATCACCTGAAATCAGGTATCTACTTGATCTACAAAGAGACTGCTAGAGATCAGCATTGATATATAGTTGATGGAATCAATTTCAGAAGTCACCATTTTGTGGGAAAGGTCGTTCAAGTAAGTTATATTTCAAGGAACTGGTTGCGAAAAATTAGTGTTTCCAATATCTTAATTCTACACCTCAAGATCTTTAGCTTCAAATAGAGATGAGAAGATCATCATTTCTCTCTATAACATAATAATTTCAGAAGGGGTTTCGTTTCTACTACAAGCATGTGCTTGGGGAATTGACCTTCGGTTCACTATTTGCCAGGTTCACTTGCACTACAGTAGGCACAGGTTCTATTCCCACCGGGAGCTACATTCCCCTTACCCCTTACCATCTCCTCTATAGGCCCTTCATGTGTTATACAAAAGTAATAGAAAACATAAAACATTTGTCACTGAACTCTGAACTGGATTGCTTTTAAGAGTGCTAAAAATCCGACCAATTTTATGGTTGGTCAGGTCTTTGAGCTCCTATTCATCTTACAACATATAGAAATAGTCAAAGAGTTTTATCACACAAAAAAGTAGATTCAAAGACAACTATTTAACATTTGATTGTGAACTCTAAGTTGCGCAAAATAGTCAGTAGTCCTGCTCAGGAAGCAAAGCAAACATATTTACTCTCATCTAAACCTCGTGTCGACTTTAAACCTACTATGTCCATTTATCCCACTGAAGAATCCAAAAACTGCTAGTGCAACTTTAATCTACCAAATTAAATTGACTTCATGTTACATGGACTAGACGTATATGCATTACAACAAAAAGTCTGGTACTTGAGTGGAGAAGGGTAGAGGCGCGTGCCCATTATTAATCGAATTTCGAACAGTGTGCCACTAGCCCTCGGGATTTCTCGGTTATCAAAATATATATAGTAATGTGCAACAGCATTAGCGAGCAGATATATAACTGAATATCAAATCCTGAAACGCCATATCTTTGATTGAAACTGAAGAACTAAAACACAAGATAATTTATTGAGATAGAAAACTTTTCATTCATTTCCGTCGAGAAGACTTCTTATCCACTCCATGGGACAAATCTAAACCATGTTAACTCCATCTAATTCAACACTATACATTTACTTAATCTCACAGAGGAAAATTCAATACAGAAAGTCCAATTATAAGCTAACCTTCAGAAAAACAATATTAGGCTAACCATCAAATATGCAACCCAACTTCAGCTCCAAAAACTTTAAACATATTGCTCCCTAGTGCACCATAAACACATCAACAAGAGAACCAGTAAGGTCATCTCAAGGATTTAAAAAAAAAAAAAAAAAAAGAGAATGCACACAGTATATAGGTAGTGCATAAAGAATACTAAATATACAAATACTATACATACCTATACATATAATATACATAACTATACATATAATATACATACCTATACAGCCGAAGTGTAGAGGCCGTGTATACACTTCGGCCATGTTTGATAAACTGGATGGCCAAAGGGTACATTTAGGTAAGCTTTCCAAAATAAAAAGGACCTCAACAAGAGAACAGCTTTATCACAAAGGAAAATTTTCTAAAACAAATGTGCTCATAGCGTAATAGACAAACCAACAACAACATACCCAGTATAATCCCACAAGGTGGGGTCTGGGGAGGGCAGAGTGTAAGCAGACCTTACCCCTAGACCCTCAGCAAACCATACTACAGAAACCCCACTAAGAAATCCGATGTAGAAAATCCAACTAAACTTCTAGCAACTATTCATTAAGGTTAACCCCTAAACTGGGCGCCACCTTGCCTATCAACTGAAGAAAAGTGAAAATTTTGACAAAATTCTGTTAGCATATAAGGAGAACACAATAACTACAACCCCTCAATCTCAAATTAATTGGAATCTACTACATATAAATCTTCTATAATCACACATTTAGAATCTTTATTAACCAAAAAAAAAAAAAAAGGAAAAAATTTCGACCTGCAAAGAAGACACCTGGGCTTCAAGTGATTCAAGAGCATCCTTAATCTTCAACAAGCAATCCACTGCTTCATCATCCTCATCCTTTCCATCCGGTTCTTCTACTCCATTTTCATCTTTGTTTGCATTTGTTGATGCTTTCTGAATGCAATTTGTTATCTCTACCCTCAACTCTGAGATTCTAGCAAGCACTAACCCTATTCTGTCTTCGTCCATTACCTTAACACTCTTTGATCTTTGGGTTCAATCTTAGAATTCTGCAAAAAGGGGTTTCTGTAATAAGGACAAACAAGTAGCAAGAAAGTGACAAAAGAAGAAAAACGAGTGAAATACAAGTGATTGTGGTGCTTTCTTGGAATCTAAAGAGATGACATTAGTGTATACACTTGCTTTTCTCCTATAAACCCCCAAACCCTCCTAACATACAAACAAAATAATTTTCCAATTGTCTCTTTTGTCCTTTATTTAACTGAAATTACAAATATTGGGTTTATGGAAATTATTTTGTGGTCCGGGATCACTATTCCTTCCTGTTGCTATTTTTTGGGGTTAATAGGAGTCTTGCTTTAACCCAAAAAAAAAAAAAAAAAAAAATGGAGTCTTGCCAAAAAAATAATAGGAAGGGTAAAAAAAGTAAAAGAAAAGATTAAAAGAATAAAATTAGGTATCAGGAAGACCTAATCTAATCTTATGTTTTTTAAAAAAAATATATATTTTTTAAATCAAATTTGAAGTGGATTCAGATTTAGTTCAAATCACTGGGTACTTAATCCATGTATTATGTCAATACGGAACGCTACTGAAACCTTGTTAGGAAAATTCTGGTAAATGCATATATCATGTTCGAAAAGAAACCTAACATGAAATATATATCATAATGTATAATATATGCTAGTATCTATATCTATCTATATTATTAAAGGGAAAGGGACATTGAGAGGTCCCAGAAAAGAAAAAAAAAATTACAACATAAGTTAAGCTTTTAGAGTTAGGGACATAAATAGCACAACTTTTAAAGTTCTAAAAAATAACACATTTTATACCTTTAAGGAAAATATTATACGAAAATGAATCCTCTAAATTAGGATTCAATGATATTTACTCATTATTATTATCATTTATCTCCCTACTTTAGGGGGGATAAACCCATCTTTAATATATCATTTATTTCTCTCGTTTAACAGATAAACATTTATTCTCCTCACTTCTCTTTCTTATACACTCCTCAATTGCTACTACGTCTTCTTATTCATTTCCATTTTTTCGTATTGGTTGTTAAGAGTTTTCAAGGATTTAGGCAAAGCTAATGTTAGAAAAAAATAGATTGACTTCGTTAAAATACTTATTAAAAAACTTTAAAAACATATTTATTAAAAAAAGATCCAACAAATACATTTCAAATCAACATATTCGAAAGACAATTATTATATGAGGTATAACTGCATATATAAAATATTATTTGAAGCACAGAAAATTATACGAGGTATAAAAATTTATCGTACAAGGTATAATAAAATTATACGTGGTGTATGAAATGTATACAAGGTTTAATAAAATGTATAATAAAATTATACGAGGTATATAAAATTTGTTACACAATGTATAATAAAATGTATATATGATATGAAAGACAATTATAGCGGAATTCACATATTAGTGATATATATTTGTATAATTTTAATTCTGATTAATTTTAATTTCGAAATATTACTTAACATAGGTTTCCTTATACATAGGAAGTTGCTTTAGCAAAAAAGTAGGAACGTATGGAGGTTTCCTTATACATAGGTAGTTGCTTTACTATAGAACTCTTAATTAAACTGCTACTAAATGTTTACTGCATTTACCTGTTAACAATCTGTAAATATTTTTATATTCTTGTCACCTTATGTTTTTTTCCCCAAAAAAGGGCTCAAAAAGGCCCCATTTCGGGCTTAATACTGCGAGGTGGCCCTTCGGCCCAAACTAATCTCAAGCACTAACTGCCCAGCCAATTCACTACAAAAAAAAAATATATATTGACCTTTTGTGGGACTTTAGTCACTACAAAATATCGAAAAGTCTTCACTGAAAGGTTCGATGCAAAAGGAACAGGACTATGTAAAATCGCTATTAAAGATCAACGAAAAAAAATCATATTGATCCTTCAAAAACTGTATCATTGTTGTATAGAATATGTATCACTACTGTATATATATAGAAAAAATGTATTATATGTGTATAATTAGTAAGTATACATTAATTATATATTTATTAAACAAAAATTATATATTTATTATACATAAATTATACAACAATGATATATTTTCTATACATATTCTATACGATAATGATATAGTTTATATATGTGTGATACATTTTTTATATACATATACTGTAATGATACATATTCTATACGATAATGATATAGTTTATATATGTGTGATACATTTTTTATATACATGTACTGTAATGATACATATTCTATACAATAATGATACAGTTTCTATACATATACTGCAGTGATACATATTCTATACAAGAATGATAAAGTTTATATATATACATGCTAGAATTAGTTGAAAAACTAGAAAATGAAATTATTTTGAAAAGGCTAAAAAATGACTTTTAAGATTTTTGGGCCACCCGAATGGCCATTTGTGTCCTTATCCCTATATTAAAAGGGGTCATTTGCACGATTGTCCTACAAAGGCACTGGTCTTTAATTTTTGTCCTTCGCTAAAAATTTCTTGGTTTCGGGTTCGAACTCCCGCTCAGTCAAAAATTTAAAAAGAAAAATCTCAAGGTAGAGTTTGGGATTCGCAGAATCGCAGGGCATAAGTTGGGTTACAAACTCTGCGTTAAGACAAAAAAAAAAAAATATTCTGCTGGAATTTTGCAAACCTCTATCTTAAGGCCTAATTTTGGGTAAAAGTTTGCCTTAAGGCATAAGTTGAACCACAACTTATACCTTGCGAATCCCAACTTTTGCCCTGCAAATCCCAACTTATGCCTTGTGAGTTTTTTTTTTTTTTTTTGAGCTTGGGTTCGAATCCAAAACCTCTGGGGTGTTAAACGAAGGGCAAATATTAAAGACTACCAATTTAAGGGGGGAAAATTAAATACCACCCCAAAAGAAGGGTAATCCGTGCAAAAAAATGATAGGGAATTAAGACAATATGAGAAAGTCGTTGATGAAATGGTTGTGAAATTTTAAAAGCATTTTTTTCTATTTCCAAAATTTATTTAATTGCTTGTGTATTTGACCCATCTTTAAATTTAAGTGGTGCCAAGGGCCTTGTTGAGAAAATTTATTTAAATTTAGCTATTGATGAAGAAAAAGAGAGTCCAGGTGTTGAACAATGTAAAGCTAGCATAGACATGAAGAGTAAACTAATGTATGACATGTATAAATCTAGTGAAATAAATAAAGTTGTACGTCCTTTGCAAAAAAAGAGAAGCCAACTTTTTAGATTAATCTCTCTACTATGCACTGGTGATGTTTGTTAGATTTTTGTAGCTGAGAGAGGTTATTTGGCCTAGCTTGTACAAAATTGCTACTACTTGTCTCAGTTTGTACATTTAGTTAATCTCATCCTTTATGCAGTTCAGCAGTAAGGAAGTTGGAGGGGTTTCTTTGCTTGTGAACCTCCTTCGTCTTTTGCCATTTAGATTCGAAGGTATTTCAGATTTCATAGATGATGTTCTAAACCTTATCAACTCTTTTCTCCTTATTAACATAGAAAAATGTCATTCCATAGTTCAACAGATTCAGAGTGAAGAAATGAAGTCTCTGGTCCAAGCAACTAGCAAGCAAACAAAAATAACCAGAAATGGTGTTCATAATTTACAATCTCACTTGCTTTATAGTGCCATTAGGCTTTTGCATACCATTGATCTGTTTGGAGCTACTATATCCAAAGAAACTCCAACAAAGTTGAACCACTTGTTACACACTCATTAGGAATGACAGTTGAATCACAACTATAGCACTTTGTTACACAGGCAGCTAAAAAATTTCCACAAAATTGAACCACTTCTCAATCTGAATTACCCCTTTTAACATATTCATGATCTTAAGTTACTTTATTCTCAAAGCTGCTATTCAAACAGGTTTGATTGTGATTCATCTGACATTCAAAACTGTGACAGTACTCACTCAACCAATTCACCTGAAATAAGGTAACGGAAAGTGAAGTTGTGAGGAATCCAATCAATTTTCTTCCACAACTTCCGTTGCGCTGGCTGCTGAAATTTCTTCCTCAAATAAGAAGGTAATGCTAGCTCTATCGTTTCGAACAAACCAGATGGGCTCAAATTCACCTCTTTTATATAAGATTCCACATTCTTTGGAAGGACTAATTTCTGTTCTTTCTGTACCCTTATATTTGCCTGAATGTAGTCATCTTTAGCCACTTCTAGTTCTTCAAACACTCTCTTAGATGTGTACAAACGAAGCTGCACACATATAATGGAATGATAAGTCAAAACATGTAATATCAAGAAAACAGTTATTCTTCTCAATCAAGTTATCATTAATTCACGAAATTGAGGTAATAATAAATATGGATAATGACATGTTTGGACCGTTCAAAAGAATAATAGCCAGCAAATGTATAGGTTTTGAATATTAAGTATAAATATACATATAATATACATATTATATGCACAACATATACATATAATATACATAATTAGTGTGTAGGTTTTGTATATTTTGGCTAGAGCCCGTAATTTATTTCGGCCAACGGGCCAAAAATGAAAAAACCCATAATATTCTAAGTAATGTTTTCATTGTGCATACCACAGGATCAGAATGGTTTCCTGTGCAGAGAGCGAAGCGTAGACGAGGATCTGGATGCTCTATTGCATATCCCTTTCGTGCATCGCCAGCCTTAAATCTTTGTTTCGTAAAGAACAATGATTGTAGCCACTACAGGCAAAATTAACTTCAATAAGTCTAAAAAATAAATCATCTACAAAAAACATATGAAACAAGAGAGGAAATGTAGTGACAAACAAAAGAGGACTTGTATTTAATTAATTACTTGACCGGGACGAGGCAACTGGCATTGTAGTATAGAATTCTGAATCATGTCTACACTTACTGTACTCCCTCCAATATTGTAAGCTGACTGGAAAAATTAAAAGTTTACTTGGTTAAAAAGAACTACTTACACAGCAAACTGTCATCATATTAACAGAATCTTCTTACCTTTAGAAGTAAAGATGCTCTCTTGAGATTACTTTTTGGAATCCCATGAACCAAAAATGCCTGCAACATACACAATGCTGGTTCATAATTTTTTACATTTTAATAGAAATCAGGATTACACAGTAAAATAAAAATAGAAAACCTTACATGCATTACTAGTGCATTGTGGACATTAATCCAAAAAGCTAGTTTCTCTTCATGTCTCATTTCCTTAGGAGCAACTTCTTCCAACTTTGTGACTAGATACCTGCATTGGTAAGTTTAAGACTAATTCAGAGTTGCACAACTCTGCAAGCTTACTGAAAGATCAAAAGATACACCAAACGGAAATTTAATTTGTACTTGTAATAGACCACTTTCTATAGAAGCTATCAACACTAAAATACCATCAATAGTCATGTAAATGTACTTATAATCATCATAATGCAGAAGAGTGGTTTAAGATTATGATGTCTTATATCTAAGAGGTAAAATATAAGCTTACCTAAATTGTTTTAGCATTTCCTCAACACCATCTAAGCTGTGACTATCTCGACAAAGCCCTTGCACCTCAACCATTCTAACAAGGAATCCGATAAATCCCTTCGAGTCTTCAAAGTGGAACGGATTGTTCAACGAATCAGATGATGAAGTTTCTATGCATTGATTCATATCACTCTGATTTTGTGGAAAAGATTCCAGTGTTGACGATGAGACTGAGATGGGAGACGAACTTAAATTATGGCTGAAGAAAGGCGGATCAGCAAGCTGAGAATATATGGCTGAAATGCACTTGATCATTTCTTCAGATAACCGGCCTGGCGAGTTATGATAATTATTAGAACAACTATCAACTTGATGCTCCGTGAGACTCCCATTTGAAGTTGATGGCTGAGCATGCTGGTTGCAAACATGATAAAATTTCCATTATTAATTACTCTACAATGCATATTAATAAAACATAGTTCATGTATTCTTTACAGAGTGGTAAATGAAATAAAACAAAATTAAGATGAATAATCTGGTTAGCAGCAAGGTAATTGATCCACAATCAAAGAAGAAAATGTGCAATATTAATCCCCTCAACCTCAAAATGATCCCTTGGATAAACAGGTTACTTAGGCTTGAAAGGATTGTTATACGCCCGTCACAGCCAAGAGTATTGTCAGGACACGCCTAACTTCAACCCCAAAAGCTAAGTCGTGAGGTGAAAGAGCGCAGACAGCTGGGTTGCAGACCGCTTATAAGCTGCTTAGGCCCCCCTCCCTGTCCAATTTGGGAGGGGGTCACACCCGAATCCCAGCACCCTTGCTACCAACCGACTACCCGACTCGGCTATGTCACTGGCTCGGAGCAAGGCCGAGGCCGGCTCTGATACCACTCTATCACGACGGATGCCCCTTAACTTCAACCTCAAAATTTAGCTCATGAGTTGAAGGGTTGCCGACGGCTTACAAGCTGCCCAGGCCTCCCGCTCCAGCTCATGAGTCAACGCTATTATCCAGATCCCAGTAAGTAACAAGAATTGTGGTTCACAACCCAACAATAACAACATACCAAGTGTGGTCTCACAAGTGGGGTCCAGAGAGGGTGGGATGTTGTACGCAAACCTTACCCCTACCTTTGTGGGATAGAGAGGTTATTTCCGATTGATCCTTCGCTCTAGAAAAGCATTTTTCAGAACAGGTTTGGAAAGTACAATTGTGGTTCAGAACCCATAAACTAAAGTCCTACCGCCTCTACTATTGTTGATGATTATAGTTACAAGAGCTTGTTGCAAAACAAAATGGCATGGTTGTTTTTTTAGCAGTACTTACCTCAAGCATTGATAAAGGCATAGAATGGTATGAATCTGCAGCATCAGCAAGAGCTGCAACTGAGGGTGAAGCTCTGAATGAACAAGCAGCATGCGATAGGGAAGAGTGGCATCTCAAAATGGTTGAGTCAATTAGTTTTTGTGTGTCATCATCACAATCTTTGATTGGATTACTCAAAGGTGGCAAAATAGGACTAGTATTAGTTTTTGGATTTTCCTTCAACTTGCCATTTTGCTCCTTGACTTCTGCAAACTTGATTTCTTTGGGAGTTGAAATAGTTTTTGTTGTATCATCCTTCATGGACAGTGATTCTAACCGCTGCGCGAATGTTTTCCGATACATTGAAAGAAGATACTTCTCCAAACATATAATATCCAGCTCCAGAAGAGCAATTTCTCTAACCAGATCCTCATGAGCAGGCTGAAAATAACAAGAAGAAAGATAAGTTACTAAGCAGAAGCTGTATTAATCAAAGACAGAACATTTCAGCTAGCATTCCAGTTCCCCTTCAAGCTTTAGTTTAATCGCTCTGGTTAGTTTGGTATGACGGAAAATATTTTTCAGAAAATAAGTCACTTTCTTGTGTTTGGTTTTCCATCAATATGCAGGAAATGACTCCATATCACCAGAAAACATCGTTTCAAACTCTTGAGCAGAAATCATTTTCCTTCACAATTATTTCATAACGTTTTAACCAACACTTCGACATTATTATCAAATCTCTGACAATTGTGTTTTCCCAAAAATATTGTTCATCCTCCAACCAAACAACGAAAGCATTTTCTAGAATTTACTTCTGTCATAACAAACACACTCCGAATCATTACTTTATTTCATAGTTAAACCAATACTATAAAACACATTCAGCTTAGACAACAAGCAGAACAGGCACAAAAAAGATGAAAATCCGGTAAATAAGCCTCTTACATTAATCTCTTCCTCAGTAGAATCATGGCGTTTGCCGCAATGTAATTGTCTTCTCTTCAGCTCAACATAGTTCTTCACTAGCCCAGTGTCCTATTTACATAATGAAATTTTGAGATAAAAAACCAAGACTCTGCTTAGAACAAAGTAAAAAAAAGGTAATGGTGATAAAAGTCCTACCAAGTTCAGATGGTATGAAGAAGATTTGCAGAATTCACTAATCTTTACTTCCTCCATTGTCTTCATCAGGTAGTTAACTGCATGTCAAATGTCAAAGTTTAGTCATTTACTGCTAATGATTGGCTTATTTTGATGCTCCAAATTTGCACGACAAGTGGTATAGCAGAGGGTCTTTTCTGAAAATAGCAAGCACTTATACTATGAAAGCAAGTAGAATATAATAGAAATACCTTTAAGAGTACTGATTGTATCTTGAGCCTTTACTTCTACTACTATATATAAATTAATAGTAACAGCTTTTATGCAAATTCCTTCACAATTAAAAAGGAATTAAGCATGTTGGAAAAGACCCCACATCTGAAAATTCACTGAAACAGGGCATTAATTGCAGCTATGTATAACAAAAGATGACAACTGCCCAAACAGAAGCGAGAAGACCAGGTTATGACAAATTCCAAGAAACATTAAATTGGTAACAACAAGAATGCTTTAAAGATTGAGACTACTCACCCAGTAACCACAAGTTTCCTAAAATAATACTCAATCAAATTAAATATCTAGTGGTTTAATCTGATGATATATTATTAATATCCCCATACCTCATTATTGTTGTAGCATTTCATATTTTTCACTCCAAAGTATCTTACACTTATTAGCGCATGCAGCATGCAGTCATTCACTTGTGGTTTCTTTAAACGTGTGGCTTATATTGAGACTTTTGACTAGTCTTTTGTCTTTATTTTTTGTTTAATCATCCAATTTGGTACCTATTGATCCGACTAATCTAGATTTGCATCGGCGGAAGTGTACGGATACCCGATTTTGGGACCATCATTTAAACAATACTCATAATGCATAAAGATTTGCAAGTCTATCCACTTCGGAACAACTTTGAAAATGCGGTGTCTGGTGACAAAATGTCTGAAGTTTCATATGACTGTTTTTTAGTCATTTTTGCCTGAATTTCAAGTATTTTTGTGTGAAGATCATGCATATATGGTTGGCGTTGAGTCATTTTTGCATGAACTTCGCGCAAAAATGCTTGAATCAGGCATATATAAAAAAATAAAAAAAATAAAAAAAATAAAAAGTTATGCTTTTGCATGTCTCAAATTGTTCCGAACTGAATAGACATGCAAAATATTTTAAAAAGTGAGTACATATTAGATAATGGTGTCAAATAAGATACCCGTAAATTTTTTACTTTCGCACCGTATATGAGTCATTAAAGTAGAAAGTGCTACTTATAAGAAATTTTTCATTCTCATGCCCCAAACTCGAGATTTTTCATTCAAGGTGAAGTTTGGATCCTATATTTTCCACAACAATATCTGATGGTGAGCCTTTGACTGGTCACTTAGAAAGCAATGTTGCCTTTATAGTGGACTACTTTTTGCCTTTTGTGAGTATGGGAGCATTTTGTTGCATTAAAAGAAGTAAATTAGCTGGTAGCCTTTTTATTTCAAGAAAGTTACATTTTAGACTTGGGATATACACCATGCTAAAAAAGTCCCAAGATTTTTAATGCATTTTCCCAAATGACAAAAGAAAAAAGAAACAAATAGAGTAGTTAAACGTAACGTATTACACAGAAAAAGAAGTACTGGCTTTAGAAATTGACAAGCGTGACAAGTTTAGCATTTATCACACTACATATCCGACAGGAATGGGACTGACTTTATAAATTGACTTGAATCAAACGGTCCTGCAGCTAGCTTACACATGGACAATTTCCCAATTTTATTTCATATTTCTCCAATCAAGGAATAAATCAGATATCAACAAGGGTCTCTCAGTGTAAATATCCTAGTTACTCTTTTAGCGATTCAAAAAAGTAGATATCTCAATTTTGCGATTAAAAAAGTGATGTATATATAAAAAAGTGATGTATATATACATTGATTGAAAATAATGCAAATATCCATTTCTTACACACAATAATAGTGCAAATATACCCTTTTCACTAATGAGATTTTTTTTTAGCTTATCTTTTAATTAAAAAAAATTGTCATGTGGCTTTAAAAAAAAGTCTACTCATTTTTTTTTAGTAGACATATTTTTCTAACGCCACATGGTAAATTTTTTTCTGGTGGGTCGGGTCTAGTTCGTTTAAAAAAATATCTCTGTGGCTTTAAAAAAAAAAAATTAAGTCTACCCATTTTTTTAAACGAACCAGACCCTACACACCAGGAAAAAAAATATCATGTTGCTTTAAAAAAATATGTCTACCCAAAAAAAAAAATGGGTAGACTTTTTTTTAAAGCCACGTAGTTTTTTTTTTAATTAAAAAATAAACTAAATAATTTTTAAAAAAAATTCGTCAGCAAAAAAGGTATATTTGCACCATTTTATAACGGCAGGAGTATATTTACACCACTTTTATAACGGGGTTATATATGCTCTAAATCGCTAAGTTGAAGGGTATATTTGCACCTTTTCCCTATAAACAAACTCAACGTTTACTTTTTTGAGATATTTTTAGAGACCTCCTCCTCGAGGGTCTATCGAAAACAACCTTTCTATCTTTCAAGGTCTGCGTACACTCTACTCTTCACAGACCCCATCTAGTGAGATTACACTGGTATGTCGTCGTTGTTGTTGTTGTTGTTTAAGAGACCTCCTCCAGATTTGACATTCTAACACTAACCTTCTGTATGGTTTTTAATATTATATTTACATTATTTATTTTGAATTCTTTATAACAATTGTTTAACAATTAGTAATAGTTTAAAACTAAAAAAAATCAAATAAAGGAGGTAAATGTAAAATACAAGGACATAAATCTGAAGAGAGATCTTTGACACTGTTCCTTCCTTTTTTTTTTTTTTTTTTTTTTTAATTAATTTTTTACCCCCGCCTATTAAGGACAATGCTCTCACTTACCTTTCACTTGGAACCTCTAACATATGTTGATAGTGAAAGTGCTTCGCCATTAAAGCAGACCTCACTCGGCCTTATTTTATCTAGTACTACGTCTTTAATCAAATTTTCCATAGATTTACACCTAGGCTTTACAAGTAGGCCTCTATAATTTGAACCTCTAGCTAGCAGGGGCTTGTCCCCGTTGTTCTCATTTAATGAATAAAACAAACTCGTTTACACTTCGCTACAAAATTTCTTTGTGCTACATTCAAACTCACAAACTATATATAGTGGTTGCTAATCATACACAGAAGCAATACTAAATGCTAACTAAGTGGCTGTTTGTTCAAGCTTTAAAGATTTGTTTATTTTGAAGTGTGTTTTTTGTAAAAAGTGCTTTTAGAAAAAGTATTTTTTGAGAGTTACAATTTGTGTTTTCTGATTACTAATCGATTCAGAAAACACTTTTTTGCTAATATTAGAGCAGCAATTTGTGCTTTGATCAAGGTGTCATGAAAAGTGCTTCTACGAAAAACTATTGTTTTCTTCTGAGAAACAACTTCAGCCGCTACTCATCAAAAACACTTATCAAAAAACTTGGCTATAAAAATAAAATAAAATAAAATAAGCTCAACCGGCTATAACTTAGACATATAAAGCCTGATCGTGTGCAATTACAATATGGCCGCAATAGTAATGCTAATAGCTGTTCTTTTAAATACCTGTTTGGTAAATAACACTTTGTTTCGAGTAAAATGGAATGGTTCGTGAGTGAGAGAAAATTAAACTATACTGTATATAGTACATGGTACTTCACATTCAATTTCTTGTCTTAAAATTTTGGATCCATCTCTCTCGTTTTAAAATATTTTTTCCTTCTCTATTCTCTTAAATCATTTCATTCACACACAGTAAATTAGTAATCCTATGATCATATCACCCAATCACGGGGGGAACAAATCTTATCAGTAGGTGTGGGGGAAAGTGTATATATGAAAAGTAAGTTGGTGGGCTTTAGACTTTAAGGAGATTGATGCACTAACAAGAGAATAAGGGGTTATCTCCTCAAAAGGGCTGAAAGGTGAAGGTCAAAGCAAATGCCAAAAAGTATGTGAGGAATTGAAATGACCACTCTAGTATTTTCTGATCTTCCCTTTCCCATTAGTATAATTTTATGTTGTAATTATAAAATATGTGACGAGATGAATATGATTCTTTAATCCTTAATTAGAAGTCACAAATTTGAACTTTAGGAATGAAGAAACTTTGGGTACTTGGGAACATTTCTTCCTCTATTGATCTTATGCGCAAATATGAGCCCGAATCCAAATTAGTGAACCTAGATATTGGAATATATGGTTAAAACTTTTAAAAAATATGTTGTTAATTAGTAACACGACCAAAAGGGGTGCAGCTCTTGTGAGTAACAGCTCAACAGGCAGTAAGTTTAGTTCCCTACTTTTTTATGGAAATATGTGCATTTTGCTTCATTACTCAATAGTCATGACCAAAATTGAAAGAGGAAAAAGACGACATTCTTTCTAAAAGCTGCATAGTAATGACCAAAATTGAAAGAGAAAAGACAACATTGTTTGATTAAAGTTAACATTCCCTAATAAAAGGGGTGAAACTTTCTTGGTCCAGAGATGACCAACACCACGTGTGACTGATTGGCTGACTTTGCCCGATGCACAATTGAGTTTCTCTGGTTCTGTGCTGCTTCAAATACTTTCAGTTACAGTGGAGAATGGAAATGATCATCCAAAAGAGATAGACTTTCTTCGTCGCTTCATTCTTCAATTATGGATTAATACGTGGTTAAGGTCTCTCCAATGATGGTATATATTATGCTTGCAGTCTGTTGAGCCTAATCGCACAAATATTTATATTCGTTCTAGAAATAAGGTAAAAAAAAAAATCTAGTATGTAGAGTTCTTTTCCGTTATTATGATGGTATTTTTTATTTTTTTTACGATATGCTGAGAACAGTGCCTGCCTCCTTGTAAATTTTATTTGTTCTTCGCTGTTTTGAGTTGTGGGGTTTATTTTTCAGCCCCAGTGGAAGTGGTGACAAATGTTACGGGTCATCGAGGATCGGAAGGGGATGTCATTTAATTTGGTATAAGATACTTAAAAGATAAGTATATCTAATAGGAGTAGTTAATAATAAATATTTAATAATTTTAAAAATAAGACAGATAACCTAGTATAATAAACTAAAATTATATTAATAGTATAAAATTTTAAAATGTAAGTGCATGCAAAATAGATCTTTTGTAAGACAAACGGAGAAAGACGACAGATCTGTGTGTTTAAGATTTACATGTCCTTTTCTGGCTTTGTCAAGAGGCGCAATTAATCAAATCATCGGTAAGAAAAGGTCTTTTTACCGATGTGAAATTACTGTGTAACATTTTATAGAATTTGGATCGGTTAAACTATTTTCTACCGTTGATAATGCAGCTTTTAAAAAGGTTTAACACTTCTTTTTTTTATGTCATCTTTTTTGAATTGATTAAAAGAGAAAAAACGCCACATAAATTGGAACAAACGAAATACTAGTTACGATCAGTGATCAGGGGCGGAGCTAGTGTAGAGCATGCGGGTTCGGCCGAACCCAATAGCGTTAGTTGAAATCTTGTATTTTTGTTAAGAAATTCATTAAATATATATAAATTATTTAGTTTAGAACCCATTAATTTAAAATAACTAGAATCCCGAACCCATAGCTTTAAATCCTGGCTCCGCCTCTGTCAGTGTTATGAATAATTTGTATGTATCGCTTTAATTATTGAGGCACATTTCAATCTAATAAAAGTAAATAGTTTGTCTCTTTAGGAAAATTGAGGAATTTTACCTTTCATTATTAATTATAGAAGCCAAACTGGTATATCATACTTACAAAGTTTCTTCTATATTTTGTTAGAAAAAACTTTTGAGTATACAAGTCAATACAATCTCCAGTCCATATTATCCCTTAGGAAAGGTATTCAATTACCTTGATCATAAGAATATGAGTATTTATCTAAATAATTAATCTGTTATCTTTCTTTAAAACATTTTACTTAATTAACACTCTACTAATTTCTAAAACCGACTGATGTTTGGGACAGGAAGAACTTGCCAACTAATTATAAAACGAAAAACCTATTTAGCAAAATCCATATTATTTTAATGGGATAAGGAACTATACCCGAAAACGAATTATTTAAAACTAAATAATTAATCCATATTTTAAAAAAAATGAGTTTTAAAACCCGTCTTTTTTTTTAATTTGAAAATTTGATTTTTTTTTAAACCCATTTAAAAAATAAAAAAAAACTAAAAACATGGATTAAAAAGCCATTTCTTTTAAAAAAGGAAAAACCCTTTTAAAAAAAAAATTGAAAATTTGTTTTTTTTTTAAAACCCGTTTTTAAAAAGAAAGAAAAAAGCTGAAAAATGATTTTTTTTTTTTTAAATATGAAAAAATGGATTTGTTAAAAATATGGAAAACTTGATTATTTTTTAAAATGTCTTAAAAAATCTTGATTTCATTTTCTTAGGACACTTTTATTTTTCAAATAAAATCAAAAATGTTTTCTTGCCAAAATGTGAAAAAAAGCTGAATTTTTATAAAATTTTGAAAAATTAATTATTTTCTTAACATGTGGAAAACCCGTTTTTAAAACTAAATGTGGAAGACTAGATTATTTTCAAATTTTTAAGAAAATGCTTGAAAAAAAAAAAAATCAATGTTTCTCGCTCTCTCAAAGAGAGTAAACACACTCTCTTTGCCACATCGAAGGTTTTTTATTCCGTTTTAAATAAGTTTAGGGGTAGGGCGGGGAAAGGTAATCCATATTATTTTAATTAATGAAAAGAATCCAAGAAACGGAGCATTACGTACATTATTATTTTCCTCATAGAAATCCAAGAAAAAACCCTAAGTCTTGGTAAGGCCGGCAAGTGCCAACAATTAAATTTAAAAAAAAAAACCAACAATTTCCAAAGGAACTGACAGACATGCTCGCAGACCAATTAAAAACATAAGTATATAGATAATAGAGCTTCATTAATGATCATCTCATATGATGCCACACTTAACGCTGATTCTGTAAACTCCAAGCACATTAGGATTAGTGCCACAATAATAAGAAAAGGCATAGAAGAAAGAAAGGCTGTATAGATTTCTGTAACACAAGTTCTTTTTTGTTTTTTATTTTTTGCAGTCCTCATTGGAAGTGAAAACACAGAAATCTAGGATAGAGTAAGAAAATCTAATATGTTGTAGTAAAATTACCTATTTTAATCATTTTTCAGATTACTAATTTCATTCATTTGTACTTATATTTTAAGTGATCTAACAACGTGAAGAAAAAAAATAAGTGATCTAACAACGTGAAGAAAAAAAAAATCAACACTGCAGTATATATATAGATGTTAAACTCAACAAACAAATAGAAAAACATCCGCAAAGGAAATGTAATATGTGTCGGCTATCTTTCATACACGCATTTCTCACTTAAACATAATTAAGGGAGTAATATGTTTTCACATTCAAACTTTTAGTTGTTAAAATTAAATTGCTTACTTTGATATAAATATCGAGTCCAAGCGAGTATTTACACCGAAGGTTTGAGTGTTGAATCTATTAAAAAATGGACTATGGGAAGTTGGGACATCAATAATACATTTTGTCCAGCGCAATTCTAGTTGCAAGAACTGAAAAGAGAAGGGAAAATAAATTAATAAAAGAGAAGGAATCTGAGGGTAGATAAAGAAATATGATCAATCAGTACCAAATTTTAATTCTGCTTTTCTCGAAACTATAGCTGATAAAATATTTCGTAGTATTTTGTTTCTTTCGTAACATAGCCCTTTAGATAAAGATAAGAATACAATAACGAGTGTACAGATTTTAGGAAAATACATAGATAAATGTACACTGCTGCAGCCATCTCTTTGCAATTGTGTGAATCTAGAAAAGACACAGGAAAGAACTTTCTAAAGACTTTCTGGAAATTTTAACAAAAAATGTTGCATGTGCTGCTAAAAAATTAAATGAAGGGGCAAGATTTCCAGAGGCAAGTCCAACATAAGCCGCTTTGTAATATTGAGATTTCAAGTCATATGTTATATACTATCAATAAATTTTAAAATATGAGAACAGGTTAATTATAATTATTTTAATCAAGCAATCAAAATTTACAAATTATTATCTTATTACTGACCTAACTATATAAATATTTTATATATTGTCATTGGGTAGAACTTAAATTCTAGTTGGAAAACCCAGTCTGTTAGGACCTAGACGCGTGCATGAAATATATGAGACGTGAGAATCCAGATTCCAGGCAGCAATAGGACTTCAAATTCGCCGAGTTTTAAGTTATTCACAAATTCAGAATGCCTAAGGAGTTCGGTTGTACCAAGAGTACCGTTTTAGATAAGAAATATATTATCGAGCGTAGCAAATTAGGGCTCTTTTTCATATGTTATGTTAAATAGCCAAGGAATTGTACCATGTAAATAAGATCTATGAGTTATGTCGAACTCATTAACTTTAGTACAAACCTAAAATCCATAAAGTTTAAATCTTAACTCCCCATCTGATATTTAATCAAGTTTTCAAGCTTCAACACGACCGCAGCGTTGTGTCTTTGTTTTGCTCATCAAACTTTTCAATCAGGTATAGAAATAGCAGATGCAGCATTGGCACTGAGAGTGAAGTACGCGAATATGTTTGAGTTCAAATTCATGATGTGTTTGCTAGAAAAATATCATTTTGAGTTTTCTAAACTTGCTTAGTTCGTGCATTCTGATGTTATCAATGTGGCTTTTAGAATATCTATGTGATTAGATGCACAATTATGATGTTATTTAGGTTTATAATTTTGTGTTTTAATAGTGAGGATGTGAAAGCATTTAATAATATTATTCCAGAATTTTTGTTAGTTTTTTGGTGACACTGTAAACATTAACATTAACAAACAAAAAAGCATACACCTAAAGAGATTCTAATCCCACAACAGAGTGTTGTGCAGATCAGGCCCCCAACAAATCAAAGGAAATCTAGTTACGAATTCAACTTCAGTTCTTTTTTTAAAAAAAAAAAAAACTCTACATCTATGAGCTCTTTTTGATGAACTAAATGTGTCTAATCTACTCAAATTTCTATCTTTATCTGTTTAATTATCTCAGTCGCCTGTACATGTATGCCTTTAAACACTTTCCAGTTCAGGGCTCTCCAAGTGATGTCATTGCCCCCAAACTGCTGCTATTATTTCCTTTTGGAACTGCTATTAAACCCTTTTTGTAATTTTCTTGGAGGATTTTAATATGGTGAAACTTAATATCCATACCTTTTTTCATCCTCTGTCTTATGATATTATGTAGAGCACATGTTGTATTACAACGTTCCCTTTATGATCTAAAGGGTAATGAGAGATGATCAGAAGTTTTTCATGTATTTATGAAAAGTTGCAACATTGTTAGATTAATATAAAAGTCAGTCTCTGTGAATTTGCTCATATTGCAGGTTCCAAACCAAGATAAAGGAAGGAGGTTGCGCTAGGCTAGCAGCCAACATGCGTAGACGGTATTGTTAGATTAATTCAAACTCACCTGCAAGATCCATATTTCGACTCACGGTGCCAGAAATCTTTATCTCCAGAGGAATAGTGCTTAGAAATCATGCTTGAGATCTGGGAATAGATATCTTTTTATGTTACTTACATGAATCCCATCAGAACATAGGTACAACTTAGACCTTGTTTTTTTGTAAGCTAATCTAGAAAGTAACTGGTACAGTTGCATGAATAAGAAGATGAAAGAAAAGGAACCAGTAAACAACACTGATGTAGAAATTTCACCAAATAGGTTTCCATAATTGACTTGAAACCAAAGTTCCAGGGGAGCAATGCCCATTTTGCCAAGTGCACAACGAGAGGAGCTCACAGGAGGGTCTGGCAGGCCAGTAAAAAAATACATAACTACCTACCCCAAACAAGCCAAATAGAGGCTATACATTTGAAATCTGGACAAAAACTAAGGACCTTTTAAGGTAATTCTTGTCCTCTAATAGGCATCTAAAAAATTTTCAAGAACAAAAGAGGATGACGCAATGAAATGCGTCACCCATTGAACTATCATCTCATATCTCTGAGAGTAGCTTTGTTTCTATTTTTCAGAGCTGTACAGTTATATCAAAATAATCAGCAACTAAATAAGAGTCAATTCCTATCAATGAGCTCAGCAGGCAAGTTTAGATCGAAAAAGCCCCCACCAGAATCCTTTCTTGCACGCTTCCTTGAGGAACATCCACTCTCATCTGAAGTCCCTGAACCTGATGGCTGAACCAATTCTATGGAACCTCCTGCAAGAGGTACAAGAAGCAGTACAATGTTCAATTACTAACTCTTTTTCTGGTTATAATGTACAACCTGCATTATCAAAACAAGAAAAAAATGAAAATAAAGGAAACAAATTGATATAAACAGTTACAGTACATCCCAACCAACCCTCCAAAAAAGAAAAAAAAAGAAGAAGAGGGGAGACATATCCTGCAAAAGGGAATAAGGGAGAAGAGGGAACGTAGGCAAGAACGGAAACAAATCTAAAGAAAATAGGCAAGTTTCACATAACTAGCACTGATAGTCTACAAGATTAGTAAAATAGCCTTCATTAACCTTCACGGAGCTCTTCTATGAAAGGTCAAAACTGCTGTATGGCAAACAGTGACTGCTAATGTTTGGAACTTTGGAGGTAGAATTGGATGGCAACTTTAAACCATGGTTCTTAAGTGTTCTTTTGGTAACAACTGATGAAGATACATTAGATAAGAAAGTAAATAGTTCTTGAAGGTAAAACATAAATTTGTTTATATGATATTAATATTACAAGTTAGTATATGAGTTAATTTCATTGTGGGCTACTGCTAGGATGAAATAAGACGAGACGTTTTCAACACAGACAGTTCAAAATTATAATATTGAACTCATATGATTGGTGGGTGAAATTGCAACATAACCAGAAAACTTGCTTAGAAACTGGATCAACCAATAAAATTACCACTAACCAATTAAGTTACTAGAACAGTAAATTATTTTTGCAAAATTGCAGATTACGATCTAGCTGTTGCCTAATGCTTAAACAATTCATCACATAAAATGATCAAGACATTATCAGTAGTTCCGGTGCCCATAGGTTTAGTTCCTGCCTTCCTGCCCATTACCTTTCTTCCTCTTCAAGAGAAAAGAAAAAGTTTGGGCAACTACCAATCATGACATTCCCTTTTTTTTTTTTGGGTGGGGGGGGGGGGGGGGGGGGGTTAATATAAAATTTACCAATCACGGCAATTCTTTTAATTAGACATATACTAATTTCTCATAATTGCTTCAGCAAGATTGGCTTGTGACTAAGGCCATTTTTCCATAACTCCAACTCTATTACTACTCCAACTAGCACCCACTGCCTTAAACAGCAACAACATAGAATGTCACCCCTCTATAAGATGACAACTAAAGAAAGGCAACCTGCTCTATCTTAGGATTAACTGGTTCATTGAAAACAATTCTCCATAAACAGTTTGCCACTCCACCGGCTCAAATGAATGAAGAAGAAGATGACGATGATGCAAAGCATTATGAATAATAGCATGTCTAAAACGCTTAAAGTAACGCATTCCCAAGCAAGTAGAAAACATACTGCCGTTCTATGATGCAGTAACATTATTTTTTTGCGACCAAATCTGATGAGGTAACTATGAGATGATGTAAACTACTTGTATCACTTGCAAAAGCAATCAGAATTGTAGAGGTGGACACAACAAACTACCACGCCCCAGTAGGCAGAGATGACTGATCTACATAGGTACTCTGGCATGAGAGAGGATGGAAACTTCACCATTTGTCTGGTCCTGAGCTTTTTGATTGTTGTTTCCTTTGGTGCTCCGGCCTCCATTAAGCTCTGTTGCTCTCTCAATGCCCTTTGACTGGTATGGAGCTATATTATGACTACTGAACTGTAGAGCTCCCAATAAATCATTCTCGATGCATTCATACCTGCAAATCAGCATTACCATCAGTTTCTCACTAAAACTACCAATAACTTAGGATATCCAGACACCTACTTACATCTTCTTACATAGTGTATCAGTTACCACAGAGAGATTCAAGACTTGCATCCTCATTTCCATAATCTGTGCCTCTTCGTATTCATCAAACGGCTCCTCAAAAGCTTTTGATAACTTTTCAACATTTTCCTCAAGCTGTTGCTGCTGGTCCTCAAATAAATGCTGTTTTATTTCCTTTTCCTCTTTTGTCATTTCATCTTTAAATAAGTCATCACCAAACATATAAAACGCAAATGGGTATGAAAACGAGAGAGCCCGTCTTGATCTGAAAAGCCTGTAAAGTCCATTTGTTACCCAACTAAAATCTCTCAATCTTGAATCCTTTGATTCCAGTTTTGCCACCTTTTCTTTTATAGTCTCCCTCAGACGAGACTCCTGTGTAAAAGAATCCGTATGAGCTTTATAACGATTGTGATAATGCATGTAGCGATAGAGATCACGCTTAGCCCGTTCAGACTTCTTCTCTTGATCTTCTTTATAACGACCACAGCTGTGACCAGCGATACTTGACCAAGTATGATCTCGGCCAGTAGCTCCACCACATAGCCAACTACAGCAAACAAAGAAAAACATAACAAGATCAACCAACTAAACTGGGAAGGCAATTTCCTTCAGTGCTGGTGTAAGTAATGTCAAACAACACTCAAAGAAAGAGTAGCTGCTAATTATATCATATAGCTCGAGTTAAATGTCGTAGCTGCTAATTCAATTTCGAGAGTCTCCTGTTTCCTATGAAAGAGTTGTTGAACCTTTAAGAATAATTTTCAAAATTACTAAAGAACAAATATGTCAAAGGCCTTAAGAATTTCGTCTAAATCAATGACAATGAGTTCTCACATATTTTTAAACTTAAAAAAGAAATTAACACAAGTGTAGAACGTTATTTTTATTACATGACAAGAAAAGAAAATTCATCAAAACGACATAAAAAATAAGTATCATAAAAGTATCTAGTGCAAACAATAATAAATAAATGTTGTAGTTCAAACAACAATTAGTAATAGTACACGTCAATCCCAGACTAACTAGAGTTGGCTCATGAATCCTCCAACTCATGTTCCTCCATTTTTGACCCATTTCATTCCAATAATCAACAGTTTGGGTTCCCAAATGCTAAAAAACTTCTCTACATTTTCTAATTACATTCAAATCTTTAAAAATAGACATAGCACATTTTGCACTAAAATAAGATGCCAGCAAGCATAATATGTTGTAACCTATAGAATGTACAGGTATTAACACACCAACAGTACTAACAGCTTCACAAGTTCTGACCAACCTTATCTCCTTTCTTTTATTTAAATGCTTCAACAGACCACCTTAACTTGTCAATGCAAACAGATTACAATGTCCAGCAATACAGAACAGAAAGAAGAATGAAATTTCATACTTCTAACTATCTCCAAAGTCTAATAAAACAACCTGCTCTCCTTGGTTATGTAATGAAAATGAAATAATATATTTTGTGGCCTCCAGGTTTAAAGCCTAGGGATCTATCTTCAGCAAGTACTTGTATACCTTAGTTCAAAGGTATGTTATTTGCGAACATATCATGATTGATGAAATTAACTAGGGAGTCAACCAAGCTTGAACTATATAAAGCACTTTAGGATAAGCATGTGACGGAATCATAACCAAAACTTTAGGCAATGATTAGAGTAGGTCAAGACCTTTACAAGTCGCTTTAGAAGTCCTTACAAAATTTATGAGTAACTTAACAAGCTCGTACACAAGTATCCAGTCCAATTTGAGATTCCTAAATAGACTTTAATGCAAACTTATGAGAGTGTGATTATGCGCATCAAGTAAGAGAAATTGAACATCCAACTCAAAACTTTAAAGTGAAGGTGGAATAGCATAAAACCTTCATAAACCCCTTTGGGAGGCACAGTTCATATAAAGACAATTATATAACTCAACACGGTAGAAGTAAGACAATATAAGCATTCAAGTTTAGCCAATATAACAAAAATGAGGTTGAAGTGAGAATAGACAAGGTTGTACCGTTGTAGTGCCTAAAATGTAAACAATTGAGATATTTAGACACAATCTTTTGGAATGATATCATGATAACTGATGTAATGCATACAATTATTTAAGATGTTTGAAATGAAGGGTGCTAAGGGAGCATTATGTGATAGTAGAATACCTAGTGTAGAGCAAGTCCTAGTAACGTAAGACCAGCAATGTAAATAGGCGTGACTATTGGCCACTAAATCACAAACCATACCCATAGGATAAATGTTATAGTAATGTGAACGCACTAAGATATATGTGCAATCTTTCAAGATTAGACAACACTAGAAATGATCACATCTGACAGAATGTAAGTAGAAACATGCGGAGGAATGAGATAAGATCGCCTGAGATGATTTAGTCATATATTACATAGACATCCAAATGCACAAGCTCATAGCACTGACACCATTATACATTGGAGATATTAATATGGGACAAAATAAACCTAAGATCACATGGAGGAAAAGCTGTCTCAGAAGGCATATAACTTCCCGCACTGCAATCCATGCAGACTTAGTAAAGCACAGAACACGATGACATAATCGTAAGGTTTAGAATTTCTAGTGTAAGAAACCTTAATTACAGACTGGGATGTTGTGCCATGGGCTTTCGGGAAAAGAAAGAGAAGACTCGAGGCATAGGATGATGCCCCTCCAGCCCTGATGTTGGTGATTTGGAAAGAGAGGAATATGAGAGCATTCGAAGGGGTTGAGAATGACATTGTACACTTGAGGATCAGCTTCGTATGGTGCACCCACCACAAAGGCATAGGTGTTAGTATTATGTGGTTCACCGACGACATTCCTACTTGTATAGATGAGTAGTTGACTTTCATAGAGAATCAAAATTAGGTTCCCTACTTTTGGTATATTTCTAGTACACTGGAGTTTTTTTTCTCCCTTCATCAATAAAATTATTTACTTTATAACAAACAAAAAAAGCACCTTAATTAAAGACAAGTTAGTAAGTCCTAGGCATCCAAGTTCTTCCAAACAAAGATCAATATAACTTAAGCTAAACTAGATCTATGTTAACTTCAAACTAGATCAAAATTTTGGATCACCCCCAGGCTTTAGTCTAGTGTACGAGCACAGTGCAGCGCATGATGTGTGAGTTAGGCACACGTCACCGGTTCAAACCTTGCCACAGATAAAAGGCAAAGTGGAGAAGGACAGAGGAGTCGGCCCATTATCCACTGAGTTTCGAATTATGCCCCACTGGTCCGGGGACATCTCGGTTATAAATAAAAGTATTGGATCAAGTCCGATCCTAATCCTAAAATTCCAAAAGGGATCTCAATCTCTCAGGTTTTCAAGCTTTTTAATAGCTTGTTGGATTGGAAGCCGCAGTCGATGCCTTCTTGCTTGTGTAGTTGGTCTTGCCTGATTAGTGCGTAAAGTTACTGGAGGCTGCTAACAGTCTACGGTAAAACAAAAGTTGCACTATCAAGTCATGTTCTCTACAAACGGGGCACCAACAGTGCTGGCATGTATCCAGAGTGTTTGTTCATCAATAACATCAGAATTAGCTTTCAGTTGTGACAAATCTAGGCACAAATAGACATCAAGAATAAACTCACCAAAATGCTTGCCCACAAATGCAGCTAACTAAGTTGCAACCTCCGTTCTTCTCAACAGGTTTGTGACACTTTGGACAAGGCTTAGTGTGAACTGTAATCCAATTAACTGTCTCTGATTCGTCTCGGCACTTCTTGGCCCAAAGTTCCCACATCAAGCAAGAACAAGGTGAATGTGCTTCTGATAAGCAACAGAAACAGAACTGTAAACCACATGAACATTCTACTTCACAAAATTCATCAGTCTCTACCCGTATAGCATTCCCACAATGAGGGATACTTGGACACCATTTCACCATTTTATTGTCCTCAATGTATGATTCAAGGAGAAACCGATCAAATTTCTCTGCCAAATCAGGATGCCTTTTACTAACTAGCTTTCTGATAACAGCTTCGTCGCAAATAGCAAAGCATTTATGAGCCATGCACCTTATTCTCTTACTTTGCCCCTCCTTTATTTTCACAATGAAATGCTCTGTCCAACCTAAACAAATAAAATAAGAATTAGTTTTTCCAGCACAAAAATGAAAATAAGTAGCAGAAATATTCACAATTTGATTAGCGTGTAACAAAAAAAAGAGAACGATAGAACTACTATAGTTAGACAGGTTTTAAGGAAACCAAATGTAAACACCATTTGAAAAATAAAAAAAAGCACACCCTTCGATATAGGAAAAAAAAAAAAAAAACTTATAAATCCTAAAAACAGTCTAAACAAAATTGCATTTTATGCTAATTACAGAACCGAAAGGCCAAAATTCAGGATGAACAAGTTTATAAGAAGTAGAATGAACTCTGGTGGAATCAATAAAGAAGCACTAGTTCTACTCAAAGAATTAGTTCTCACAGTCATTGCAGAAGCAGTGACCACAGTCCATTTTAGTGACCACACTCCCTGCTACCTCTTCTATGCATATATCGCACGTCACAGTCAAAGAAGACACAGATGAGCCAAAATCAACTTCATCAACATCAGGTACCCCTGCTTCAGTAAATAAGCAACTTCTTCCCTTTTCAACAAGAATAGCAAGCAACCTAACGACATCCCAACGGTAGTGAATGAGCAAGGTTCTTGCATGGTGTTCTCTTAGGGAGAGCATTTCCATCACTCTCTTCAAATCTTCCCTCTAGCACATATGTGAAACATCTCAGATATCCATGTTTAAACATAAACACTAACCATACAAGCCTCAAATGTCAAGAAAAACTGTTCAAGTCTTCTTACCTGTGCCACCAAGAGAGACTCCTTTGTAATCACCTGTAAAAAAAGTGTAAATTATCAGACAAAACCTACAAAGAGAGGGCAAAAAAAGGGAGGCAACAACAATGGCAAAGCATTCAACTGAAATCCATAGAAAAACCACCTAAATTGAAGGTGGTAATTTTAAAGACACTTCCTTTACCACAGCTTAGATAAAGACAACAACAACAAAAACAACATACCCAGTGTAATCCCACAGGTGGGGTCAGGGAGGGTAGGATGTAAGCGGACCTTACCCTTACCTTTGTGGGGGTAGAGAGGCTGTTTCCGGCAGACACTCAGCTCAAAAATAATCAAAGCATGACAGTTTAGATAAAGAAATTTACAAAAACTTAAAACCTATAAACAAAAGCCTGGTAGATACCCTAAACTCCAATCAATCAACCATGCCCCAATCCCTAACTATTAAGAGAATTACACTAAGACTTCCTGACCTAAAATTCAAAAGTTTGATTTTTTTTTTTTTTTTAATAACCAGGTTTGAAATTATCTAATTATTACACCTATCACATATGTGATCATCAAAATTGTAGGTTCATCACAAATAGCAAAAAAATTATACTAAAAAAAAAACGGTGATAAATAAAAATCTAGGGATTTAAAAGCACCTTGCAGGAATTTCCTGTGGATGAGCCCCATTGAGAATCGGTCTCATCATTCTCAAGTCCATCAAAAGAGTCGTCTTGATCAGATGAATATATATCTTCATCGCTGCTCCCGTAATCCTCCATTATAAACCAACAAAAGAAGAAAAAAGAAAATGAAGAAGAAAAATGTATGAATCAAAAAATCGATGGATCGAAGTGACAATTGTGAGAGTTTGAATCAGATATAAAACGGAGGTTTATTGGGCAAATGTTTTTGTTTTTTCCCGGTGAGAGGAGAAAAATGTGTGTTGTTTTGTATAGAATTTGTCAATTTTTTGCTTAGTGAAGGGGAAAAGGGCTTTTACTTGTTTTTTAGCTGTTGTGGAGTTGAGGCTGGGAATCCGAGTTGGAGTAGGGAATTATGAAACTTATACGACGTCGTTGCAGTAGCTTCAACTGCAAGATTTTGATGAAACGATGCGTTTTGATGATGTTGAAAACATTGTCAGTATCCCACATTTGGTTCTAGTTTCTCTTTTCTTTTCTTTCCCCCCACCTTGTTGGTTTGTCAAATATAGTACTCCATATTAGTAGTTATTAATTCGGAAAAGGTAAATATCTTGTCAACTATCAAATGGTACATTGATGTCGACAAATCGATAGTTAGTGTTATATCCGTATTTTTGTCGTTGGATTATTCGTAAAAAATACCGACGTAAGTTCGAGACAAGATTAGTTTTTGAGATAGAGGACAAGCACTTTTTAATCCCGATTTTTAATAAGTGCACGGTTTGCTGTAAATTTGAATTAGTGTAGAAATATTAGTGGAGATTAGGGATTAATTAATCATGATTAGATTATTAAGTGGGGATTAATGATTAATTAAGTTAATTAGTATACTAAATGGACCCCACTACAATATGGCCGAATCTGATTGGTCCATGCCATAGTGGGACACATGTCATTGTGGCTGGTTGCATATATAAATTGATGACTCATTTAATCACGTTTTCATCTGCACCGCAAATACCATTTCGTGAAATGAAGAAAAACTATGCTTTTGACAACCGTGGCGGCTACGCGCATTTGGGCTTTGAAGGAAAAAAATTAAATTAAATTCCCAAAAGGTGTTCTAAACATTCAAGGGAGGCAGCAACATTAGGATTTAAATAGAGGAAGAAGAAGTGGTGCAATTGGTTCAAGTGATTGTAGGACCTGTCCTAATTAAATTAAGGTAAGATTTCCTCTTCTTATGGTGTAATTGGAGTAGATGATATTGTAATTGAGAGATTAACTCTTAAGTGGAATTGGATGCAAGGAATTGTATATGTTAATGTTAAGGTTCTGTTTGGGCCGTGTTGGGGTTGTTCTAATTTAATAATGGTGGATTAAGTTTGATTAGTGTTGTCGTTATTGTTGTATTGTATTTGAGGATGATCTGGTTGTGTTGAAGGGATGGAAATATAGTTATGAGTATGTATATGTGTTGTTGTTCTTGTTGTTCACGGTGATATCATACTCTTCTCCGTGTATTTGTGATTTGCGAAGTAAAGTCGAAAATTGTATTTTCGATGTTGTAGTTTCGGTGGACTGTTTTGAGCTTGTTATTAAAATGATATTGAAGTAGTTTTCTTGTACATGACTGGTAGTTGATGTTGTTGTCGTGTTGTTGTTAATATGGCTCACAAATTTGGAAGAAAGAAATGTACAAGGTATCGTATACGAAGCGTATGTTAGTTTGTTTGGTGTATAATCTTAGACGATGATGATTTGAGTTGAAGAAGGATTAAGAGAGGTTATTAGGTTGTTGTCGTTGTTGTTGGTTTTGTTGATTAGGTGGTGGTTGTTAAATATTAGGGGAAATGCCGCGAAGTTTCACAAAATAAGCTACTAACTTGAAAATACGTTTTAAGCCTTTCAGTAGCTTAACCATAGTTCTTAACGTCTTAATATAGGTTGAGGTACTTTGGGCAGCGTATACGTATCGAATCACGGATTAAGCGTCAAAGGTATGTAAAGCTATCCTTTCTTTCTTTTTGGCATGATCTATGTGAGACAAACAGACGATGAATGTATAAACTCCAAAGAAGCTCCTATTCTTAGAGACACTAGGATGGCTAATGCTCTTGATTTCCAGAAGCTATTTCATTATGTCCTGATACGTGTCTATGATTCTTGAAGTTCTATTTGATATAATCCATAGTGATATTCGAGGGGTACTTGACATGACTGTTGTCTTTGATTCTCAAGTGTTAGTTCATTCTAATTATTCTATTGAGTCTCAGATGATGATTTAGTTGCATATGGTTGCACGTTGTTCACTCGTGCATGCCGTTAATATATCTTTCATGGAGTCCGGGCCGGGTTATTCGTACAATTTCTTGCATTGTTCACGAGTCCCTCCTTTAGAGGGCCGGGGTACGTATATATATATATATATATATATATATATATATATATATATATATATATATATATATATGATATGATTATGTGCCAAAGGTCCCGTGATGGGCGGGTATGGTATATGATGACTTTATTCACACCGCAATGGGCCGGGTATGGCATATGATATATTTTCATGATTCTCGTTTTGTAAGGTACGAGTGCATTGGTATCTTTGGTTATATATATATCTTTTATTCGGTATATATATATTTCATGCTTTATATACTCGGTACGTATCTCGTACGGCTCACCTTCGGGGGCACAACGTTTCGTACCCGGGCCGGATACTCGGTTTGGTGACCTACGCTTAGGACTTCGCTCGGTTTGTTTTGGAGGCTCACGTTGTTCGGAGCACTATTATTTTGGTACGATTTTTTGATGTAGACTTATGCATATCAGGGAGGTACGGCGGGAGCTGTAAAATGTATTTCATTTTACTCTTAAGGTACGACATGTGTGTGGTTGTATATAGGTGTTGTTCGACGGTGTCAATATGGTTTGTTTTAGGTATTCCGTATATAGTGGCATCGGCTTGCGTTTTGTGTTAATGCTTTGATCGGTTGACTCCTCGAAACGGAGTTTATGATGATATATGGCATTGTGAATATATCTAACGAGGTTCGTATACGAGTGTCCGGCTCGCATGGCCCATGGGGTTGGGTCGTGACTTTTCCGTGGAAACTCTGAAATATAGGCTCATTTATGCCACTCATCAATAGTTTAGCTCATTTATGTCATCTCCCGTTACCAAAATGACTCATCCATGTCATTTTTCATTGACGCCGGTTTTATAATACCATATATGAAATGTGACCTCCAACTAGATTGTGGTTGTGAGTGGGTCGGGTGTATGGGTGATATTTTTTATTAATTTGGGATTTAAAATTGGGTTGGTTTAATTAAACGACGTAGACCTCTAATCATAGGCGGAGCTAGAATTTGAGGTATGTGGGTTTCGAATTCAAATCTTTAACTTATTGGGTTCTAAATTACTAATTTATACATTTTACACAAATTTCATAAAGCAAATATAAGGTTTGAACAAAAGCTTGTGGGTTCAACCGACCTTTAATTGGATGTCACGTTTCATATATGGTATTATAAAACTAGCGTCAACGAAAAATGGCATGAATGAGTCATTTTAGTAACGGGTGATGGCATAAATGAGCCAAACTATTGATGAGTGGCATAAATGAACCATTTCCGATAGTTCGATGGCATAAATGAGCTAAACTATTGACGTGTGGCATAAATGAGCCATTTCCGATCGTTCGATGGCATATTTGAGCCTTTTCCGTTATTAATTTCACAAAGCCTTAGTGGTGGTTTGGTTACAATCGAGATTATAATACCGTAATAAAATATTTTATTTTCTTTTGGTAGAAATTTTAACTTCGAAAATAACAATTTCAGGATTGTTTTGTACACCTTCCGTTTACTTTTATTTGTTATACTTCACTTGACTAATTTTCGGAGTTAAAGTTGGATTAAATTAATTCAATATTTTAAAATTAATATAAATGTTTGAAAAGTATACAAAAAATATTATAAGTTGCATTTTTTCTCATACTAATATGATGAAAAAATACATCTTAAGTATTAGTCAAAATCCATGTAGTTTGACTCTCTATAAGTGAAACGTGACAAGCAAAAGTAAACGGAGGGAGTATTATAAATTGTGGTAATACTTCTATACCATACTTCATATGGGATAATAATCCCGGTACAAACTAACAAATTGGCCTTTCTTCAAATGTTTCCCCAAAGTATTGTGCGAAAGTCAAAATTAAAATTGAAAATCAAAGTTTATTTAGTTTAAATCATACGCAAGTTATTTATTATAGCTTGTATATCTCATTTTTTATCTAATGAACCGAACATCTACTAATAATCCCCATATAATTTATTTGCAAACCGGATGACCACAATTAGGATAGTAATCTTTCTAGCCCCTTGTGACTATGATTTGGTTGAATAAACAGATGAAATAAATAAAAAATTAACTAGCAATAAGAATTAAGAAATCGAAGAACGAAATTTGTGTCATGCGGAGTGGAGTGGCGGCTTGATGCCAGCCTATGCCGATAACCATAAATGAAATACGGGAGTGACCTTAAACGATAAGGCTACCCAAAGCAATGCCAACGGATAGTGAGGGCTTGATCGGATATATATATATATATATATATATATATATATATATATATCTCGTCGAATTGACACACACGAAAATATAAATACACGCGAGGGTTGGCCATTATATTGTACAACAAAATGAGAGCGAAACAAGGCTATATAACATCCCCAACAACGTACAACTATACACGGACCTCTAGCGAACACGAGCGTAGAAAGGACGGACGTATGGCCCGTCGTACCCAATATACGTGTCAAATAGCATACCACGAAGGGACCGTTAACTAACGGCGGGTGGAAGCCTGCGACTTGATCGCTTCTCTGTTTATCTGAACCTACGGGCACGAACGCAGCCCCAACCCCTCCCCCTCCCCTCGAGCAATAGGGGAGTCAGTACGGATAATATACTGAATATGTAAGGCAGAACTGAAACAGTATATCTTAACTCGAATGATAAAAGAGTAATAGACTCGGTAACCAACACGGTCATGTATATGCATATGAATATGAATAAAGAATCATGTATATGCATAGATGCCCACTCAACATCATAATCATCGTATACTAGCTGATCAGGTGGTTCGCGTATATAACGTCATAGCCCTCTTCCCTTTCCCCATAAAATCATGTAGTACATATGTATAAGTGTGCAAATGCATGATAGTCTTTGTAAAACATCAAAGGACTCTCTTGAACAACTTTTTAGTTCAAAATAGGAACTTAACTTCCTTTAATGTGTCTCCTTCGAGACTAAAAAATCAAATATGAAATGCATATGAATAAAGAAGCCTTATGAATGTCCCCTTCGGGATTCAGAATCAGCAATGAAATGAATATGAGACAAGGAATTTTATGAACATCCCCATCAGGACTTAAACATGAAGATAATCTCACGGAACAACAAAGAGTGATCATTAAAGACTAAGGTACTCCTAGTGCTTCTAAGAGTAGAGTAATATGGAAGCTCGTTTACTCGTTTGTTCGTTCATATCATAAGATCATGCCAGAATGAAAGAAAGGATAGCCTTAACGTACCTGGAAGCTTATTTCTAGACTTTCCAACTTACTTCCCGTCTTGCAATCTACATAAGATCATTCGTGGTCTCGTAATCTACATATAAAACCGATCATACTATTGTTAGGCTTATCGTCGTAAGGCGTACTATCTTAAGCCTTAATTAAATCCCCGTGCTGCCCGAATAAACATCTCCCCTGTTTATATTCCTAGCCAGAAATCACAATACCAACAATCAACACAACAACAACAACACTAACACCAACAACGTCATCATCGATACAAATATTCCATAAAAACATCCCAGCACGATGTTTATCGACATACAATAACAATTACACTTCCTTTCTTCCCAAGAAGGAGCATAATCTCATCAACACACCAACAACATTAGATATCATCCATATACATGGAAATTATCCCAACAACACAGCCACAACATGTCTCAAAACGGTCCATAAACTCAGCAGCTAATCACAACACAACACTTTATAGCCTTTCCTCGCTATTTTCACTTTTAAGACTTGTTAAACCTTCAAATGAACTCAACATAAGAGATAGGATGAAAAACATAAGGATGAAGAACATACCTTATACTTGAAGAACTTTAGCCACACCAACTTTCTTCAAGACGGACTCACCATGGCACTCAGTAGAAAAAAGCAATCACTTTTCATGAACTAGTTTGGTTTAATTTTGTTGAATTCTTGATTTAAGGGGTTATAAGTATTTAAGAGAAATGTATGGATGTGTCTAGAACTCCCAAGAAGTGTAAATGATGAAAAAAGTGGAATAATAGGGTATTTATATGTCACACTGAACCATGGCACAGGCGAAACACGACGCTCGGTGCCTTACTACATGTGACCGAGCGAACCACGTGGCTTGAATCATTATGAGATGTATCATAAGCGGAATAAGACATGAATGCATAGTGAGCCTTTGTAAAACATAGTAAGTCCTAATATTAAATAGAAATACTTGTTTAAATCATGAATGCGGATAATATCATAAGTGAGCCAAAATGGCTAACCGACTCTGAAAGTTTGACATAACATGACTGAATTGTCTAGTCCATGAAACTTCTATCATGAGTCGTAAAACATACTTGCTGGGACAAGGCCCATACCTCGCAAGCTAATCATAAAATAAAGAGTTGACTAAACCTCGAATGAGATGGGGCTCGCAATAAGCGGTCGAGCAATGTCCTACGAGTAAATGCGCTCTCCTGGTTCAATATCGTGAAATGCGAGGCTCCGGCAATAAAAGGGACGTCGACCATTGAATGTACTAGTATGTAAAGCAATCCATGAAACATGAAATAACATGATAAGCCGAACCCGAAACTGGAATGAGCGAAACGTGAGTAAAGTTTGAAAACGGTAAGAATCAATGGAAATACATGTGTATATAACTAGCGTAACGGGAGTGCTATAGTATAACCGACAACATGATGCGGTACTTGCGTCCTACCCGGCGAACACTTTCGTACCTTGCACGAGGATATGAGATTTAAATAATAATAATAATAATAATAATAATAATAATAATAATAATAATAATAATAATAATAATAAGCATGTAAGGCTCCAAACTGCATAATGAATGTGTTGTCTCCTTAATGACAACCCTTATCCTACGATGGCTACGTAGTTTCAGGCTTTATAAGCCTTCTCGGTTAACTAAGCAAATCCCAAAAATATGAACATGATATAGTTGGCTAAGAAGCCCATGATTTTCGTGAAATAACTTGTAAATAACTTGTAATCGTGATTTCACGAAATAACTTGTAACATGGTTTCATGAAATAACTTGTAACATGGTTTCATGAAATGATTTGTAAACATGTTCTGAAGTGATATAACATAAACATGGTTTCATATCAAATATCTTGTAATAGGTTTGTACAACATATCATAATCATGAGTTCATATCATAAAGCTTGTGTGAAAAGATGTAGTTAGTTTCTTGAAAATAAACATAATGATTTATAACTTGCATGTAAAAAACCCATGGAATGCAAAATGTGGTTTTCATGGATTGCGGACGATTCTCGATAACCATAATGGAATATCAAAAATACAATAACGAACTATATAACATATTTCCTAGTATATAGACTTAGGGTTATCATGAACATATCTAAAACCCTAGTTTTCATACAATCTCATAGTTTCATAGAAGAACGTAGCGTGGGGAAGAACAAGGATGTTCCCACACATGGATAGAAGCCTTACATACCTTAGTCGCTTCAAAACTTGAAGAAAAAGTCTGAACTTTTTGAAGAAGAAACCAAAGCTTTGAACTTGAAACCTTAAGAAGAGTTTTCACCATTTTTCGTAGCTACTGTTCATAGCTCAAACCACACTGCTCCGGACCTCTAAATCCGATCTTCACCGTTCATATTTCAGAACTATATGTTGTGACCACTCAGTTAAAATTTGGGCTCGATCCAGCTGTTAAATTATCGGAAAAGGCCAATTGAATATGACTGGTCGGAGTAAAAGTCTACATAAAAATACTAGGGTTTTCTCTAATTCTTTACCACTCTTGATTTTATAGGGTAACGGGATGGTTGGATTTATTCTAGTGATTAGCAACGATGAAATCTTGTAGAATACAAAGATTCTTGATTAAAATATTTACCTTGGAGGAAACCTTAGGAAACTAGATTGCCAGACCAAACTCTTGAAGGTTTCTTGATTTTTCTTGATTGCAAGAATGAGTTTCTTGCGGTTCTTGAAAGATTGAAGTGCCTAGGTTCTTTAGAGATGGAGGTGGAGAGATAAAGAATAGTCTCTTAGGGTTTAGAATAGTGTTATGGACGTTTTTACTTCATAAAATAATAAAATAAGGAGTCCCAATTCTAGGAAAAGAAAACGTAACGCAAAACAAAAAGTCTTCAACCCGAAGATCAAAAATAGGCATAACTCTTAGAACGAACTCTGTTTGAGCTCCACAAGTACCGTTGGAAAGATATTTCAAAGGCTACAATTCTCATGTTTTAAGTTTTCTCAAATTCTCAACAAATCAAGGGTTACGGGTTCTGAAATAGGCCCGTCGACCATTTTCGCAAAAACACACAAACTTTCAAATTCTCCGCTAAACTCCAATGATACTAGTCTAACCTTAGTTCTAAGATACGGGATGCAATAGAATTGATTAGTTTTCAAGAACACTTTCTACACCTCCCATCTTGGTTCCATTATATTATCATCTTACGAGTCAAACCTTAGGCCGAAGGTACGAGGTGTTACATTATACCCCTTGAGAGTCGGTTCCACCGACTTTCCAAGTGGGGCCCGCAGGGAGGCATTTGGCAGCTTAGAGGCTTATCTTGAAATGCCCATAACTCCCTACTCCGATGTCGTTTTGGCGAACGGTTTGTTGCGTTGGAAACTAGACTTCATGAACTTCAATTTAGGCTTTTGTTTCACTTCAAAACTCACGATATACTAGGAGAATACCCCTCTAAAGTTGACCCAAAAAAAAATTTACTTTTTTTGAAATTTTCGACAAATTATTTTTGATTTCAACCTTTAGACACTTGTTAAGAGTATTCCTTAACCTTATAAGGATTCCATGACCTCTCATAGCTTACGTTAGTTTACTTACAATGCAAACGATGCGAAATTTTTTTTTTCGACGTGTAACAATTTGTGTGAGCTCACAAGACTATGTAACTAAAAAAATGTCAAAAAATATTTAATAAATTAATATGACAATTCAATAATCTTATTATTTCAACCAAAATTTATATCTTCTTCTTCTTTTTTTCTTTTTGTTTTTTGTACGAGAAATTTGTCATGAATCCATCGACTTATGTTGCTTCTGTTATTGCTGCTTGACTGATCAGAAGTAGTATCCATGAAAAAGTTACCCAAGTACTAGGTGGGAGTTTATCTCACTTTCTCTATTTTCCTTCTTCTTCTGTTGGCTCTTTTATGTGTAATCAACTTAAACTTAACTTGATGTATATGTGCACCTTATGCAACGAATATGAGATGTACCTTAGGCTAAATGTTATAAACAAATTCTTTTTTAATATTTTCAAGTCGATTAAAGGTACAATGACTTTTAATCTTGAATTTGCCTGAAGTGTAAGTAAAGGTATCATTTCCGGAGTCTATTCTCGTAATCTTTTTCTTAAATTTACATTAACCTTCAAATTGCAAGGCTGAATTTACGTTTTTGTTAGTAGTTGCCATCGAACGATCTTCTGTTATTTTTTAACCTCTCTACTAATCGTGCACATTTGTTCATTCAATCCATGATCACAGTACGTCATAGCATAGATATTATGATGGTTATATTTTTATTTTTGCATTGTAACAATCTTTAATTGCAGAATAATGTGGTAACTGTCAGAAAACAAGAATAATAACAACATAAACAGTGTATTCATAATGGGAAAAATATAGCGTACGCAAACCTTATCCCTATCTTGGAGGGTTGTTTTCGAATAACTGCCATAAAACAAAAATAAAAATGAACCATTTCTCAGTGTCCATTCCATGGCTAAGAGAATTACTATCACATAGCAATGGAGTGCACCCAGGAAAGAACATTTGGTATTAATTTCTTAAGATATAGCAAAAAAAAAAAAAAATTGATTAACATGGTGTTAGAATCATATAATCAATTTAATTTCGGGGAGACAATTTGTACCGTTTTCTTACTCTCAATAGAATATTTGATAGTATTAATTTTGCTACGATAGCTAAAATTTTCTTTAGAAAAGAAAAAGACTATCAACTTCCCGCAGCTAGTTTTTAAACAAAGAACGAGAACATTTGTCCCATCGTTGAACATATAAATTTTCATTTTGGTTCTTAAGAATGGCCGCCACTTCTCCCAAAACCTGAATGAGGTCTACATCCATCCCTATTATCGTCCGGTACTACTAACTTTTCCGTCATTCTTGTTACTTCACTTGTATTCCTCAGAGTCACAGGTGTGTCCACATCTCCAGACGAGAAAGAAAGGATTCGTTAGAGTGACCCCCTGGTTTTCAGACTCAGCAGACAAATTGGCCTTCATGAAAGGGCAATAACCAAAAGCTGGAGTAGCTCAGTTGGTTAGAGCGTGTGGCTGTTAACCACAAGGTCGAAGGTTCAACCCTTCCTCTAGCGATTCCATTTAGTTGCTTTTTTGTCTTCAATTATGCTTTCTCATTTTCCCAACCCAACGTTTTCAAATACTCTTAACCTTTTCTTTTGAAGGGTCTTCCACTCTGTTTTCTAACTTTCCTACTTTTTATATCCATTTTAGCTCCATAGTTTTTTCTACCATTTCTCACTATTTTATTAAGCCCTCTTGTTTGTTTTGGCCCTATTTTAACATGGCTTAACAAACTCTTGGAACTTTTAATTCTTCACTTTTTTTTGAAAAAAAAAAAAAACAGCCTGATTAACTTCCTACAACTTAATTTTCCGAGTTCAGGGATTTTGCAACTGCTTTAGTTTCCTCGAGTTCTCAATTATCATAATAGCTATTAAGCATTATGCATAATACCAATTCAGAAATAATGAAATGACCAGCTTACCCCAAGTTTGACAACGGTAGAAGGAAATCCATGAGTAGAGGACTTTCAGCGTTCTATCCCTGCTGTTGAGGAATGCTAATAACTAATTTTTCCAAATGATTTCAAGAATGTACAGTCAAATTCTTAAAAATAAAATTAATTAAAGAACATAGTGATGGAAAGATGACAAAATTTGTAACATTTCAGTCCTATAACAAAAGAAATAAAGCAATAGAGGGTGCAAAGTGGAGCCGCAATTTACATTTCACTCTAGCTTTCCATCTCATCAAGGTTGGTTCTGAATAAATAGTCTTCACCCTCTAATTCATCATGGTATAGAGATATTGATGGCATAAGAGTTTTTTCCTCGCAGTCCTTGCTCTCTAATGATCTTTGTCCCTGTATTATTAGTTCAATTCTCACATTTAGTATCTAACTTGCTGCATCAAACAAATTTAATATCCGTATTTTCTTTAGGTTTAACAGATCTGAGGAAAAATGAATATAGGCCAACAGCATGTGGACTGAGACAACTTTCTGGTTTCGTGACTTACCTTTTTCAAGATGTAGAGAAAATAATGGAATGTTTCTCCAAAAGTATTCCACTCAACAGACCAAGTAAACTCAGGGTGACTAAAGAACTGGCGCTGAAGTGTGGCTGGCCAATAAAAGCAAAATAAAGCAATTTAGAAACGTTTAGCAACAGAAAGGAAGAACCAGGCTTTGAGAAAAGGAATGGATAAAAAAGAGATAACATGTTGGTTATGTCATGCTGCTCTTACTAACTTACAAATTAAAAAATAATAATAATAACAATTGCTTACTACCTGGCCAAATGTGATCGATATAACTATGCCCTCGGGTTTCAGAACTCTATGAATTTCGTGAAGCATCTTCATCACCCTCTCCACTGTCACAGGGTGTGGATTCCAGGGGTCACCACTGTCTACGAACAACACATCCTTCAAGTTCAACAATATACATTTTTTATAACAAGTTCAAAAACATACATATAAATAGCTGACCATCTGAAAAGAAAAAACAATGGCAGCCAGTGCTGCACTAGGCAGTCCATGAAAAATAGAACTTCTAATACTACCATTGTTCCTTTCTCTATAACCACATCAAAACATCCATCTTCAAAAGGCAGGCCTAGCATATCAGCTTCCAGCACTTTAATTCCTGTTGATATTGATCACATCACATTTAATAAGTCAAAACATGTTCCTAGAGAACGACATATCTCTTGTTATGTGCTAGCATTCTTTCACCCAATACGACTAAACCCTTTTACTTGGAATTACCAAATGTGAATATTCCTGTTTAAGCTTTTGTAGACAAAAGTACCATTAAACTGACGACAGAGTGATAGAAAGGGCAAATATTCTTATAAAACACAAATCTCTGTCATCTAATCTAATTGACAGAGATAGGTTGGCTAAGCTGCCATCGAAATTCCTCATCAAAACCTTTCTTTGACTTTACACGGAGCATTCATAGGCATAACGATTGTGCAGACACTATCTCGACCAATAAAAAGGTTCTTGAATGCAAAAGATTTATTAGATAGAATATTCGGGCTGCTTAAGAGTCAAGATCTGAAAGGAAAGAAATGAACGAGCTCATCCTTTATGCATCCGTACACAGATTAGTTTCTATCAACTTTCAAGTTATCTGATTTTTAGCATTCTTCTTACTCCTTTTTCTCTCCTCGAAAAGAGTATTCTGTTTACTTACGAGATTCATCCTAACTTCAATGTGCTACTATTATGAAAATATGAGTAAAGTTTGTCTTTCTTTTTTTATTGGGCGTTCATGAATAATTATCTAGAGCGGGCAAGCACTGCGATCCTAGGTCCAAACCTGAAGGAGACTCGATCTTAATACAAAGGATCATCCATCACAAACTACTTTAGCTAACCAAATCTGTTTTAGTTCAATTGATAAAAATGGAATGAAACCAAGGAAAGTCCAAAAGTCATTAGCCTTCACTGATCAACTAATAAAGAAAACAGATTATTATCAATTTGAAGAAGACGTTAGAGATTTGAGTAAAAGAAAGCAAGAAGGTAGTGACCCTTTCCTTTCTTTCTTCTTCCTATTAGTAAGCTAGAATTACATTATCAGTTGGTAACCTCTCTTTGTGTTAACTTAAGAGGAAAATAATTAATCATGGCCAACTCTTAGAGCCATCTTGTTTACATTTCAAATGGTGTCAAAACTTAATCATACCAATTTGTTTCATAACAGCCAAACATAAGCTAAAGCAACCAATCAAAAAGCATAAATTAGAACAACTAGAAAAGTCTCTCGTACCTTTGTAGCCCTTGTTGATCAATCGTTGTTGCATCTTGTGGACTGCAATGGGGGACAAATCAATGCAGGTCAATTGAGTAATGCCATCTCTATATAATTCTTCACACAACTGGGAATTTCCACATCCTAGCTCCAACACCTGTCACCTCACCTAAAAAACTAAGTTCCCCTTTTACAATAAAAAAATAATTTTCCCCCTTGTTTAAAATAAAGAATCTTATTTTCAACATCAATGCTTAAATTTCACTTCAAATAATTATAACATAATTTAAAAAGGCGAATAGAAATAGATTGAATTGAGAGAAAATGTACAGAAGATTTGGGTTTAATGTGTTGAAGAACAATGTCACGGAAATGGGAATAATCTTTGAACCATTCGTAATGTTCCTCTTGAGCGAACCTCTTATCCTGAAATGTGAACAGTTTTGTAAAAAAATGACTATAAAAAAGTGACCCCAAAGAGCTTAGAAAGAATTAGCATGCTGCTAAACATTTACCAGTAGTTCCGGTCAAGATATGCCAAAGCTGTAGAAGGAAGGACATCGATTTTTCCGGCTCCATCGGTTCTCGATGAAAATGGAGGCGCTTTGTTGATGAAAACCCTAAACCTGATTCACCAATTGTTTTAATTTTTTAGGATCAACTTGGGACATTTATTTCAAAAAATTTATATTAAATTCCCCTTCCTTTTCTCGCATTATTATTTCTCTACATTAATCAATTGAAATACATTCAAAGTTTTAGAACTTTTAGTTCAACTTGAAAAGTCAAGAATGCACGAAGTGCAAATTAATTAAAAGTCTTTATACTTGAATGTTGAAAGTCAAAGTCTTTATAATTGAGTGTTTGAAAGTAAGTGAAAGACTAAATTGAGGTGGCACTTTAACATAAATAGGATAGGATGTCGTATTGCTTTGGTTTTATGTGATATATTGTTTTAAAACACTATCAAATCTAGTATTATAAGCATTCAGAATATAAATTTTAACCACCTTATATTACCAATAAATTAGTTAGCCTAACCCTTTGGGGTTAGAGATTTTAAAAAATATAAGTATTTTTAATTTTGGTTTTTTTAATAAATTTA